>NC_071405.1:25807166-26109505 GCF_017976375.1 Cuculus canorus
AGTGTGCGCCTGTCCAGGCCAGAGGCTGACAGTTTCTGAAGCAGAATGCTGTGAGAAACTGTGTCAAAGGGTTTACTCAAGTCCAAGAAGCCTTTCCCCCATCCAGTAGTCGAGTCACTTTGTCATAGAAGATGATCAGGTTAGTTCGGCAAGATCTGCCTTTCGTAAACCCATGTTGACTGGGCCTGATCACCCAGTTGTCTTGCATGTGCTTCATAATAGCACCCAAGATTACTTGTTCCATGACTTTCCCCGGCACTGAGGTCAGACTGACAGGCCTGTAGTTCCCTGGATCCTCCCTGCAACCCTTCTTTTAGATGGACACAACATCAGCCAGCCTCCAGTCCAGTGGAACTTCCCCAGTCAGCCAGGACCACTGGAAGACGATGGAAAGGAGTTTGGAAAGAACATCCGCCAGCTCCTTCAATACTCTTGGGTAGATCCCATCCGGCCCCATAGACTTGTGGGTGTTTAGCTGTGCAAGCAAGTCTCTAACCACCTCCTCTTGGATCATGGGAGCCTCATTCTGCTCCTCGAACTCCTGGGTTTTTACACAGAGGGAACAACTTCCCATACTATTAAAGACTGAGGCAAAGAAGGCATTAAGTACCTCAGCCTTGTCTTCATCCCTTGTCACTGTTGTTCCTTCTGCATCCAATAGGGACTGAATATTCTCCCTAGTCCTCCTTTTCTTGTTAATGCATTTGTAGAAAGATTTTTTATTATCTTTCACAGACTTAGCCAGTTTGATTTCTAGTTGGGCCTTAGCCCTCGTGATTTTTTCTCTGCACGATCTCACTTCCTCCCTGTAGTCTACCCAAGACGCCTGTCCCTTCTTCCAAAGCTCATAGACATTCCTCTTCTTTTTGATATCTCTCAAGATCTCCCTACTCAACCAAGCTGATTTTTGCCCCCGCCAGCTCCTTTTCCGGAACATGGGGATGGCTTGCTCCTGAGCTGCTAGGATTTCATTTTTGAAGAGCGCCCAGCATTCGTGGGCTCCCTTGCCCTTAAGGACTGTCTCCCATGGGACTTTGCCAACCAGCCTTCTGAACAGTCCAAAGTCTGCCTTCTGGAAGTTCAATGTGACTGTTTTGCTAATCCCCTTCTTCATCTCACCTAGAACTGAAAACCCTATCATCTCATGATCGCTTTTTCCCAGGCGTCCTCCAATCGTCACATCCCCCACAAGACCTCCTCTATTCACAAACAGCAGGTCCAGGAGGGCACCCTCCCTCGTCGTCTCACTCACCAGTTGTGTGAGGAAGTTGTCTTCCACACACTCCAGGAACCTCCTAGACTGCTTCCTTTCTGCTGTATTGTCCTTCCAGCAGATATCCGGAAGATTGAGGTCACCCGCGAGGACAAGAGGTAGAGATCTAGAGACTATCCCCAGCTGTTTATAGAAGAGCTCATCAGCTGCTTCTTCTTGGCTGGGTGGGCTGTAGCAGACTCCCATCACAATGTCTGCCTTCTAATGATGAGATGAATGCATGTAAAGTATTACCTGTGATTGCTGTTCTATTATTATTGGATTGTACTAAGAATGTTTGCCAAACAGGAAACCGTTATCATAATTACTTAGATTTTATGCTGAAGATGCCTTGGTGCTGCTGCTGTGGTAAAAGGCTGAGCTGAGTGGACCAACCTATTCACCAGACCACAAATTGTTAATCTTCTGCATCTTCTAACACTTTTTGCCTCTTACATATAAAGAATTTTTTTTTATTTAAGTGAATCATAATAGATTGTTCATATTCCAAAACCGATCTGATGTCCTAATAGATATTGGATTAAAACTTTACTAAAGTGCAGTGTGATTTATTTGCTCTTCTTGAACTGGTCGTGGTGGGAGCAGAAGGAACAGGTCAAATAGTCATGCTACTTTTGATTTAGGAGAATTCCAGTCAGAAGTTTCCCTGAGAAAACTGTGTTAACAATGCAGAACATCGTAGTGTGTTACAGTGTAAGTGTATTTCTCAGCCCCAATGACCTTTTCCTTGCTTTAATTTTGTTAGCAAATTCTCAGATGTGGTCAATATTCTCCATTCTTTGAAAAAAAAAAAAAAAGAGAAGTTCATACAATTTACACACCCCCAAGTATGTGAAGTACCTTTACTTGGGTCTGATAACATGGAAGCTTACGTTCATGTTCTGAGCGAGTTCTGTGGTTCTCTTTAAAAGTGGGCTAGAAATCTTTGGCAGAATTTTTATGGAAGTCTATCAATGCTAATTAAATGTGTAGAAAAAAAATCAAGTGTGGGAATGT
Source organism: Cuculus canorus (assembly GCF_017976375.1). Taxonomy (NCBI): domain Eukaryota; kingdom Metazoa; phylum Chordata; class Aves; order Cuculiformes; family Cuculidae; genus Cuculus; species Cuculus canorus. Next base: position 25,809,436 of record NC_071405.1, read on the forward strand.
GAAGTCAGAGAACTGTACCAAGGAAAATTTCTCCTGAGCTGCCACCAAGAATCCCAGCAAGGCCCTGTCAGTGCCTGCAGAAAAAGCAGAACTGGCACTCTCTGTTTAATCTGGTTTGCGGGTCCTTTCTGCAGAAACCAGGTCTTCTTGCATGTTTTTTTTGACATCTGTATTACAGGATTGTGCAAGAAAGAACACTTACTAGTTACAAATATGCATTACCTGTTAAAGAGTTTCTGTAAGCAAAGATGAAAAGACAATAAGGAAAGGTAAAGAGAGACGGAAGGTTTGGGATTGTCATTTGCACAGGGTGAAGTTTGCTTTTGGCTGAAGGGTTTGAGATGGAAACAATGCTCTAGAAAAGGCTGTTGTTCATTATCTGGTTTTGACTTTTTTTGTTGGGATGCTGCTTGTTTCCTTGAATTGTTCTGTCTTGCAGTGTTGCTGCCTCTTAGGTAGCTTGATAGCCACAGAGACCCCTGACTGCTTTAACTGCTTCAGGTCTAGCTTGACATAGCTCTTGGAGAAAACAGGTTTTCATTACATGGAAAATAGGACTGAAGTAGCTAAGTGGATTCAGTTTTTATTTTCAATATTTTTTTTTTTAAAAGTATAGGCTAAACATCACATTTTAGTTCAGATTTTAACTGACTTAGACTAAAGTAAAAACAAGAACCTCAATTTTGTTGGCACAGAATTTGTGCTATTTCACAGACAGAAGCTAAAAGTACCCAAAGCAGAATTATAAGCTTATATATACTGATTGATTCATGAGTGAAGGAAGCAGCTCTGATTTATAAAATTGTCAACCAGCTTCTTGCATGTGTCATGTTTCCCTGGAAGTAAGAGAGTAGGCCAGGAGCAAAGGCATTTTAGTTAGAAAGACCATTGTACTGTGTAAAATTCATGGCAGTTGCAGGGTGTGGCTGAGAGGAACATGCAGCGCTGTATATAAGGAACAAGCATTCACATCTTCACTGTTTCAAAGATCACTTCTTGATCAGACACCAGAAATTCTTGCCGGACAGCATCTTGCTGGTTTGTGGTTCCTTCTCAAGAAAGGAAACCCTTTAAAGCTGATTTTTATTCTCAAATGATTTTAATATTTTAAGAACTCTTGAATCAGAGTAAACAACCACACTCAACTTCCTTACAGGTAGAGGGAGTCACTAGAAACTTTTCTAACTGTTGAAATACATGCTGTAATTTCCGAAGCACTTTGTTTTCCTTAAATATGTGGAGGTTGTGATGGTTTGTAAGAACCTAAGAAGAATGCAAGGGCTGAGTTCAGTATTAATTTTGAAACAGCTTTGAAAATTAAGTAAGCTAATTCTAACAAACAATAGGGAGAAAGTGCGTTTTTAATTGTTGCATCTGTTCTACAGAAAAGCCATGAGACTGCTCCTACGCACACATGCACTGAGATGCTGGCATATATGTCTGTATTTCTGCTGTTATATGTTGTGCCTTCTAATGTAAGACTTGCACAGGTGGCTTACTTAGCAACTTCTAAAGATGAGCTTCTGTAAAATTTTACTTCTCATTTAGCAGTGAATTGAGTCAAAAGGGGCTTTGGAGGAGTGTAGAATTAGAAAAAAAACCACTGAACTTTTCTGCTTGTTATGTAAGCACATTCTTCAAAGCCTGAAGGATTTTATGTACAATTTAGCCTCAAAACTGTGAAATCGGGCTCTCAAATTCTTCATTGTGCATAGTAATATAAACAGAAATACAGAGAAGTGATTTGCTACTTGTACTACAACACATAGAGAGAGAATAAAGTTTTGGAGTCTTTAGCCTTATAGCTATGATCTAGTCAACATAAAACATGTGCTTTTACAAGGGTATCTCAACAAACATTTTTTTTTTTTTTGAGCTTTTAGAATTTAGGTATTCTCTGAAAAGCAGTGCTTTTTGACTCCTTCAAAGATTATATGCTCCATGAAGACTGGGTACACATTCAAACCTTCACAGGTCAGAAAATATCAGGTTTAGGGCTGATATTGAAGAATGTCTTGTACTGCTGATTTTAAAAATATACAAAATCTAGGGATTCTTCAGTACTTCGTCACGTATTTACTCATTTGTCTGTGATGCTCCATGACAGACGAGCAATAATATGTGAAAGGAAACAGGTGCCAGAAGGCTGATACTGCCTGAAGGGACCAAAGCAGCTAAGCTGGAGGTTGCAGAGGGTCTCCTTGGGGCCATAGTCGGGGGTGGCAGAGGGAGGAGTAGCCTTGGCCACCCAGGAGATGGTGCTGTTGAACCGAGAAAGCGCTCCAGCCCTGACCCAGAAGCGTCTTTCAATGCGGTCCTCCCTGCTTTCCATCACTACTGCATGTTATTCTTTGGGGTCCTTGTTTTCTTTTGGGAGAAGAAGGTGTCAGTGTTCAGCCCGGAGTGTATCCCGATCTGATGTGTAATGCCATTCCCAGACAGACAACCCTACGCCCTCGATGGAGATGACGCTAGTGCTTGAAGGCGATGTTTGTGCCTTGGACTGCGTGGCTGCCGAGATGGTAACACCGAGGCAGGGACCAGCTCCACAGCTCATTGCCCTCACCACAACAACCGCCTGAGAAGCGCCGTGCCAAAACCAAGCGTTTGCTGGGTGCCCGCTGCGTTGCTGCCAGGGGTGGGGAGCCGTGCACCCACTCGCGGAGGCTCCTCGGGGATCTGCCGCCTGCCAGCTTCCCTCATCCATCATCTGAGGTGGCCTGTCCCCAACCACACATGTCTGGGACAGGTAAGCACAAGGGCAGCTCTGTTGCTTCGCGGTGAGGACGCGAGTGGGAACAAGTCCAGGGTGTGATGCTGTTTTCCTTCTGATGCGCGATGGGTGTGGGATGCACAGAGCAAAGGTGCCGCAGGCACCCACCCAACGGAGCACCTGGCTCCAAGGCAGCCTTGCCCCACGTCTCATGGCACGAGGTGCCTGTATTCCTCCTGCCCCGGTGGGCTGCAGCAAGCACGTGGGTCTGCTGGTTCAGGATGGGAAAATTTGAGGAGGCAACGGGAAACTGAGGTTTCTATCAAGCCCAAAGTGTCTGAGCAGGTTGTGGCAGGAGGTCAGATGGTTGTGGTGAAGTTTTTCCCATTGATTTCCTATTTCATCAATGTCCTCTCACTGGATTCAGAGGCTTCAAATCTGGCCAGAGAACAACGGGAGGAGCTGGATTAGGTCAGCAGGTGACCTGGCAGTGGCCGTAGCAGCATGAAGTCACGAGACTGGGTATTTGCTGAATATTTGAGGAAGAAGTTCGGTAAAGGCCTTTTGCCCTGTTGCAGCAGAGCTTATGTCTCTGAGTGTTTCTGCATGCGTAACCGGACTGCAATCAGAATTTTATACCCTATATAAGTCCACGGCTCCCTGAAAAAGTGTTACTAAAATTAGGTCTTTTTACATTCAAGCGCAGAGGTGGACAGCGAGCCTGCTGCAGATATTTGGGTGGTTTATTGGGCTTCACTAAATACAGCCACCATTCTGCTCTGAAGTCATTTTGAGACTGTTGCTTCCAGCAGACTGCGGTTGAAGTGAATGTGGCCGAGTGTTTGGTGAGGATAGAGTCATTCATGGGGAGGATGGCCAAACCACGCCAGGGAGACCAGTAAAGAATTTGAGGATTGTATCTGTTGTGCTACATTTGGTTTCCGTTCAGTCTTCAGGGTTGTGGCAGGCAGAGCAGTACTAATTCTCCTTGTCTCTCCCATGGCCAGATGTAGGCTGACTTTTTATTTTTATTGTTATTTCCAACTACTTGCTAAGAACAAATGATTTCAAGCTCATCTGACACATCATAGGTGCTTTTACTGCCTAACAAATTATTTGGCAATGTGTGAGGAGGGAGCTGTGTAGGGAAGGCATGGAGGAACTCTGTTGTTCAGTGGTAATAAGCCTGTTCAAATACCTTCACTTTTCATCTGGACTTGAAGTACAATTTGGCTTGCTGCACTGAAGAACTGTCTGGTTTTAAGGCTCGGAGTAGATGTTGCTCAAGCCCAGGCCCCAGGAGTGAGTACTGTGAGCAGATGGGTTAGGGTTCAGGCCATGGCTTTAATGCTATCAATGTGGTCCTGTACATCTCTGTCTTGGAAAGATAAACTCTTCCTATGTATTAAAGAGGAGTCTCAGTAGGCACCAGATAGTAAGTTACGTATTTTTTTTTTTAGGGACCATTTTGCCTTGAACTCTTGGATAAAACAAAGTGCTAAAGATCAGCACAATAACTAAAACCTAGAAGATGTCTCTCCTCTAAGACTAAACCACCAAGCTGTAACTTCAGGCTTCCTTTCATCCCAGAAAATTTGCCATCCTTTCTGAAAAAGGAGTCATACCCCAACAAGTGGGAGAGTGTGTGTTCTCCTTTCCTGCCTGTTGGCAGAGTGCTTTTGAAATAGGCAGTGCTATTTGAAATAGGCAATGCTGGCCTGACCTCCCCTGTGTACAGTCTTTCCATGTCCAGAAGCAAGTACTGTAATCACTATGCTGTTGCACAAAGGCAGCTTCCACTGCCAGGTTGCTACTGGTGTGGATTACGCACTCCAAGTTTGCCGGCTACTGCCTGTTTCCTGCCTTTGGTAGGTCTATAGCAAGGGGTATGTGCCTTTTTTTTTTTCAGCCTGGGCCAGAGACATAAGTAGGTATGGAATTCCAGATAATAATTCCTCTTTTTTAGGTGCCTAAATCCTGATATCCTGATTTTTTTGTTCTTAATCTCACGCAACAGGCAGGAAGGAATTCAAGACAAAATTTCATCTGAAGCTGTTAACAGATATGTTAATGCAATATGACCTAGTAGCTTTGTGGGAAATAAAGTACTGAAAAGTGACTGAAATTGGAACTTCCTAACATCTGAGTTTTGGTGACACTGAGAGGGTTAGTCAAGAAAGCTTCCGAGGGAGGTATACAGGAAGAAAAATCCTTAAAGATGTTATGAATTCCACTTAAGAACAAGAATGGAGTCTGGAAGGCATGTGTGCTGCTAACAAAAATAACATGAGACATTCCAAGAGTAAACCAGTACAACTGAATGGCAGGGCTCGAGAGTGTTTTAAAGTCAAATGGAAAAATTTCCAAATTTGAAAATCTAACCTTAGCTTCTCTATACATCGGTGCATTAATTCATGCAAAGACTAGGTAAAAGGGAAATTAAAAGGAAATACAGTGGACTGTAAACACCCAAAAGTATAAAATAAGAATGCTCCGGGTTTATCAGTCAGAAGAGTAGCATTGATTAATTGGTAGTTCAGAAAGTGACTCACTGAAGATTAAAGGCAGAAATTAAAGAAGATAAAGACATTGCTGAGAATCTAAATTATTTCTTTGCATCACTCTTGAGCACAGAGAATATCAGAGCAATACCTACTGGGACTTGCTCTTTTCTGGTAATCAAGATGTGTCAGAAGAAGAGCTGGAACAAATCGATAATTTAAAAAGCAGCAAATCATCAGCTCCAGATGGTACATTGAAAAGTTCTGAAGGAGCTTGGTGTGAAATAATTGATCTGCAGCAAAAATATGCCTCCCCTAATTAAAAACAGCTATTTCATTGGAGAAGTGGAGGGTGACAATTATACCCAAAGCTAAAACCAGGACTGAGATAATTTGAAGAACTACACATTCTTTTTACCTGCTCATACATTTATGTTTTATAAAATAGTTGAAAACTGAACATAAAGTAGGAAAACAAACAAAAAAGGGGAGATGGTGTCATGATAGAGTCTAAAGTGCAAGGTTTCTGCAAAGAATAGTCATGCCTCATCAATAATCTGTTATAATTGCAATAGGGCCAGTCTTTTCATGGAGAAAGAAGAAGCAACCACTGTAGTTTAGATAAACCTCTAAGGACCACTGGTTTGTGTAGGATACTGTGAATCAAAAGGAGGGGAGTTTGCTACATATCTTTTGGCTGATGGGACTGTGCCAGGCTGCATGTCCAAAAAGGCCTGACCATGCATGACATCTCCATGCTGTATCAGTCCCGTGACGTGTTTCTGCTCTGTGATGATGTGATCACACCTAAGTGACACCAAACACCTCTTTCAGCTGCCCTGGGAGGTGAGAAACCAAGAAAGGGGACGAGTGATCTGTTTCCAGCTTCTGACATAGGTTAGGTGCTGGTTGTTTCTGTATGTCAGGTTTACAAGCCTGAAAAGGTGAATATTGTTAAGAAAGCCGACATACTGCTTTTAAATTTTAAGTCCTACAGAGGATCTAAAAGCTGTTCTGTGGAACTGCAGGGGGGCAGAAGCTGGGAGTTGAAGAGCATCAGTGGTAGCTGTGGTGGGAGGACCTCCCTGCAGGTAGCATCAAAATAGCAGCTTTGCGCTGGATGCATATATGGGGAAAGAAAAAAATGCTAAGACTCTCCAACTTGTTACATAAAGCCCGAGGTGGCTGAATACTCTTTACCACTGTCAATGTCCCTTGCTAGAGGTATGTAGAGTACTATTTTTTTTAAATAAAGATATCTTGAATTAGCTGTGTAAGAGGAGAAATTTGGCACAAGGAGAACAGAAAATGTACATGGCAAAGAATCTAACTTCAGAAGAAGAAAGAGGGAATGTGTTAATTTCCCACAAAAATGCAATGCATGAATTAAATATAGCTTCAATTATATTCCTGTATGTCTCATACTCTGGATGAGCTGAGAGAAAATGTTGCCAGAATTCTTTACCTTTAACAATGTGTTTTTTCTATCTTAATTTTATGCAAACTGAAATGTTTTGTGGCCTCCTCATTGTGTTCTTTGTTACTGCGTTCTGCGGCAAAGGTACTAGCCTGCTTCTGTGCTGCCAGTGAAGGCTGACAAACTACCCATGTTACCTGGAAAATGTCTCAGTGGGATTCTGTGGAACAGTTTTAAGAAGAAAAAACAATTAACAAATATTTCATGCTGAGATCCTTTGTTAGTAGAAATTAGCAGTTTTCATCATCTTCAACTAGGGTTTCTCCCCTCTTTTAGACAGACAACAGAACTGCTGCCTCCTTGTTTCCTCTTCTCTGTTATCCTTTGGTTTTGCCTGCCAGTCCTCTTCTTCCATTTCTTCTCATCTCTGCTTCTGTGCATTCTTCCCTCATTCCTAGGACCTCTGCTTCCTTGTGCTCCTTTCTGCGCTGCGTGATGCTGCTGCTGTTTCTCACCTTCCTCGATACCTGCTGCTGCCTCCTCATAGCACTGTGAGCTCACAGCTGTACTGAGTCTGGTGCGCAGCCAGAGTCAATTATGCCAGCACAGCTAATTGGAAGGCATAGTTTGCTATGCCTTATTTGTGAGGAAATCTGAACATTGCATTGTGCTCTGCTGATTATAAAATACTGAAATACGGATTTATAGTAACATTAAATGATACAAACTGGGAAAAGGGATTTACAGGCTTTTGGAATAAACCTGCTGGTTTTCGCTTCTCTCTGTCCTGCACAATTGTTTTTGTATCAGTCAGCTCCAATGTACAGCATTTCTAGTGTTTCACTGGGTATCTGCAGCAGCATCAGCCACAATATGCCTGGAGAAGCCCTATACTTTTGGGTGATAAAATAGACCATAGATTTTAAATTGTGTTTCACCTCTTTCTTTAAATTTTCTGTGCAGACACAGAAGGGAGGAAAGGATGGTGCAGAGCTGCCCAGGACACCTTTAAATTAGCTAATTTAGATGTGAAATCAGTTTAGCCATGGCAGCATAGAGCAGAGCAGCATGGCTGATTCACTCACCTCCCCAACAGTCCTGAGGGTCCTGCTGCTCAGCTTTATCAGTGCTCTTCTACAAGAAAAGTTACTCCTGGCTAATGCTATGGGATGCTGTGGCTAATGTCGGCACACAATAATTCAGCTGCTTGATGTAACAGTTTGATGCTATGCGGGCTTGTGAGCTTTTCCAGATACAAGATCCACATTAGAGTTGAATCTCTAATACTTTGGTGTCAGTAGGTTTGGGTCCTTCTTTTCCAATTATGAAAACGCTCATAATTTTCAAAGCTTGAGAGAACTAAGATCTTACAAAAAAACCTGAACAATTTGTTCAGTTCAAACTGAACCATTTTGAACCAGCAATGACATCATCAAATGTTTATTTAGAGCTGTTTTCCTTGTCTGACGCTCAGACCAGCATGCAGTGATCTTGTTACTTCTACACCAGCAGAACAGCAAGACAGTTCTGACATGTCTTGCCATACTCAAAACTCTTTTGGGCTAGAAAACACGATAGGATGTTGGTGATGGTTGCCTAGAGCAATTCTCAAACCCACTTTATTTATCATCAAGAAAAAGAGAACTTCCCTCAATAGCAGGACTGTACAGTAGGAAATAGAGTTTATAGGCACGGTTGGGGAAAAGCTTTGTGGTGATTATCAATAACATCTTGTGACCTCTTCCAAGATATCCAAGTTGTGTATGTTTGTCTTGGCTCCAGCAAGCAGAAAAACATAGGCATATTTTCTGATCATCCTGCCAGAATAAGACAAATTGTAATTATACAGTTTGTGATTCTGCCTGCTCCCTTAATGGCTTAAGGTAGGGTCATTGAGTTGGTGGACAAGTTGTTTTTCATTTTTTACCTCCCCCCAAAATGGAGTAAGAGAGTGCAACTTCAGGTCTTGTGTCTAGGAGAAATTGTTATCTAGTTTTTTACTTGGAGAAGTGGAAGTTAAAGGAAAATTAAGGCAAATTTTTCTCAGAGGAGATGTTTTACTTCTAATAGGTTATTGTGAATTTGCTGTCCAAAACTTCTGAGTTCAGCTTGGTCACTTTGAAAATCATGCCCAGGTTTTCTCAAATCCAGGCAAAGGGCCGTGATGGTTTATGCAGTAATACTGGCACTGAGGATGAAATAGGGGCTGCCCCTTTCAGAGAGACCATCTTACTTCAAGGACTTCAGGGATTATAAGCAGTGAAACCTTGCTGTTTAAAGTCATTTCCACTTTGATGTAAACTGAATTCCACAAGGAAGTACAGTCCTCAAGTTCAGCACAAAATGATGGAACGCCAACTAGGATACTGCATCTGAACCCCTTCTAGATTATTATTTGACACTTCATTTTTCTCGTGGAGATCATAATGAGTTCATGATGGAGCTCTAAACATCTCCTTTAAAGAGCAGTGGGAGCTAGTATCCTGAGAGGATGACAGGAGCCTATCAGTTCCGATTTTATTAGGTAGGCATATCCTTGTTTCACTGTATCAGTAGTTGGGTTAATACTTCACTCTGTTCACTGTCCTGCTTTGATTGGAATTTCAAATGCTGAAGCCAATCTGGTCCCTGTAATTTTACCTTCTCGTCTTTATACTTCTGCTTCGAGTTGACTACCCTATGTTGTAATCTTGCTTTTACAGTCTGGATGACTCCACTTCCATGATTTAGATCTTCTGAAAACAAGTTTACCTTATTATGGCATGCAGAACATTCCCAGTGAGTCCTGGAGGCTGGTTTCTGGATGGTTACTTGACTTTGAGAATACATCCTGCAGGATGTAGGAACAGAACTATAATTGGTTTCTCAGAGTTGATTTTCTTCTCCCATTAGTTGACCACAGATGAGTGATTCACTCACTTAACTTTAGATTGGCTTGTGAGATTGAAGAGCCCTTGCTTGCACTCATATTTTATACATCTCCTACCATTCCTTTTTAAACAGGCGGTTGAATAATAATAAGTTTGAATCCAAAGTATCTATTTTTTTTTACCATGTTGAAGTGTAGCTGAAAGCATCCGAAGTTTGGTGAGCTGTTAAGATTTACTGTTTTTCAAAACATAATGCTTCTTTTGTTGATATGCCCCAGTGAAGCTCAACAAAGATGTTTTACTTTTATTACCAGAATACAAGCCTGTAGACTTTCTGATGAAATTCAAAGAGACACTTGCGTTCTCTTCCGCTTGTAATTAGGGCAGAGCAAATAGTACAGGAGGAGACCCTGATCTCTTACAGCAGTTTATATGGGGCCAATGGTCATGACGCCAGAACAGGAATTGTGAAACGTTTTAGGCTTCATTACTAACTCTGCTGATGATGCTTCCTTCAGGGCTCAGGGTCTGTTTCCCATTACATCAATGACTTAAGCTATATTTTTTTTAATCAATGAACTTAAATTCATTAACATAATTAGTAGGGTTTGTCGTTAGCCTGTTTCTGCAGCACCAGTGACAAGTGACCAGTGATGGTAGGTGTGTTTGTGCTGTCTCTGTGTCCTCCTCAGGAAAATGGCCTGTGTGTGGTGGGATACACAGGCTAAAAAGCACTTTACTGTGCTGTTGCTGTGTCACAACTGGTGTGTAAAACCTGAGTTTCAACATGAGTTAGGCAAAAATTGGCATGTACATGGAGATGTCTACTTGTGCAATGGCTGTGTGTGATGGTTAGTCAGTCCTGCCAGAGGGGTCCAGAGAGGGGTGCAAGAACCAGAGGCTCAGTCAATTGCTTAAGGTTAGATGTCCAGTCCCATTTGAGATGCCCTGGAGTAAGTGGATCATCCACAGAGAGCTGAAAATTTGGTGCAGAACCTTTGCTGTTCTAGAATGGCAACTACAGGCCACACTGGACACCTCCCACTGTCAAATAACATAATTAATACTATCTGTCTGCTTCAGAGTGAACTGAATTGCTCTCCTTACTGTGTTGGCAAAATCTCACAAAGATGGCAGCTTGGACACATCAGTTGTATGTAGACATTTGGATGGAGGCATCTTCAACACCAACTAAATCCAGTCCCTTATAGCTAAAGATCCATCTTCTAGAGGCATTTAAATATCTAGACCAGCAGCTCCATAAGGCAATATATTAGGGCAATATATTGAGCCAATTTTCAATACCTATTGTAGGATTAAATGAATTGCCCCCTGAAAGTACATTTCACCAAACTGATGAGAGAGAGAGAGACTAGGCATTTTAATCATTTAACTTGCAGGTTAAGGAAGTGCAAACTTCCCACCTTCAGTTCAGATGTAATTCTTTTAATTCCACTGACCCAGAAACAGCTTTCTTCTGTTACCCGCAGGAAAGGCCATGCAGTAGACCTGGTAATGATATTCTGAACCGCAGGAGCATCTTGAATATTTTTGAACTTTGCAAAATGAAACTGACTTAAAGATAGTTGTAATTGAACTAATCATAAACTAAAACCTTAAAGTTTTCCCTTCTCCAGATAAAACTTTATACATTTGCAGCCCCCCAAACATCTGTGGAAATGGGAATACTTCCTTGCTATATTTCCCTGGACAATTGCAGCTTTCACCGCTCTGTGTGGTGGCTTCTTACCTCCTCTCCCTATTTTCCTCCTTTTTGAAAGATGAAAAGACCACAACTTCACAAGAATGGTCTGGGAGACATACAATTTGTGATAGCTGCTGTGGGATTGATGGGGAAAATTTAGTGTGGGAGTAATGACATTTTCAAATTAGGCTGGCTGACCCAGGTGCTCTTAATAGACGTATCTCATTTAGAAGCTTAAGTGAATTACATGATCAAAGTTTTAAAAGGAGGTGGGAGGGGAAAACTGGGACAGCTGAAAAAGGGTAGCAACAATGAATATCTGAAAAGTGCCTTAGGGACTGTATAAATCCACAATTCACTGATGACCCTGGGGATGTGGAAATCATTACCACAAATCAACAGGTAAATCCTCAATGGGTATAAGTTGAGTTAATTCCAGTGGGATTAATTTCACTTGTACCAATAAGAATCCAACTCTCACCAGTGCAGGCTGATGGCTCTGGTGAGAGGGTGATAGTCAGCTTTATATGTTGTTAAATAATAGTATTTTGCCTCTGTAATTTTCTAGAATGTACTGTTCTGCCAGTGCTTTGTTTATCTTTTTATCTGTATATAGATAATGAGAATGATGGGAACTTTAAATGGATCCCACCTGTTTACTCTTGATTTACACATGCATAGAAAAGATGGGTATTTATTTATCAAGTACAGTGCATGGGGCTGTTGGGATGAAAGAGCCAAACAGGTCCAGGCAGCTAGAAGTTTCCTTATAGCCACTATTCTTTGCTTAGATCCATGCATAGGGGCATGTGTATTTGTATGTACTTTTAAGGAAACCAAGCAACAACATGACACTGACAATTTGCTGTCTGTATTCCTGTGGTGCCTTCTTTATGAAGGACTTGAATGATCCTACAAGGTGTAATGAAAAGAAGGTCACAACAAATACAATGCCAGGAACAGTGCCAGGCTGCTGAAGTCCAGCGCTGGAAGGGGATTTGCACAGGAGCTTTCTGGCAAAAGCGAAAACAGAGTAGAGATTCCTGGGCCTCAGCTCTGCTCCACAAAGTCAAGGCACTCTGCAGGAGAGTCGCCTAGGCAGTCAAGGCTTCGCTCTGCACGCACTGGTCATTACAGTCAAGAGTGAATCGTAGAATCATAGAATACCAGGCTGGAAGGGAACTGATGCTTTTTTTTTTTTTTGTGATATATAGTTTAAATGAGATGGCCCAGCACCCTGTCAAGCTGAGCCTTAAAATTGTCCAGTGCAGAGGAATCTACCACTTCCCTAGGGAGATTATTCTGATGATTAACTGTTCTCATAGTGAAATATTTTCTTCTGGAATCCAATCGGAATCTCTCTGGGAGCAACTTATACCTATTAAACCTTGTCTTTTCCATGTGACTCCTCGTAAAAAGGGAGTCTCCATCCTCTTGGTAAACACCCTTTATGTACTGGTACATGGTAATAAGGTCTCCTCTAAGCCTTCTCCTTTCAAGGCTGAACAAACCCCTTTCTCTCAGCCTTACTTCATATGTTAAGATTTCCTAGTCCTCTGACCATCTTAATGACCCCTTTCTGGAGCCTCTCCAGCCTATCCACATCTTTTTTGTATAGCAGGGACCAAAACTGAACATAGTACTCAAGGTGCAGCCTGGCAAGCGCTGAGTAGAGTGTGATAATGACTTCTTTATCTCTGCTGGTGATGTCCTTTTATAAACGCCCTACCATCCTGTTGGCCTCCTTTGCTGCTGCAGCACACTGTTCACTCATCTTGAACCTGTTATCGACAAAGACTTCCAGGTCCTTTCCCACAGAGCTGTGCTCCAGCCTGATGGAACCTAGTCTGAGATGCATTCCAGGTTACGTATTATGAGATACAAGACCTTATACTTATCTCAACTGAACTTCTTAAAGTTTCTGCTAGCCCACTCTTCCAGCCTGTCGAGATCTTCCTGGAGGGTAGTTCTTCCATCTGGAGTCTCAATCTCCCCACTCAGCTTGATGTCATCTGCAAGCTTCAGCACGGTGTTCTTTATCCCAAGAACGAGTAGCTTATGAAGATAACAGTGTAGGCCCAATATCAATCCCTGTGGGACCCCACTTGTGACTGGTTGCCAGTTTGAGAAAGAACTATTTACCACCACCCTCTGGGTGCAGCCTGTCAGCCATTTCCTCACCTACTCCACAGAGCACTTGTCTAGGCCACAGAATGTCAGTTTCTCTAGGAGGAGGCTGTGAGGAACCGTGTCAAAAGCCTTGGAGAAGCCCAGGTAGACTGTCCACTGCTCACCCCACATCAACCGATTGGGTTACTTGTCATAGAAGATGATCAGACTTGTTAAGCATGATCTGTCCCTAGTGAATCCATGTTGGCTTTTCCCAATCACGTGCTTCAGTTGACTTGTGACAGTTGCTAGGAGTATTCAGTCCATAACTTTCCCAGGGACTGAACTGAGGCTGATAGGTCTATAATTAGCAGGGTCCTCCCTGGAGACTTTCTTGTGGATGGGGGTGACATTAGCCTTCTTCCAGTCTTCAGGGACATCCCCAGATCTCCATGACTTCTCAAAGATTATGGAGAGTGTCCTCGCAGCAACATCAGCCAGCTTTCTCAACACCATTGAGTGGATGGCATCCAGGCCCATCCATTTGAAGGGATTAAGCTCCTGTAATAGTTCACACACCAACTCTTCACTCATTGATGGTGGGTCTGTGTCTGCATCAATCTGTCTACTAGAGCAGTTATCAGGGTTTGCTCTGTGCAAATAAACTGTGATATCATTACCTGATGGTCTGGAGATCTACTAAGTTATGAGGATACAATTGCAGCATGAGCCCATAATTGCACTCCTCTCATTTGGGGCCACCAAGCTTCTGAGCTCATGTCCAGGAGGGACATTCTCCTGTCTGATGCCACGTGCTGTTGGGAGGTACCCTAGCACAACAGTGGTCAGCCAAATGTGGTGATGGGCCCAGCTGTGTTCCCTGGCTGTAAGTTATTGTCACGGTCTGGAGGCTGGAATAGAGCAGAGGATGTTTTCTAGCTGAATAGCTCACAGTGTCCCCTGAGGGAACTTGGGATGATGTCCAATCCTAGAGAATCTGCTGAAAGTAAATACATTGAGAGAAGGCTACAGAGAAACTTTTGGCATCCTGAAGTGGGAGATAACACAACTGGGTTGTGCATGACAGCTGAAAATGTTATACTTCTAATGAATCCATGTAATTTTTTTCCTTTCTCCTCCTCCACGTCAGTGCCTCCCTCAGCTCAGCCCTCTGTACACCTTTCTTTTTTTAAACTAGCACTAAAATCTGTTACTTGCAAATTTTCATAGGCAGAATTGGATTAAAATAGACCAGAAATAAAGCATGTCTGCCTTCACATCCACTTTTACCACTCCTTGTAATTCTTTGAGTTGATTTTACCAACCTTTCACTCCTCCAGATGCAGTCATTGCTTTCATACGTCAGCACAAAGCTTAGGCAACCTCATCAATCAGGCCTCCTGCCTCAGGGCAGCAGGTGCCTTAGCAGACAGTAGTTGCTGGAAGAAGAGCTTTCACTCAGGTAAGGCGCGTGTGAAGAACAGTTGAAGTTGGCAGTGGAACTGGTGGAAAATCATGGCCCCATGCACACTGTGGGTGGTTAACTCTGTCAGTAGAAAACATCATCCCTCTTTTGGAATAATATATGTGACAAGTGAACCCATCTTTGCTATTGGTTTTGATCATGACAGGAAAATAAACTCTCATATAGAAGACACTCCTTGTCCTTCACTTATGTAAGTCAGAACTACAGCTTCTGGGCTCTTACTTAACACCTCCTTTTCTCTGTAATTTTCCAGCTCATTTGACACAGGGTTTTTTTCTTTTGGTTTGTTTTTTCTTTTTTTTTTTTTTTTTTAAAAAAGATATATTAATTGCATAAATGCTTGATGGAGTGGAAGGCTTATGTCAAAAGGTTTAAGCTTTGGGTTCAATTTGGATGAGTTCCTGAAATTTAGCTCTGAACCAGTGGCAGTCTTTGAATTTATGAATGCTAATATCCACCTGAGATTCTGGTCCAAAGCAAGAGCAAGACTTTTATTCTATTCAGGTTCCTCACTCTCTGCTTATCACCATAACAAATAAGCACTTTTCAGGTGAGCAACAATCATGTAGTGCTTATTCTTTCTTCCCAGCAGTTTTGGTGAGAGTGGCCAAGATCTGGTCATTCAGGCCAAGGACTTAAAAAAGCATTTGATAATTTGAGGACACTTGCAAAATTTAATACGAATTGTCTTTTTTTTGGGAATTTTTCCACTCTTGGCTGGCCCAAGTTAATTGAATACAGGGTGCGGGTTCAGCATCCTTTCCATTCCCCAAAGCCATGGACTGAACAAGAGTCCATAACAAGGTGCTTAGCAAAAGAAGAGGATGCGTAGGAAAGGAGTGATTGAATTAGATAAATTAAGAGTCTGAAAACAGCTGAAGGTATGACAATAGGACAGGACTAATACCTTACTTATGATGAAATTGTGGGAAAAGGCTCACACACTTAGCAATTAGGAATTTATGTTTTCTTGCCATGTTAGCAGAAAACCATAGGATTTAGAACTGACATTGAACAGATAAGTGAAACACTGGATTCGAGATTCAATACGTGATAAATTTAGGAAACTCAGAGGGCATTTTTTATAACTAGTTGGTAGGACTTTAGGTAGAAGTGTCTGTGGCACTATGTGCTGTGTATGCAAGTATGTCCTTTCAGCCCCTGTATATGTGTTTTTGTGTGCATTTACCAGCTCCTGTTTCAATACAAAGTTCTCCTGTAGTCTCTTGGCAACAGGCTGTCCAGGAGCATTTGGGTATTTTCAGGTCATGATAAGGCTAGAAATGCCACCAAGGCAGGGCATTTTGTGCTAGTTAGAGATTTCTGTTTCTACTGTCAATAAAGAGAAAACAGATAAAAATGTTACATTTCTGACTCCTGTAGGTGCTTGTGTGAGCACAGGGCTGAGGGTATCCAGCAAGACTTCAGTCTGAACGAACTCTTCTTTAATCTGCAAAACTTGAGCAGAATTAGGAGCTTCTTTTTTTTAACCACCCATGATTTATACTGTTAGTATTTAATACTCGTATTGAATCTCAGATAATTGCTGAAGTGTTGAACTGCTGTCTCAACTTATCCACACACAATTAATAATATTGATCAACCTACATTGACCTTGAGAGTTAATAATGGTTTTTTCCCTTAATTTCCCTTGATGAATGTTGCTTTATTCATGCCACCTTATAATTTTGTGAAGCTGTCAAGTCACAGAATCTGATCCTCCAGACACTGAAATGCAAGCAGCCCTTGCTGCAATGGCTGTTTCTTTGGGATCAATAGGATTATTTATGTCTAGACTGAGAACAAAAGTACCTTTTTTACTGGATTTGGCCTCAAAGGAAGTCTACACAAATGTTTGCATACAAGTCAAATTACTTGAAAGCTGGGTAGGATACATGTATATAGATTTGGGGCTCCAAAAGCTGAGCCTTATTTTCTCCATCAAATAATAAAATGGTTCTTTCTTTTTTTTTTCCTCCAAATTATTTCCTGAAGTAAACACACTGGTTGAGACACAAAATAGAGAGATAATTGAAATAATTTCTTTGTCTCATCTTATTTGGAGCGACTTTAGAGATTTTTTTTTTTTGCTCTAGGTAATCTGAATAAGATCTTTTTCCCAACTGGTCTTTCAACAAACTGAAAAATTCAGTTATAGTTCCTTTCAGCTGTGAGTTGCCTTGCTTACCTAATCCTCATCTGATTAGTGTTATAATGAATCACCAGTATTGTTCTTGTTTTATACAACATTTTTCTTCTTAAATTCCTATTGCAGTGTGTCTGTACAGTCATGAACATCGTTCTACTAAAAATTTTTTTTGGCTGAGATCCCTTCAAGAAGATCAGGATTACTACAAGGCTGGAAACGCAGAAATTACCAAATGAGGGTCTGTCAAAATCTCTGAAACATTTTCATTTTCTGCTGCAGAGAAAACCAAACAAATCTGGAATGTCTGGAGTTGCACTTCCAACCCAGAGCTTGGCATCACTGAGAAAAGCTTTGCAGAGCTATATTATCCAAGAGAGACATAGTGAAGGAGTTTTGGGGAAGAAATACGCCTCTTCACATCAATTATCTCACATCAGCAATGCCCATTGGTGGAGCAGTATGTGGGAATGATGTGCTGATAATCTCACTGCTCTCACTGTAGAGCAAATGGAGCATGTTGTCCCATAACAGCAACCACTCAGCACTTATTTAGCACTGATTTTTCTCCCCCATAGACACATATAACCACCCACATTCCTTTGGACAACTGGCGTTGTCTGAAGACATCTTGTCTTTCTAAAAAACACTTTGACAGACTATTCCAACACTGCCTCTTCTCTGCCTTTGCACTCATTTATCCCTTCTTCATTGCATCCTCAGCTAAAACAGATTATTGCAAAATCCATTTTAAAAGCACAGCAGTTTTCTACTGAAAGATATCTAGAGGGCAGCAAATCCAGAGGGAAATCTCATCCTTCGGTGCAAATGAAACCTCCTCTTTTATTTCATTTCTGAAAAATCAAGCATGGAGTTACATAAAGCCTTTCCCCCCCTCTACACAAAGTAGCAAAAATAATAAGATATCTCTATAAGGTTGAGTTATAATCATACCTGGGAGCAACTTTTTTATTTGATTAAAGCTCACTGTAGTGGACAAAGACTCTGAAGTTCAGGTGTGAGTTAAGAAGAAACTGCTCGGCCATCTATAATCCTATCTGAAAGCAAATGTATTTTTAGAGTACTGCTGTGTGACATGGAATGCTCCCAAGTTATTTGTGCATAACTGCGGCTGATGTGGAAGATATATTTAATTCAATATTAAGATTGTTCAGATTGCAATTCTGTCATTTTTCATGTTTGCTTCAAATTGTAGTTGGCCAAACAGTAGCTGGGGTCCAATAAACTGTTAGCAATGGAAATCAAGGCTTCTGCACCATCTTGTTTTATTGTGTACTGCATTCATCAGCACATTTTGAAACCCTTTGAGAGGCATTTCTACAATTTCACCTACTGAATTTCACCACCAGCTGTTAATAATGTGTACAGTAACAGGGTTGTCAGAAACCTCTATCTCATTTCCTTTTCATCCTGTGTTTGGTACTTGAGGTTTGGAATTTGGCTATATGAAGTTATTAGAATGCTTAAAAAGATATTAATCATAGTTTTAAAGTATCCATGCAAATTATTTGAGGTTTTACTCCATTTTGAAGATTTTCACTTTGTGTGTGGAGAACTGGCATTTGCATGTTGAGAGGAGCAAGTAGAGGCAAATAAGTGCAACTTTGTGTGGACACTGGCAGTAACTGGCAGACACAGAGGGAGAACGAGACAAGCTCCTCTGATCACACTTGGGAATACTGAAGCCTAAATAAAGAAGCCAATCTGAGTGCCTAGAGATGCATCCCCACCAGAACATGCGCAGTACAGCTGTGCCATTTGAATTTGACCTGTGTTCAGTCCACCTGCAAGCGCAGAGGTTAAGGAACCTGAGGGATCATCCCTGGGTGCTAAAGCCCTGCTTCTGTTTCAGCGTGCCAGGGTGGACATCTCCCATTCCTCACTCTCTGAAGCTGTAAAGTGGGGTTAATGAACTGACCTCTATTGGTCTGATGCTTGCTTTTGCATCTACAGATGAAAAAATGTGTCACTGTTATTATGAAGGAGCAATATATTTGCATTGGAATAGGATAGGATGTGTACAGGAGGGAGGTGGATTGGATCTGTGTGATGAGTGTTTTTGCTGGGGAGCATGCCTGAAATGAGAAGGATGTATGTCGTACCCTGTCAGTGTGTATGGCAAAGGCTATACCAGAGCACAGGCAATTTCCTGCTAATTGCATTTCTTTTGCTGTACAAAACCCTTTTCCTGTCTTATCCACGTGGTGATTTTGCGCATCTGTCTTTACAATACATTAAAATATCAGGGAGTTTTTGTCAGTAGAATCATCAGTTGTTACTGAATATACAAAAGGAAACAACTTCTTTAAACACCTGATATCTCTGATCATCCATATGTTTCTTTTGCAGGAAAGGAAGCTTCCCTTTCTTCCTGCAACTGTACTTCTCCTTTTGACTTGGGTAACTGCGTATAACATGACTGCTCAGAGGTTTTTCAAAGCTAATGCAGAACAACACACTGCTGAAACCCACTGGGCTGCTACTATTTAATGGCAATATAAAACTGGTTTGTTTATTTCTCTGTTGTTTTTTCTTTTTTTCTTCTCTCTTTTTTTTTTTTTTTTTTTTTTTTTAAGATTAATTCAAATGCTTCAGGCAGTGGGCACTGGCAGAACCAGAAGCTTTTAGCCTTTGAGAGGCATCAGCCTTTCCTCTCTACATAAGGAGGGTCAGTTTGGCCACCAGTGGGCTGGATATGGCCCTCTGACTTTTACAGAAAGAGGCTTCATGGCTCTGATATCAACTCAGTTCCTGATCTGGAAGGCAAAATGTTGTTCGGGCAGAGCACACAGGCGTGTGGCAAGGTGGCTGCTGAGGTCATCTAGGCAAAGGAAAGTGGCTTGCAAGCTGGGAGAACGCTGCCTCCAGAAAGGCTGGGGTATGGGTCAGTGGCTGCTGCAGGCAGAGGATAGTTGGTATCTGCCTGGGATGGGAAATGGTTGTAAAATGGGGAAAGGATGCCAAGGTCAGATCTCACACAGGAGTTTTGACTTCTGCCAACAGCAGTCTGTAGCATGATCCTCAATTGTACTGTCCTTTTACTTGACTGTACAGAGCAGGCCCATTTCATGGTGAGAGCTGAGTGCAAAAGTAATACCGTGCATACTCTGTCCTATGGGCAGCAGCAATATCTGAGCTGCGAGAGGTTAAACTCTTTTGGACTCCTCTGGTTGCTCAGGAAATTCTTGCTGCCTTGAGCTTCATAGCTTAAATAGAAACACCATTTACATCTACTTAAAATCTGAATTGAACTTGAAATTTATGTTCAGTCCAGTGGTGAATGTAGCTGCTGTTAAATTGCTCCATTAACTATAAAGCAAAGTTTAATCTGCTGTGTTTTACTTTCACGAAGTGCTTCTAAGGACTAGTAATGTTCCCTTTATTATGTTCCTTTAACTTTACAGGAAACTGAAAGCTCTGTCCTGAAAAAAAAAAAAAACAAAAACACCTTAGGATTAAAATACCCATGAAAGCAATGCAAAGATTCAAAAAAGAGAGAAGGAATGATCAGTATTACCATAAAGAAGAGGAGGAACAACATTGGAGCACCTTACTGCTTTTCCTTTTCCTTTCCAAATATCCAACATGGTCAAAGAGCCCTACTAAGTAGATTACCTCAAGTATTCATGGAAAAAAAGTACAAGTGCAATCCAGAAAGGCAATTAATTTTTTCATTCAAACAGAATTTTTCAGTTTATAACATGAAGTTAATTGCATCTTTTTTTTTTTTCTTTCCTTTTTTCCTGTAATGGTTCTTTGCATAGGTTTAATCATCCTTGAGGGCAGCTGCTCCATCTTTACAGCAATTGCCAGATGATTACCTCTTTAATGTTTTCACTGAGTACTTTGCTGGTTAACCTCCTTAACTGGAGGGCTGCTTATTGATATTTATGTCTTGTCAGCATAGAGGTTCATTAAGCATTGGTAAATGACATGTTTTCATATCTGCTGACACTGGAAATGCAATATGATCAATTGCAAATTGACTTTAGTGCTGCAATAGAGTGCATTTAACACACATCAGTGGATCATTCGTACAAGCAGAGCTGGAATTTTTATGGCTGTTTATGTCTCTCTAATATCCAAGCATAAATTCTCCCAAGTCGAGCAATTCTTAGTAGACCAAAATGCAAAACTCAGTCCAACAAGTGAGCATACATCCCAGGTCAGCTTTCAGCACAGGCAGCTTTTGGATAACGGTGCGGAAGATGGTGAAACACTCCCGATTGCCTGACCTCTGCCAGGAGGCAGAGACAGGCTGAGGCATGACTTCCAGGCATTTTCTCCCATGCCTCAAGCTGCACCAGTAAGTAGTAGCTCTCCAGGGTTCTCTCTCGTTTGCTGGCTTGCCACCACCTCCCTTTCTCTTCCTTCTCCATCAGGAAGGTAACAGTGAGCTTTGCCCACAGCCCAGGCTGATCTGCAGATGCCTTTGTGTATGTGTGAGCCCCAGAAGCTGAGATGACTGCTACCTCTGTGGCCAGATGCTGCTGGCAGTCAGTGATGGGCAGTCAAGAGATTTCAGTCGCAGACGTGCATGGTCTTTTACTGCTCTACAGCTCACACTTCTGGCAAAGAAGCCAAGCCCACACTAAGTTGGGTATAAAGTGCTGCTTTCTGATAATTTCTTAATGCAGTTCCTCAGTTCCCAAGGAAGCTACAGTTGCTTTTAGTGATTCAATCCCGTTGTTAAACTGACGGTCAGCTCTGGGGATGGGGATGCTGGGCTCAGAAATCTCTCCTGCTGCACATGGTGATAGACCATTCACTGCGACAAAACTGCCAGGCTTGGGGCGGTGATCACCCTTATCAGTGCTCTAATCTCTCTAGGATGAGCTCCAACCCCACTGCAAAAGTAGCAAAACAGTCACTGTGTCTCCTCAGGGTGCCTCCTGCCCAAAGCTGTGCATGTACGTGGGAATTTTTGCTGAGTGCCTCTCGCTGGAGTACGTGTTCCCCATCCTGTTTCCTTCTGGCCAAAATTTCTAGGACTTATTTATATTTCTGTGTTTTCAAGACTGCTGTCTCCTTTTAACCACTGTGTTTGGGCTGGAGTAAGTCACCTTCACAGATACCTCTGAATCTCTTTCTTCAGAAATATCTCTTGGTGACAGGGGTAAAATTTTCAGGTCTACAGATCCAGGCAGATTACATGATATAGAATTACCATCAGAGCTAAGAAAAGCATATCTTAATCTTTAAAATAAAAATAAAAATACAAATAAAAAGGAAGGAAAAAAGAGGTTTTTTGTTCAAAGGTGAACAAAGGTCTTCACTAAAAAACATTATCACGTTTCAATTTAACCAAACAATGTAAAATAAAAAAAAGGCATGAATGCAGGTGATAGCCCCTGGAACATCGAGTGCTGATTTGCTGTGCCAGGACATACCTCCTGTAGAGGTCGATTATGAATTTTCTTTACTGTTCTGTCACACATTGTTGCATGTCTGATATTCCTCACCAGTAACTGAGAAAAAGTGGAGAGGATTTACTCACATTAAGTCCATTATTTTATGGAAAAAATTAATGACTTATGTTGAAGTCTCTTTGGGAAGAAAGTAACATCTTTACACTGTTCTAATGGAGGTAGTTTTGGTAACTTAAAAGCTATATGTTAAGTTGAAATATCTTGATATTAATCTGAAATATCCTGGCTCTTATCTTATGCTTTCCTTCAGTTGGAATATTTGCCATATCTAATCTGTTTGGTTTGTGACCTTCCTGAAGAACACTTTTCATGCTGTAGTCTTCCTGGCTATAATAATTCTTATTAAATATCCAGAATCATATTTACCTTTTAAAGTGAAAGTGCTGGTTGTGTCTGTTTGCTCTCTGTGGAGCAAACCATGTGAAACAGCGTAGTTTTGACATCACGAATAACAAAACACTAAGTTAATATTATGACTCCCTAAAAATATGGCTTTGATGTAATGTTGCAATAACCTTATTTTTCTGTGTAGCCAAAATATTAGTTTAGCATTCTGTTACTCACAACGCTGAGCCAGTATTGACGCACTTACTAAGAGCACAGATCTAGAGTTCCTGCCGAGGTAGAGTCAGACAGATAGAGGCAAATATCAATCCCCGTTTAAGACTACGACATGGGGCAGATGGCGGAGCCAGTGATTTCAGTCTTGGTTATAAACATGCTGATTATCCCCACACCTTTTTCCCAACCCCATAATTTTTTAGCACAGTGCAATGCGTGATCCTGCCACAAGGAAAGCTGTGGTGTGCTGGCAGCGCAGACTGCAAACTGTGTGGCTGAACAAGGCATGTTTAGAAAGAGGGGAGGAAAAAGTACACACAAAATAAAGAAAACACAAGTAGAATTTTTATTTAAGGAAAACAATGTTAGAATTGACAAAGGTTAGAAAGGTGAATGAAAAGGGGGTGTCTAGAGTGATTTCAATGTCTAAGGAAAAGGAGTTTGGTTTTCATTGAATTCCTGAGAATTTAACCAAATTCTGCTTGTGTGCATAAGTAAGTGTGAGCAACATTTAGGGGGAAAGGAGGAAGGAAGAACAACTGTCCTGTGTGTTTTCAGAGCACACACACATTCCTTCTATCATTCACCAGGAGGAATAGTATATGAAACTATAGTATGCACTGAGCCAGTTAATAACCAAACAATTTGAGATCATGAGGAGTTCCTACCATTTCCCTTTCCTTTCCTAAAGTCAATTACAAAGTAATTTCATTTCAAGAACAAAGCTGCCTGAAAGGTCAGGAAAATGCCCAAGTAGATCATTTATAGATAACTCTAACTCTGGATGATGATGCCCATTAACAAAAAATGCAAGACAAGAAGTCTCAGAGCTCTTCAGACTGATTTGGTCAGCTAAGAGATGGGGACAGAGATTTGTCACTCCCTGGCTTGATGTGCATGTTCAGAGGCTTCTGACCATCCCAGAGCTGTAGCCATGCTGGGGGCAGAGCAATGACCCAGCCAGGAGTGCAGAAGGCCTTGGAGCAGGAGCCATGGGGGATTGTGGTCCCATTCCACATGCCTCCTCTGGTTTTGACAGAAAGGAATCTGAGTTTCAAAGTTACATATAGATGTAAGGATGAGGAAAAAAATGGACCCAAAATACCAAAAGGACCAGTATTTCATTAAGGAGGATAGATTTACTGACTATCTAGACTGAAGTTAGTTTTGTATTCACACTTTAAAACTTTTAATTAAATTTAAAGTTTACACCCATATCATTTAGCCATTCCCTGGTTAGTGTTATGAAAACATTAACCTTGACATTTTGAAAACTTTTTTCTTTTCATTTAGTCTCTTATTTCAAGTTGTTTTCATTGTGGTTTAGCAATTCCCTTGGTCCGCTTACACAACCCAAGCCCTTTGAAGAGCGACAGCTCAGTGCACCCGATGGCACTTCTCAGCACGGCATCTAATTCTCAGTTCAAGCCGAGCAGCGGAGCTCTACCTCTGTGGTACTGCACCGGGTTTTGCAGGCACTGATGAGAAATTTGCCTCCACACTTGCACTTGTGAGAACCACAAGCTGGTGTTTTCACAGCTTGCAGGGCCCAGGGCCCAGCAGAGGACGTGACAACTTCTCTCGCTCTGGTGGGTGCCTAGGGCAAGCTGCTCCTGTTGTTCCTCCTGCCATCATATACACACAGGAGTCCTGTGCCTCCCCATGTTGTCTCTCTCTCCAGCAGATACTGGCAACTCCTGCCCTAGAGGCCCTTAAGTAGTCCTTAAGAGAATGTGCCCTGTGCTGGGACAAAGCTGTGCAGCACATAAGGATGCTTTGACAGTTCCATGTGTTAACTTGGGAAGTCCAAGTTCAGCATTGCTGTATTGGACAAATGCCCCAAATCACCTAGAAACTTAATGCAGGACATTTTTAAATCCTTTCTACTCTCATGAAGGTGATAAGTAGGCTGGAGTGTCTCCCGTGTAAGGACAGACTGAAAGAGTTGGGCTCGTTCAGCCTGGAGAAAAGGCTTTGGGGAGACCTTATAGCAGCCTCCCAGTGCTTAAAGGGGGCCTACAGGAAAGATGGGGAGGGGCTCTTTATCAGGGAGTGTAGTGATAGGATGAGGGGTAACAGTTTTAAGCTGAAAAGAGAAAATTTAGATTAGATATTAGAAAGAAATTTTTTACTGTGAGAGTGGTGAGGCACTGGAACGGGTTGTCCAGAGAAGTTGTGGATGCCCCATCCCTGGACGTGTTCAAGGCCACGTTGGGTGAGGCTTTGATCCAGTGGAAGGTCTCCCTGCTCATAGCAGGAGGGTTGGAACTAGATGGTCTTTAAAGTCCCTTCCAACTCAAACCATTCTGTGGTTCTATGATATTTAGGCAGAAACGTACACAAACTATGTGAGTTTGTTTAAGTGAAGCAGGTGGGTGATATGAAAGTCACATTGGCATTTTTCTATGTCTCAGGCCACTTAAGCACCTGTTTAAAGCCTGACCCTTTAAGTTTTACTGGTCTATTTCTACACAAATATGTTTCTTTGCAAAGCTACCATGGTTATTAATTCATTGGAGTTTACAAGGTGCGAGGCAGGGAATTTGGTTGTCAGTGGCAGCATTTTGACAGACAAGCAGTGAGAGAAAAGTTGTAAACATGTTTCCAGGGAGACAGGGGAACTCACCAGCTCTGCAGCTGTCTGAAGAAAGGAATAACCATTACTTCTGCATCCTTGCCCAACTTGCCTTAAGACTGCATTACATTGAGGAATTGCCATTCCAATCCCAGTGTCTGAATATAATAAACGGGTCTTTCAATTTTGCTGTAAAAAGGAAAATTTAAGGGGCTTGGTATTGCATTAAAAATATAGAGAAAAAGCAGTAAGATGGCATCATTCTGACTAAACTCTCATGGGAGTCTGGAAATGTTGCTGGTAGGAGCTGCTAGGGAACAGAAATGGCTGCAGAGGAGCTAGGAATGTCAATAAAATAGCGTGGTTGTGGCCATTAAGGACCAGCCTTTCTGGTAAAAACTGCCTGCACTTCCTCTCAATTCTCTTTCAAATATTGTTCAGTACATTGATGACTGGATGAAGCCAGTGTACCCTCTGGTTCCAGTTTTGGGAGGTCAGGATGAGAGCACAGAGTCACTTACTGTTACTGAAAGTAACTTTCTCACTGAATATGAATCAGAAGCTAAGAATAACAGGGACATTTTACAAAGTTAGGGCTACCCAAAAATGTGAAATATTCTGCCTCATGTAAGGCCAAGGGGAAAAGAAGGTTGGAATTGCATTTTTAATATTGTTTGGGAATGCAGGTCCCCAAGACAGGCGATGTACATCCGTGTGAGCATGAGGGAGTACTGGGGAGAGTGCATGACCCTGTGTCACCGTATCTCTCCTGGGGAGGCTGACATGTTTGTAGCAGGAACATGGTCCCCGCTCCCAGGGCATGGAGAGGCAAAAGGGACCTGACGAAGCAAACAAACACCGCTTTTGAAAATCTTCACTCCTAAGTAGCAAATACATCTCTCTCTTTGCATAAAGTGAGCATCTGAGGATTAACTAAGAAGCAATAAATGTAGGATTTAGGATTTAGAGAAACCTGTTGAAGCAAGCAGTGTACAGGGCTTGAGGCAAAATAGGCATGCCAAAGAAATTGATAATAAAGGAGACACACTTGGGAATCCCCAAATGGAAATCCTCATTGATTTCCTCTGACACTGAGAAAGGAAATGCCAGGTCAACAGATTGACAATCTTTAAGTGAGAGGAAAAATTAAATTACAGTCAGGTCATAATCCCAGATCAAAAGGAGTTCAGAAGAAAGACATGTCTAAGGTTGTTTATTTAAAACTGAACTTTACAAGCATGGACATTATTCCCTGATGATAGGACTCTATTGGTAAATCCAACAATAAAACTTAAAGGGGAAAAAAAGATGACCCAGAAGAACAGGTTCCACTAAGGTGTCAGTAAATTTTTTGCTCTGCCATGCAAAAGAAGAAAAAGACTGCCTATAAGCAGCATTGTGTTTAGTTCTGTAGCATCCTGATGTTATGCCCTGTGTCAGAAATGCAAGTCTTTTGTTTAAATTAATGTCTTTTCTTAATCACTCCTAAGATTGGTGGTACTGATTTAACGCTAACAATTTATTTATTATTTATTATCAGTTCATTAATATTGTAAAAATATAATCTATTTTCTTGTATTAATTTCCTTTTCCTACTTCACATATATTAGGTAGCAAAATTTGGCTCAGCAAACCATCTTTTCAACACATTTGACCCTCACTGATAAGAAAATTGATTTTATTTTTTAAAGGACCTGACCTGGTATTTAAGTCTCTGGTATCTGATTCCTTTCTATGACACAAACTTTATATATGATGTTGAATAGAGAGCTTAGTTTTTTATGCCTCATTTGCCTCTTTATAAAAGATGAATTGTGGGAAGAGAGTCACCAGACTTCATCCTCCTAGTAACCAGAATCCTTCTTCTAGTTCCCAGGACGGATGTGTTTGTGCTAAGTTTGCATCCGACATCTTTATGTCAATATCTCTATTAAATTAAGTAGTTCTTTTTGTCTCCTTGTACTTAGCTCTTTGATACCTTACCAACTGCAATTGTCTCCTCTTTCAGTCTATGTTTTACTATGCAAGACAAGTTTTCTAGCCTTCTGTTGTGAAAAAAATGCTCCTCTGATCACCTCCATAAGCCCCTCCATGCCTCTATTTCAATGTGAGCTCTTGCGTGCAGTATCCAGATGGAATTTCTCTAATGCTTTGTATATGACGTTCCAGCAAGAAATTTTGGAGAAATGCTTGTCTCCTCAAAAAATGCAAGAATCTTTCTGAGTCTGTTCATTCATAAAAATACATCAGGCAGAGAGACGTGTGCTCATGGTACCCCAAGATCATGTCTGTCACTCTGTCCTCCACTCCCCTACACAAAAAGAAGGTCCAGTAGAAGGGTCCGCACTTCTTAGGGGAAGGTCTGGAGGAGTAAAATGTAAAATCAAACAACATGGCGATGCAAAAACCCCTAAACAAACCAACACCACCCCTGCTCCTCCAAACACCAAAAAATGGAGTTGCTGTATAGCTATACTTCAATAAGAACATTAAGCAAATAAATCTTGAGGTCACTTTGTGGATTGGACATGGGGTACCTCAACTCTGATACTGTCCCCTAGATTTCCAGCCCCTCTGCCCCTGTCCACCTGTCCATGCCTTATTGCAGCTGCTGGCTGGAAGAAGACCACCTGGCATAGGCAAAACTAGCCTAACCTCAGGCCCTGTTGCAGGCAGGAGCATGCCTCTGTGGTATCCTCACAGCCACAAGGGCAAGCATTTGAAAGGAGGTTGCTGCTGCCAAAGAGGAGCTGGGGTGGAGTTTCGGGTGCAGTGAAATGCTGCCCTTCTGCAGGGCTGAAGGCAGCTGCTCTGAGTTACTTCAGCTGAGTGATGGTGCAGTGTAGTCAGGAGGAACCGTAGGTGATGAATTTAAATGCAGTTAATGGGGCAGCCTGTAGTAGTTTCTGTTTCGGAACAAATAAGATATTCTCTAGTCCCTAGGAGACAGAGACAGCCCATCTTGCTCTTGGTGTGATGTGGAGCTGGGATAAAGGGAAAACATTAGGGATGAAAGTTATCAGCTAAGGAGTTTAGATATGGCTGATATTTCTGGAATTTAACTGATGATGGCTTCTATTTGCAAAATGCAACAGCTGTGAGTAACTGCATGCAGTCAGCCCTTGTGCAAAACTGTTCCATTAGATGATACTCTATAGTGACTGCTGCTTTTTATTTACTTTTTTTTTTCTGAAGGTTTTTTTTTGACTTACAGTTGTTGAACTGGTCTGTTTTAGGCTTTAAATCTTAAGCATTATTGTTCTAGATTGAAGCATTTTGTTGTGATGCTCCTTGTCTCTAGAGCCACGATTACAGTCAAAAAGTATTACCAATGATATTTGTCGGTGCAGCTAAGAAAACTGCTCATGGAGCAAGCTCTAAATGAACCAGGTCAGTTACATGTATACGGTCTTCCCTTCCTGATTTAGGATGCAAATTCTTTGCAAAATAAGACAAAATTAAATCTCTGTTTATTTGGTGTTTTTTTAATAATTATTTGTGGAAAATGCTATGTAGAAATACATTTCTTTCCCTAAAGCTGGCTAGGAACAAGCTGTACCCAAGCATGCTTAAGCTCAAAGAAAATATAACATGAATTAAATGAGGCTCTGGGATATCTTCTCTTTTGGTGTCCTCCTAATCTTAGACATACCCAAAGTTTCTTGGGGTTTTTGCGGGGGAGAACATTTAAAGTGTAGTTCCAAACTGACTGGTAAATGTTATCTCTTATTTAATGTACCTCTGTGCACCTCATTTCTGTTAGAGCAGTTCCTTTGTGACTGTTGCTTTAGACTCAGTAGTATCTTTTCTTGATCTATATAATCATCTGACAAAAGCAACATTGAAAACACATGTGGCTCAAATTCCTGCATTTTTAATATAAAGGACCAATATCTTCTGTGTGTATCTGTGTTTGTCCAGTATGTCCCTTATTAGGGTCTGATCCAAAAGGTTCCTGTGCAGTTTGGATCAGGCCTGGTGGTCTGTAAGGACAAACCATGTTCTGACCTACCAGACTTAGTGGAATTAACCTGGGAAAGTTTCTACCCTGCTTTATAGTCTCTGGTTTAAAAACGTTTGCTTTTAGGAGGGAGAAAATTTGAGTTGCCTGGGTTTTTTTAGGAGCACTTCTATTAGTGATAGTCTTACTTGAACTTGCTGTCTGGTGCTTAGAGACATGCATCTTTGTGCTAACATCAAATGAACAGACCCCACCCCCAAACACAGAGTAGCATTTTGCTTTATGGAATCTATTGCAGACAAAGTTCCTAGATATCTGCATTCCCAAATATGCAATACCCTCATGATGTATCAGAGCATGAACCTCTCTGACCACAACCAGAACCAAAGAGTACTGTGCCCTTGAATAAGAAAATTGCTCTCCTGTGGCAGTAGCTTATATAAATTATGTTGCTGAGTTCTCTTTTCATGCCATCAGCTTTTCTTTCACTAAAAGAATAAAGGTCAGAAAATGCTGATTCTAAATTGCAGTTATGAATACAAACACTCCAACTTTCTTTACAGGATTTCCTTCTTTGCAGAAATATCACAAAGTCAAAATTGAGGCCAAAATCTCTCAGAAATGAGCAACTATCTAAAGCTTGGCCCATTGTTCAGCTCTTTTCCATGTCAAGCAATTCTTTGCTACTGAATTATTTACTGGGGAGGAGAATCAGCTTTAACCATCAGAGGAGCATTAGAATCTAACAAGGCTTTGAATACATATTTAAAATGTTTACTAGTGTGTGTTAGCATATTCAGTTAAAGCCTTTAGAGACTCAGCTTTTCATTACAACTCCAAATGAGGTTTATCTTCCCTTTTTTGACTTTTTGACTGTAAGATGCTTTTCTCGGCTTTTTGTTCTGTCCTGAGTGTGTGGCCTTTTGTTTTGTGCTTGAGGAATCAGAAGCAAGACCATGGTAAATGTACAAGGCTCCCTTACATGAACATGGTGTGTGTGGTATTCTGAGTTCTAATTTACCGATGTTGGAGTGCGGTGGGGGAAGCTACTGCTAGGGCAGTGGCCTTTCTGCTGAACACTATTGTGTGGTGGTTGCAGTGGTTTTGGAGTATTACCCTATTATGCTTGAGAAACATTTAATAGCGCTATGCTGGACATCTTGCTTGTTAAATCTCTCTTGTAGCTATGTCACTCCTGCTGCAATCAAAGCTAAACTGCACTAATGCTTCTTCATAGCTATTAGCATTTCAAAATCTTACACTTTAAACAGTTCTTTTACCTTTCCTCAAGATTTTCAGTCTTCTCCTGGATTACTTCTCAGAATGAAAGACAATTAAATATTTATTGAGCTTTCAAGGAAAACTCTGGAAGCAGGATATATTAATAGTGAAAATCCATTATTGAGGCTGTTGTTCTGAACTGATAAGCAGTTTATGGCTCCTTATGTTTTATTTTAACTTTTTTTTTTTTTTTTTTTCCAATATCGTGTAGATAGCAGCTGCTCAGTTTCAAAATCCTTCCCTTGCTCCTGAGCTGGCAAAAGGCAGTCCTTTGTTTTCAGGCTCAAAAGCTGAACCTCCTGACCAGTGCTTATAAACTCAGTTCTACTTGCATCCACTAAAGGAAAACAGTTGTTTGTTGTCTGCTCTCCACACATTTCTCTAAAGGCTTACTTCAGGTTGTCTGAACCTGACTATCTTTTGATGGCTAGCATCTTTTTACCAATGCTTTCCAAAAGTATTTCCATTCCCTCTGCCCTGACATTGACTTCACTCCATGTCTAGCACTTCCATGAGTCCCTGATATGGCTGAGATTGGGAATATTATGATTATGCTGGGCTAGAAAGAAATGTTTTTGTTTTGTTTTGGTTTTTTTTATTGCTGGAATGGTGATCATAGCTGCACTAACAGCAACACGTCTATAGGCTTTTCAGAGCTTTTTTGAACTGCTCACCCTAATTTCATGTTCTTGACAGACATCAGGAGCATGTATGGCTAATGAGATTCCTTTTAGAGATGAGGTGATGCAAACCCAACCCTTGCTACTAGTTAGAAACTCTGTCATTTTAAAGACTCTTTTTCTGGAATGTGTAGGTTGGGATTTACTGTGATGTGATACGGATTAAGGCATTTGTGTGTAACATCCTCTGTGTTAAAGTATAACGCAGTCCTCAAATATATTGATGTTAAATCCTTGCTTTTACCATCATTGATCCTATGTATACCGTAATTTCAGTGCAATTTCAGCACAAATTGCTGTGTTATATTTAAATACAATAAATAAATCCCATATAAAACTCAATATTCTGAATTAAAATAGTTTTAAATCAGTGTTCCTAAAACACTTGATTCCCAGTACTCCATCTGCAGCATGAGCAGGCTTCCCCTTCCTATACACTGCAAAGGGACAAAGCAGTAAGCACAGGCCTGATCCTCCTGAAATGTAGCTTTCTCTTCTGGATGAGGAACAAAGCAGCACGCTGTGTACCAGTATTACAGGGGCATAAATCAAACCGTGGTCTTCCCTCTTGCTGTTTTTTCCCCCATATATAACATCAGTTGTCTTGTTGCTCATAAATTACCTACAGAATACACTTCCCTCTAGTGGGCGGTACACAACCCCTTTAGAAAACATAGAGTGCAAACTGTATCCTACCTGGTTTTCATTAAAGATACACTTTGATGAACCTTCCCCCTCACTTTTTTTTTTCCTGGGTAGACTGGAAGTATGTGCTTGATGACTACAGCTGCTAAAACACAACCCACTCTGCAGTGATCAGAGTTCTGGCACACTCAATCACTGCACCTTGCCATCTAGATCGTGATGGGAATTTACTTGTTGCAATGAAATGTTTTCTTATGGCCCCAAATAGGTAGAGAGTTATGGGCAAAACGACATTAAATTTTTTTGAGAAAGAGCTCATTAGAGTAGCTGAACCTTTAAAAAGGAGAGTGATGTGAAGTTTGTTACCTTTACAGGGAAATTGCCTTCCAGATCCTTGTTTTGGATTAATGTGGGATGTGTTGTTTTAGCCGTAGCACTGGTTGGAACCTAAAGGTGTCCATGCACTTCCTCTGCTTCAGCAAAGGTATATGATATCTCTTAGTAATTACCTCTGAAATTGTAAAAGTCCAAAGCCTTTATCTCTCATTAATGTCCAGATCTGTTTTGGCCTCTCTCCTCAATTTATCTATATTTAATTATAATTGTAGAGAAAATGCAGCTTTACAGCTGTAGCAATCATCCCAGAATAATTTCTGAACCCTGTCATGAAATTTTGCTGCTCCATATTGAGGAACAGTTCTTTCCAAACTGCTGCAGTATGTCTCATCTTCCCCGGGCAAATAACTATCTCCAAAAATGCTTTCATGATGAGTGAGTGCAAAACTGTGAAGAATTAAGTTAAATTCATAGCCACAAGAATTTCCATGGATTTGTTATGCTCCTCACAGTATTGCTAGGTCTGGCTCATTGGCAAGTCTAATTGGTGCTCTGAGCCCAGTGAGGTCCTTCCGCCCACGCCAGGAGCCTTCAGCCAGCCAGTGTTCGAGGAGCTCGCGCTGCATAGCTGCTACCTCTGCTTGCTGAATTGACATGAGACAAGTTATTACCATATAAATGAGATAAGGTCTTAGATAATTGCAGACTGAAAGTAAAAGTGAACTGGACTGCTTGTGGCTGGAAATTTTAATCATACCTTTCTGTAAAGAGATATAAAGAGCCCTTAAGTTTTCTACCAGGCTACCAGTTATGAATCAAATCCTTTAAAGCTGGAACTCTTTTGGTGCCATTTCCTTCTCCTCTGCTGGTTGTTATGAAACCTGTACACAGAGGTAATAAAGTTGCTTTCAGAAAAACATAAATGTCAATTACTTCAACCAAAATAATTTAATGCAGTCACTTCATTCCATTTTCTTTCGAAAAAGTCAAAGAGAATATCTTTAGCTCATTCTTTCATTGTCCCTGTGTGGCCTGCCCATACCCAAAGGTGGGTGGCTGAATTCAGAAGAAGATACTTTTGCTCTAGGTTGGCATCTTTATTTTCTGTTCCCATGCATCTGACTATGGTGTGGGGTATAAGTAATTGAGAAAAAAAATACTTCTATGTTCATCTTCTCCCTCCAATACAGGACATAAAACACTAAGAAAAGAAGGAAGTATTTGCATATGATCATCAAGGCATAGTGGAATCTTATTGAGCTATTTTAGTAGTTAAAAAAAATAATGTTTTTTCATTTGGACATTGTTAAATAACCTGTTCTCACAGAGAACTATTTGTTGAGACAGCCAGGCAGTGAGCACCGAATCTCTTATTTTTCTGGGGATCAAAATCATGGGTTAAGATCAGGTCTTGCATACTAAGCTTGAATAAAATTCAGCCTTTCAGAGAAGACTAGGATGGCTCCTGTGTGCTTATACCTAGGAAAGAATGCTTGCAGCAGGGCACATTGCTTGTGCTGGATGAATTGTGGGAGGTTCAACTTGTGAGCTAAAGGGCTTGCCAGCAGCCCACACAAGTTAAATCTTTCTTTTCATTAATAGCAGTATGAAGCCTAAGAATCCCTTAGCCCACAAGCTGCTTTCTCTAAGGTGCCGTTTGGGTTTGTAGTTAGGTACTGAAAATTTTTCCTCCCACTTCCCAAGTTGTGTACTTGTTCCAGAACCTATCTCCATGGGTTGTTTGAAGACTTGTCATTTCTAGCCTTAGTATATTCATGGACAGTTTATAACTCTTTGAGTAATCACATAGATGACACAAAAACATAGTTAGAAAAATGTTTTAATACTACATATGTAACAAAATTCTATGCACCGTATAATTACAGGTCATAAATAACCAAATTAAATCTCAGTCTGAATGCTAATCTATCCTTGGGATATAATATAAAACTTCTGCAAAAGAGTGCCTGAACAGAGTACTGTTTAAACAGTATCTTTCTCATTTTCTACTGCCACTTGTCCATTATTACTGCTTATGCTTATTATCCCATTTCACAATGTCCTTCACTTCAGTTTTATGCCTTGCCTGCAGCAAGGGAATTGCTGAAGGGGCTCATTTGCTTTTTTTGTGACTTGGCAGAACAATAGAAGAATAGTAAGCTCAAGGAAAAAAAGAATGCTACAGTTTGATCACCTAAGGTACCTACAGTGCTAAAAACTTTAATATAAATAAATGTTTAAATTTGGAGAGATTTTGGAATGACAGGTTAGATGTTTCAAAGGAAACTGGCTCCATGTGAAGAATAAGGAATGTGTTCCTTTGAAACACAGCGCAGCTTAAAACACACAGCTCTCCCAACATGTGAGTCATCCTATGGATGCGATGACGTCCAGAGGATATTGAAACATAAATGGAACATCAGATGGTGTGAGAAGAAATATCAAACAATAGAGGCAGAGAGAAGGAATAATGAATCCTCAGGTTACTATTTCAGCAGTCTATTTAAAATCAAGTTATTACATTGCTTGAGACGTTAAATTTACTGGGCTGACTGGTGTGGGATATCAGTTTATTTTAAACTTTGTGCAGTCTTGGAGAACTTGCAGAAATTTTCAACTAAGCTAATGCATTATGCATCCGAGTTGGACAGAAAAAAAAGTGTAAATCCTACATATAATAAAAATGGATGGAGGTGTAGAAATGCCTGGAGTTTAAAAATTAAATGTGAAGAGCATCCAAAGAGATGAAATTGTATTAAGAAAAAATGGTGAAGGCAAAGGAAACTTTACAAATAAGATCAACTGGGAACTTTTTCACAAGATTATTCCAAGATATTTAGAATGCAGTTTTCCCACTGGTTGAAGTTAATCTGCAAGGTAAAAGCAAAATCATCAACTTGCAGGAAGCCAGAAACAGTCAGTGGCTTGATAATTCTAGTCAATGTTGTTCTCGATAAACAGTGAGGTATATCGTGTGGCTCTTGAAGTGGAGTGTGAATGCTAATAAACTCTGTACAAGGTTCCCTGCTGTGGAAGAGAATGGATTTTTGGAGTTATGAGCTATAGTCTGTCCCATGTGCCAAAAGAAACAGCTTTTCCATCTTCTCTGTTCCAAATGTGAGAGGACGTAGGAGGGGTAGTTATAACAAAATGCATGCTGTCCTGCCTTCTTAAAGAACTTATACTACAATTGGAGCTGGAGCAGAGATCCGATTTATTCGTTATACATGGGAAACAAACAACGTTAGAAACAACCTTTTGCTGTACATACAAACTGGTTCTTGGTTCTGGAGGAAAAGTTTCTCTCCATCTTATTTAAGATTTAGTGTGAGGGAACAGTATTATTTCAATTCTTCATGCTCCTTTAACTTTTACATCAGTGCGTGTAGTGCTTTATGGTTTATTGTTTGACTCTACAATAGAAAATCCTGGGCTCTAATCTCTTCATTCTTTCCTCTGTTTCCTCCCTCCACCCTGTTTCTCCCCCCTCTTCCAATTAAACAAAGCAGCATCCCTAAAGGCATAGATGAAAAAAACCCTCAACAAACAGATAAAAGCTAAGTACGTGCTATACACAGTGTTTCATTGGTTCTAGAATAAACTTTTGCCTTACAAAAGTTTATTAACTTCAACCTATTTGCACTGTTTGCAATAGAGGTTTAAATTTGATTGCCAGTTATCAGAGCTTGAAAGAAATGGAAAAAAAAATCCATATTGTATTATCAAAGACCATGAACCTGTCTGATGTTAAGGAAGCTTTCAGTGTAGCAGACCATATGTGGTCTAAGGCTTAAGGTAATCATGCCATAATGCCCTCTCAGTTTAAATAGAGTGAATTCTTTACAAGACATGGCCTTGTGGTCACTGCATGTTTTCCTTCTAACCTCCTCGTTGATACTTCTGTGGCATGAAAGGGGATATGGAGAGGAAAGAAGCAAAAGCATGATAATGTTAGCTATGAACCAATGCACTGGGGCTATCTCTAAGGGCTGAGTTCAGCCTAGCCTGTTCTGCCAGGCTAAACAGCCTCTGCCTATAAAAATGCCAGTTGTCCTCCTAGCACCTATGGCAGGTGTTTTCTCCAGCAGTGCAGTGCTGGGGCCTGGAGCCCTTCTTCAGCAAAAATTTGCATGGGAGCACTGTGGTGGCAGCATGCAGAGCCCCTGGTAGGTATCCCCCACAAAGACACCTGCTCCCTTTATTTTGCACATTCCCATGCTGCTGAGAGATGGTGCAGGCAGCAAGAACCTGAGCCTTCTCGGGCCAGCACTGAATCAGAGTAGCTGTTGCATTGGCTCTGTGTGTATGGTCAAGCTTTCTCAAGGGGAGCTGGAAGCAAAGTCATAGTCTCAGTAGTAATGTGCTATAATGACATGTTTTTGGGTTTTCCAGTTGCCAAATATGTTCCTCTGCTGGCCAGATGGCTCATTTGAAACCACCTCATCTGAGTTATACCTTCTTACTGTCAGCATTTACTTTCTCTACTGCTCAAATACAGCCCTAGAATCATATCCAACCTTTTCTTTATGACAGTATAGTTATTACTCACCTTGCAGTTAATTCTCTGATGCAAGATTTTTTTTCAAGGTATGAATCCTTTTTGAGTCTTCCTTATGCAACTCTTCAGAGGTTTTCTCTGGTCTTTTCTTTCTTTATCAGGGAACTTTGTTTCACAAATTTGTTAAGATCTGATTGTGAACCAAAACATTAACAGTCATAACCACTGTGCTACTGAAGTCTTAGTGGCCTAATT
Source organism: Cuculus canorus (assembly GCF_017976375.1). NCBI lineage: Eukaryota > Metazoa > Chordata > Aves > Cuculiformes > Cuculidae > Cuculus > Cuculus canorus. The sequence continues at coordinate 25,846,625 of NC_071405.1, forward strand.
AAAAGTAAGCTCTAACTGCAGCCTATTTCAGTTGAATGCCTCTGTGTAATCTCACAGCAAAACAACTGCTTCATTGATGAGTCACCAGAGTGTCACTTTGAACAGGACTTGTTTCTGTGCCACAGTAGATTAGACTGATCAGTTCACCTAAAGCCCACATGTAGTTTGAAATTGCTATGGATTGGTATATGGATGGGGACTGCTCCCCTCCTTGAGCCCCAGGGCCAGGCTGAACCATAGGGGAGCTCCTTTCCTACTTACGTATGTGAGTCTCCTCTCAGAAGGAACTACAGTGATCACAAGACGAGGTGATCACAACTTCTGTCCTCCTGACTTATGGGTAGGACATGGCAAAGGGATGCACCTGGAGACCAGGCCAGCAGGTTTTCATTTCATGTTGAAGTTATGGCTGAAGTCCGGTTATCTGTTTGCTCCATGTGCTTGCTCTCTTTTGTTAGAATAGAGTGTGAAGATGCATTAGCATTTGGATTGCACCAGTGCCTAATTCTGGAAATTAGATACTTCAAAGATATTTAAGAAGGCTGCAATTTTCATACATCTCCATTTCTTGCCTTTAGACATCTTTTTATCTATCTCGTGGTCTTTGTTGTGGTGATCCAAAGTATTGGAACAATGTGTATGTCTGGAAGAGTGGCTTATAACTGCTCCTCTGATGTATTGTCACCTGCAGAAATTGCAGCCTGGATTATGACAGCAGGGAAACTGTAGAGTGTGACAGGTGAGGTGTAATCTCGGCATTTGCAAATAAATCTACATTGCCAGTTGAATTGAAGGAGGCATCCCCTTTTGTCAGCTCTCATGCAACCTCTATTCCCACCAGAAGAACTCCTAGTCTAAAAATAGCAGAGAGGACACTGTCAGTGTGGAGTTACATAGTGATTTTAATAATAGAAATATACCCAGAGTGATTGTGGGTATTTCTGAAAATGCGTGACACGTACTGTCTTAAATGCTTGTTTACACCTTGTGAAAGTTGGGGTTTCTCCTATGGTAGATAATTGGGTTGAATATCCAGGGGTCTGTGTTAAAACATAAAAGGGAAACAGGTGTAACAGTGAAACGCCCAAGAAGATTTATTGAGTGGGAAGCTGTTACTTATACATCTGTGTGTTGCAAGGTTTAACATAGTCAGTAATAGATAGTCCATTTCAAATTTCTTATCAACATGTAATTTCTGTCATAAGTGTCCACAGTTTTAGTATATGGTATCTATGTTCTTGACTCTGATCTGTGTGTTTTTTAATGCAAAGCTGAATACTTTCTGACCCATCTATATTCACTTCAATGTTTCATGGCAGGAAATCACCCATGCTACTTTTTCCCTTGTCTGTGAACTTTTTTGTCTCAAAGTGTCAATAATTTAAAAAAGTAGGTTTGAGTGGAACTTGTGATAAAGTGGCAAATGTTTGGTCAAATATCTCAGGGCTAAACCGTTCCAAGTCCTAAACATAATCTATATCAGTGGACAAAAATATACCACTTATGCTTACAGTAGGATTAAATCTAAAACAAGTGCACTTAAATTAAATAACATAAAAATAATGAAATAGTCTTCATTGCCAAGATTATCTAAATATATCTGATGTTTATATTGTGATGCTGTATTTTGGCAATTAATAAAAATGTGGAATATTTGGATCATAAAAAGCTACTTAAAAAGTTCTAGGCAACTGTAACTTTATGCATCAATAAATACTTAGGCTTTTAAGAGACCTTGAGAGCTATTGTTGGCTATGAAACATCAGTTGTTGTCCAATAGAATAACATTGGAAACACTGATTCAGTAAAATGTGTAACATAAACCCCTTAGAGTAATAAACAACATAATAAAAGCTGTTAGTGTTGTAATTGTTTAAAAGGTACATTTAAACCTGAAGCTGAGACTACATACTTAGGATAATGACTGAAGATGTGAGAAATTTGTCCTGGGTTCTCTCCTTGCCTGTGGATTTTCTTTGTGTATATGTGTAGCTTGACCCCCAGAACACTGGCTCAGATGTCCAGCTGAACTGCTGCTTCCTGAGGTTACCATCTGTTAACCCAAATATGTGCATGCTTTCTACCTCAGACTTACAAGAGGTTAAAGGTATCCACTTCAATTAAAAACATCAGGCTTTATGTATTTTTATACTGTGCATGTGTGACAGGTGATGACAGTGCATGCAGCTTCACTGACAAGTTGGACCTTGTCAAATAATGGTAACTTGACTGAGTGGCAAAATAGGGACAATACTTCTTTCCCATTTTGTGCTCCAGAGCACTTGTGTTCTGTGATGGGAGCCATAGTATACCAAAGACAAGTGGTTTTGGGTGGTTCTGGATAAAGGTTTATTTTCCTATTGAAGTAGTACTTAGTCATGCGAAATATTTTCTAGCTTGAGTTCAGCTTACTATTAGTCACCGCTCTGCGCAGTTCACTGACTTTGCCTGTGGCCACATCTCCCTGACTGGAGGCAAGACACGCTGCTGCAGCGGCTGGGGAAGCTCTTTGTCAGCTCATGTCTTTCAGGGGTGGTGCTCCCATCGAATGTCCAGGTCTTGCTTTCTGCTGGTTATACCACACAGGAGATGAAACTTCAGTTGTCAAGAGGTTATTGAAGAAAAACTGGCTTGAAAGGGAAACTGGAGATTAAATTATATGCATATACGCAGGAACTGCTGGGAAAAAAAAACATGCTTCTGACAGAAATGTAGCTGGGTTTGATCAGAGGAAAGACCTTCCAACAACTTAAATAACCTGTTCTCTTACCTTGTCATGGCATAGGCACTGACTGGCAAAGATGTATTAAACCATTTAATGTATTCTTTCCCCAGCAATGGATGATAGAAAAATTTTAAATCCTATTTGTCTCAACATTTCCCCTAAAGATTTATTGCTTTTAAAATTTCCATGGCAATTTTCATAACTAAAAATACCATAGGAATTCAGTTATATACTTTATAATTTAATTTGAGGTCAATGACAAGCAGCTGAGCAGATTCTATAGTACAAGAACAATGTGGACAAAACCAAGTTTTTAATCTCTGTTTTAGGATCCTGTAGATGTGGGTTAAGGCTGTGTTAGTACCTTCACTTTTTTTGTGTATTCCTGATTCATTGTCACTTAAAGCTGTCTGACAGCAATGCAAATCTTGGCACGTGTTAAATATAAGCAGTAAGAAAACAGACTTCTATAAAAATAATAATAATTCAATTTTTTTTTCCGATAACTCTAACAAGACACAGCAATGGTAAGAAGCCTTCCACCATTGTTCAAGCATTTTGTGAACTGTTGTTCCACCTTGGGCTGGCAGACTTTAATGTTGTTCCTTGGGAGAAGAGCTCAGGCAAAACTGCTGACCTCAGCAACAACCAGTTTCTTAGTCTCTTATTGTACCTGGACATGAAAGTGATGTAGGAGGTTGCTTTAGACTTGCCTAGAAGGACGCTTTTCAAGAGCCCTTGCATGAGGCACCTTTGAGCTCCTTACGCTGATATCCCGAATTCTGCCAGTGAGATAGGATGCTTTCTCCAGAAATCTTGTGTTGTTGAAGCCCTTTGGGAATTTCCTCCATGCAGGAGGGCTGTGCTGCTTGCCATGCTGGCCAGCCTCTTGCTGCAGGTCAGAGCAGAGGCTGTTCACCAACGGAGAATGTCCATGGGGCCAAAGTGCCTCCTGGCACTGGGCTGGTAATAGTTTGCACTGGGCATCACCAGCTGTAAGGCTCGATAACCTAATATTGTGAGTTCAGTGTACTGTAAGAAGGGTAAAATGAAGCTGGTGGATGTAGCAATTAACTACATAGATCAAAGGACTGTGAAATAATATTTAGTTTTGGGAGCAAACATTGTATGCTTTTCTATTTATGTGTACTATTGGTACTTCTTTTCTGCTTTTTATATTTTTCCTTTTTTTTTTTTTTTTAAAATACTTGTCGGCAAGCTAAATTACTTGTGTTTGAAAGTCAGGTTTCTAGACAGAGGCTTCAGCCAGTGTTTTAGAAACAACCCAACTTCTCATTTATACCCAGACAAGTCCCAGTAGGACTGAATGATTGAATGTGGCTGAATAAGAGACATGTGAACAGAGAAATATGTACGAATTTGTAGGCCAGCCTCCTGCTATTAAGTTTACGTTGATGGTGAAGAGATTAAATAAAACCAATCCTATTTAGTTTTTGCTTTTTAAACCAAGAAAAAGTATCCAGTAGAGAACTGTAGTGTGTTCTGCTGGGCACTTCACTTTTCCTTGAACATTGAAAAGAAGGAAACGCCTAAGCATTTACAGGTGAACAGTACCCTTTGTTGTCCTCTAGGAAACTTACCTTTGTGGGCCAAGAAGTAGCTCTCTCCTGTTGCTAGCAATCTCATTAGCTGGTTACAAATTTCAGCAGTGAGTTAGTGTGACAGTGGGTCAGTCTGTAGGAAGAAGGTCAGCGATGCTCAGTGCTCTGTCTGCAGGATACAGTTTCAGAAAGGAGTGCACAGAGAGCTAGAGGGATGAGAAGTCTGGCTGGGAACAGCTCTTCCACTAGTCTCTGCTCTCCATCTGGTCTGGTGGTGTGAAGTGTGTGCTGTGGGTGAGGATGCAATGTATTGTTCTACTCACATCCTTCATCTGCCTTCATCTACCTGTTAGTGAAGCAACACAGAGTGAAGATCTGAAAATGCAGCAAGCAGCCAGCTCCTTCACATCTGTTCTGAGGCGATAATTTCTTTTTTTTTAAAATGCTTTTTCTCATGTTCAGGTACTGATGTGGGTGCAAACATAGCTGTGTTTGTCCCCACATCAGTACCTGCACATGAGAGAAAGTAGTTTGAAGTCCAAAATATCACCTCCAATGGCACCAATTTCCTGCAGCATTTCCAATGCAAACAATAGGGGACAGAAAACCTTAGGTTCAAATATCAGTCTTAAGTCCAGAGCACCCCTGTATCTCTCCTGTTTTCTTCCATAACACTCAGAAGGTACAAAGAACAGGAGAAAATGGAAGCATCAGTCTTGACTCAATATACTTTTCTGAATTCCTACTATTGTCTAGTGCTTTACTCAGCAAATGGATCATCACTTCCTTGGGGCCTTTCCACTCCACTGAACTCATAGCATTAGGCCTGATGTGATGGAAAGGTCCAGGCAATTGGCACTGAGCCAGGGCATTTCCTCAACCAAGCTGTTGTGATCCTCTCTGTTGTCATGGGGACACCACTTATTTTCTTAGGATATATTCTTGGGCAACATGCAATGTAAGCATTTTGATGGCTTAAATTTAAAACAAACTGATTAAAGAGCTGCTTTCACTTGCTCTGCTTGGCAGCCTAAGGCATTATTTATTTATTTATTTTTAATAATACAAGCTCTGGGCAAAAACTATCTGTGATTGTGACTCAAAATCTAGAGACTAAACAATTACTTCAGTAAAGATTTCAATGTGGCATTAGACACATCGCAAATTATCCAGCTTATATAATCCTATTAACTGAAGTGGAGAGATGAGATCCTTCTATGCTTAGAATCAACAAATACTACACACTAAACCCCGTTTATCTCAGACAGATAACTAAATAGGCACTGAGAACCACATCTGATGATTGACTACCTGACTCACCGAAGCAAATACAGATAATGACACATATTCTGAAAAAGCTAGAGTGAAATCCTGCTGCAGTTTTTTTCCAGATTATCTCTAAAATCTGTTTGTGTGTTTGTTTGTACTTTCATAACTCTGGGCTTGCTTGCTTTTTCTCTCTTGTTAGAATTTTCTTCATGTCACCTGTGGGGGTGCAGCCCCAGCCCCAGGTCACTCTGTGATGTCAGGATAAACTGTGTGTTATGGAGAAAAACTTCCATTGTGTCTTTGTCTTTGTTACAAGTTCAGTGAGTTGGAATGACCAGGCACACCCTGACATCCTCTGGAACACCTGCTGCCTGGATCATAGCCTGATCTAGATGGTACCAGAACTGCAACATCTGGGAAGTACTGAAATTGTACAGCTGGTAGAAAATAACAGAATTATCTAACATGAATTGTGGCCAGAATGGAAGAAAATTGACAAAAGTCAATCGTCTTGCGATCTTATAAATAGCTGTGACCCAGCATTCTCTCCTGAGCTGAGACGACTTTCAGGGTAGATTTCCTTAGGGTTCAAATATAATTCACTAACAAAAGCCAACGAAGGAGAAGGATGAAGTCAAACTTCTCAAGAGTTAACGATTGCCTGTTGGCAACACGTTAAAGGTAATACAGTAAACTCGGGAAAAGGGAAAATTTGATTATAGGTTAGCCTCTGTGTGTCTGTATATCTCTGTATCACTGTTTGTATGTGTGCGACTTGTTTTAGGAAACCCTGCAGTAAGTCCCATGTGAACCTGGCCAAATCTTTAACTAAGCCACTGTTTTGATTGTAGCAAATTCTGCCGAATCACTTTGTTAAATTAGCTGATGATTATGTGCTGTTAAGAATTACAAAGCCTAATTGTGTGATCTAACTCAAAAGTACTAATAAATCTTAAATTGCTGTTAAATCAAAGCCATGTAAAAAGTCTGTTTACAACAAATTGGTGTAGTAAGCAGGATCCTAAATGAGGATTTGTGACAGCAACTTTATTGCATTTGCTAAATTCATGCAAAACCTTCTACTTCTTCCACGTTGTTCACCTCTTAAGTGACATGGAGACCTTGCTACATGACAAGCTCTGAAATATTACAGAAAATAATACTCCTCTCAAATACTGTAGTAAACAAATACCACAAATTTGCAATGTCAAGCATACAGAACTTAAGATATAACAGCTGAGAGCGTGCCATGCAATCTTTGAGCCACTGTGCACATTTTATGTGATGCAGTCTTCAATTAATTGTGTCCTCACACAGTATTTTTTTCCAAAACTTGGTAATATGCATTTAATAAGGATTTTCATGCATAAGCTCCTAAGAATTTCAAAATAACTTTTTTTTTTTAATGTCTATGATTATCTTTCATTTTGGCTAAGGACACAAGTGATAGCAATGCAAAGCTGCCTGTATATGGACAAGCCATAGAAGGAAATGGACCATCTCTCTTTCAGTCGTTGATTCCAATTTTCTCTCTCTTCTATACCAATCCGAGCTCCTAAAGCTTCTAACAGATAATTTCCTTGCCTCCATACAATTTCTGGTCCTAGTGTTTTACAATTGATATTTACAGATTGTAGAAGTTAAAATGAGCCCTTGGACACATACTAATTTCTAGCAATGTCATCCTCCTGTGAAGAGCAAACGCTTGCGGAAGTCCAACTTAACAAGTCTTGCCTAATCTACTTTAAGAGAACTCCAAAGTAAAGTAAATACCATAAGCACTTTAGATGATGCACTCAGTTGTTATATTAATGGGTTTAGTAGGCAAACGGTACCACATGAGTAGGAAATATGAGAATCGTAGAGTCATAATTCAGGTTGGAAGGGATTTCCAGAAGTCATCCACTCCAGCTCCCTCAAGAGATGTCTAACTAGATCAGGCTATCCAGAGCTACGTTTGGTCACCATCCTGAGTAGATTGAAGCCTATGGATTACTTCAGAACATCTGGGACACCCCAGGCTGGAGAGTTACCTGTGAGTGCTTTAATGGTTTGAAACAGGATGCCTTAGTGAGCTCCTGGGTAGACAGACGGATAAACCACAGTTAAGTATACAAAAGACTACACTGCAGTTTCTTATCAAAGGCAAAGACAAAAATAAACCCTGAACAAATGAAACAAAAAGTGGAGATGGAAAACAGGAGGGTGTTGATAGATGCTGTTAGTTTTCAAGTGCTGAGCAGGCAGAATGTGAAAGTGGACTCCGTAGGTTATGCATTTTTGCCAAGGAATTTCATATCCTTCCTGGAAAACTTACCTCTAAACTGCTACTGTGAGCTGTCAACATTTATTCTGGAGAGAACCCAGAGTGTTTCTAATGCATTTTGTTGCATGTGGTGTGCATCTCCCGTGGTGTGATGTAATGTAACATGGCATGTGGTGTTATAAATAGAATGATGAGATCTTGCAAAAACCTGCCTGGCAGGCAAACTCACTGTCTCTCCATTTGAAAGACTTCCTTAGCTCACCACTATGCTCCATTGTTTTGGCAAAAGGTACCTTCCACCTCAGTAGCCTCCCACTCAGGTTCCCAGGGAGTGGTTGGGATGAATAAGCTTTTTCTCCCAAATTCCTTTTCTTATCAGCAATACAGCATAGACTTCATGGGGGCAGTGTCTTGCTGCTCTCAGTTCCCGTCTCTCCTTTCATCTGTGTCTATGTATTCTAATTTGCTCAGCGCTGTGGGCAATATGCTAATTTTAGCAACCTTGTGTACTTACTCTGAAGTCACGGGGGTTAGTGCACGTGTACAGTATAGCTCCAATCAGAATCTACCCTTATGTTGTTTTAATATTTTTGGCTTCCCCCTGCCTTTTTTTTTTTCTGCCAGTAAACTCAACCTCCATGGCCTTAACAGCCACACTACTGTTAGAATGGCATTCAGATAATGTTTTAAAATAGGCTATCGAGTCAGAGTTACCAACATGACAACATGGGAGCAGTTCCCTGAGCTTTTTGGCAGTGATGCTGGACTGCAATTTTGTGTTCTCTGTGTTCTCTGGAAGACTGCTGGGTTACTATATTTATACATAGCAGTTAAGCATACTGCTTTACCAGCATTTATTTCTAAAACTCTTTGGGTTTCCAGGCAGACTTCTGTAAGTGCCTAACCAAGGATAGTTCCTTCTAGCTGCGTCTCATACAAGAGTTGAAGGTCACATCAATTGCCTGCTAATAGTCATTAGTCTAAAGCATCAGCTGTAACACCGGTCTCATCAGGACATTGCCCCCCCCCCCCATGTTTTGTATTCCAGTGTGACAAAATATACAGAAAGGGACTTAAATTTATTTTTTACTAGCAATTTTTCATCATTTTGCCGTCACTTTTCTGTTAGACTAAATGATATATTTCAGAAACTGTATGAAAGAAGCATTCTTGAACAAGAGTGTGATTTAGCTCTGTTGGCTCAAATACTTTAATAGATCTGTGAAGATACTGTACCGTATATGGCTGAAACATTGACATTGTGTGATAGCCTATTGAAAAGCCTGTTTCTTCTGCTGAATAGAAACCAAACATGTTGTGGTACTTCTTCCTGAAGTCTTAAATGGTTTTGAGACACCAGTTGACAAGTCCATACAAGAAGACAGCAGTTTGTTGGTATTCACTCTCCTTTAGTAGAGGCAGATATGAGAAGGCATGCGTGCAGAAATGATTGAGATATTTTACAGGGGAGATGTGTCACACTTCACGTAGCTCCGGAAGGGTAAAGAGAAAATAAAATGTAGCCAACAAATAATTGGTTTATTTAATCACTTCCCACTGATTATGAGTTCATAGATTAGAAAGCTTTAACCAGGGAGAGTGTTAGCACATGAACCCTGCATTAAGTTGAAATTCTGCACATTGCGTTTGGCTCAGTAATTTAGGCAAAAACAAAACAGATTCAGCCTTAAGCAACATAGCTCTTGTTAAATTTCACAACTCATGAAACATTTGAAATGCTATAGTGTTACAAATTAAAAGCACGTTTATATGCATGATTGGATGCATATCGGGGATAGTTTTTAGTAAAGTCTTTCTTTCTTCTTTACTCTTGATCTTCCTAGCTACACTGAAACATGATTCTTTATGAAACTTTATCTTGGATTGTGTCACTCTGCCTCTGGTTTTTCATAACCTGCGCCTCCATTTGAATCTGCTGCACGGAGTGTTATTTTCTTTCTGACTACTTTAAGGGCTGTTCTTTGCATCCAGATTTCTTCTCCTTTCTCAATTTATTCTCCTCCACCTGCAAGGATTTATTTCTATCTGCAGTACAAAAACGCAGTCTGACTACATAATGAAAGCAAATGTTGCTTTTCTTTCCATCACAGAACATTTTTCTTCTAGACCTAAATGTGTGTTCCTCATCAGAAGCAAATGAATCTAATATGGGCTGGAGTCCAAAGCATGTACAACAAATTCTGGACTTCTGCAACTATTTAGTTGATAGCCAGAAGCTAAGCTAACTACCTAGCCCTCTGATACTGCTTGGGGAGCAGAGCAAAATGCTACATACAGGAGAATGCACTTCAAATGTTTTTGGTCTCAAACTTCCCTCATTTGAAAATAAAATACATGATAAAGAGAAGTACTGGAAGAAACTGCAGTTGTTTATAAAACCGTCAAAGCCTCCTTTAGTCACTGTTCCTTTGTTGCTGAAGACTAACCATGGAGGGGGTCAAAATGAGCAAAGTGGATGTTGTAGCATTTTGAAATCCTTAGTGTTTATTTAAATAGCATTTTACATATGTGACCACACTGAAGCCTGGATTAAGCAATGCAATAGAATCTGAAATTAATCAGTCTGGAGTTACAGAATACTTCCTACAGTAATTTGGATAAGCTTTGTGAAATTATCCAAGGCTTATTTTTAATTGCCTTATAATGGGACATGCAGAGCAACAGAAACCCTTAATACAAAGGTGAAGAAAAACTAGTTCCCCCTGAACTCCTCTTCTCACCTTTGACTGAATCTACCGGCAGGAGGTGGCTGAAGTGTCCCAAAGTGTCCCCAAGTTCTCATGTTCTTAACTCCACTGTCACTTTCCCTTAATCATGTAAGAAGCTGGTACAGGAAAGAAAAGAAGATACATCTGCAACTGGTGCAACAGTTTTGTATCAGTCAACTATCTAGTAAAATATTTTTTAAAACAAATCCTAACTAAATAGCTTTTGCATCTTAAAAAAACCCCAAACAAACAAAACCCCAATAAACAAAAACATAAACAAAAACCCCTCCAACTTTTCATAGATTTGTTCTTCCATGACATTCATGAGGGATTCCCTTTTAATGAAAACCTAAGATTATGAGCTTCATAGAACAGGGTTTTTTTTTTTTGTGGCAGAGAGCAAGTTATTCCTTATGCTACATTTGCTCACTTCTTACATTATCTGGCTGCAGCATGGGCCATCCTTTCCTGCAGTGAAGTGGCTCAATAACCCCTTTGTGAAGGCTGAAAAACTGCGGATGAATATAGGGAAGGAATTAAAATCAAATAGTACATCTACGTTGTCAGAGACTCTTTAATGCATAAAGAGTTTCCTAGGGGAAAAACAACTACATAGTCAGGAAAAATAAACACAGGAACTCATGGATGATCATATGTAGCAACTACTTTACAGTTTTGCCTCTAAGCCACTGAGATAGTCAGAAGGTGGGGTAGAGGACCACAAGATAAGAACAGTAGTGTGGTTTGGTCACACAGTAACAACAGTCTTGGGAACTTCTGTAGAGACTCAGTGTATCTGTATTTCAGTAGTGCCCTTTTAAATGTCAAGCCTGCCTGCCTGTGTCTTCATGGCAGTTTGCCTATGTACTCTTTGGCTGTGGGTTTGGGTTTTTTCCTCCCCCTGTATGTGGTCAGCATCCTTAAAGTAAGCAGAGAGGGAAAATAGTTTCCCTTTGTTAAACCACAGTGCACGCTGAAGCTGTGCAATGAAATTTACTCCTCATGAGCTTGTTTGGAAGCTGTCTAGAATTTGTGTGCAATACTTCCATGGTTGTCTTTGAGCTTAATAGTCTCCCAATGCACCTTAACTAAGCACCCAATAGACTTTCCTTTGCCCGTGTATATTTTAAATTTTGGAACAGCTGAGGTATAAGTTTATGTATCTTTCTTTCTGTAAGCAATGAGATGAACTGAAGTGGAGTCTGCCTCTGCTCCAACCTGCTGAGCTTGTCCCTTGTGGAAGTCAGTCTGGATATCTTTCCACAATGGTGGTAACCAGACAAGTTGTTTTCAAAATAACTTTGAAGTCTTCTTCTATCAAGATTACTTGATGCAATTGAATGAAACATAAATTAGTTGGGTTTTTTTAATACTCACTTGTATTTCTAAAGCTTGTTATTAAATGAGAACTCAGTTTATTATCCTACAGATTCCTGATAGAAATAATTAGCTTCTTTCACCACTGAGAATCAATGCAATAAGCTATTCTCGAGACGTGTCCTGCCAAAGATAGGTGGTTAAAAGTGTTCTCGCTGTAAGTAATTGTTTTCTATGTTATCTGGAGAGAGAAATAGATTTACATCCCAGAAACAATAGCAGTCTGCTAAAATTGGCCACTTTCACAAAAACCAATTATTTTTTTTCCTTGTTTTCTACCTAAGAGTTCAATTTTGATATGGAAACTACACTGAGTTACAGTGATATGAGGTCAAACTTATCAGAATATATTTTCTGGTCATTCATCATCGTGCTGTGTGGGTCTTGACTTCATTGTCCCCTGACTCCCTCTCGGTCAAAACATGTCCTGCATACTTATTTTCTGAGGCTTTGGGGTTTTGTTATTTCTTTTGGGTTTTGGTTTTTATTGTTTGTTTTACTTTGGGGTTTTTTGTTTGTTTGTTTTTGTTTATGTTTTTGTTTCAGTTGGAGTTTTTGGTTTTGGAGTTGGTTTTGTTATAGTTCTCACACCAAATTTGCATGAAAGATCTTTAATCTTCCCTTCTTTTAATCTTCTAATGCTTTTAATCTTCTAATGCTTTTAATCTCTGAATAGGTTCCTCCTGTGTCTGGAACTGTCTGGTGGTTCTGCATGAGGGTGTTGGGGTTTGGATTGTAAACTGGGCCTTATGGTTTGCGTTGGAACAGAAGGTCAGCCTGCTGCAGGGTGGTGGCTGATCCTCTGCATAGTAGTGCCTGCTCCCGATTTATAAAATGAGCCAGTTCTTGTGCTTATGAAGAGTGATGTTGGGACTGTGCTCAAAGTCCCTGACTTTGTTCACAAGTGATCAAGGAGTAGTTGAAAACAGTAGAGGAGGAGAACACAATTCATTTAGATTTTTAAACTCTAGACAAACCCATCTTGACAACCTCAGCAGAGGAAAAATGAAGCATTAAGTTCAAGCTAGAGATAAAGTTGTTAAAATAGCTTTAAGAAGGCTGAGGTATTCTGTTAACAAAAACTCCTGCTCCTCTGTTTGTAACTTTGTGCTCTTGACAGAGGTAATCCTTTAAAAAATAAAATAAAGACCCTAATGCCAATAAATATAAGTGCAAGATAATGGTTTGCACTTGGGTTTTTTGTCACTTTTTTTTTCTCAGTAAATACTTTTTCTCCTGAAATATTTGTCATGGCAGTTAATAATTTAAAGTTATTATATAGCTAAGGACTTCACTCAAGGCTGATGTTTCATTAGGCAGTGCAGCAATATAGAGTAGACAATGATCTCGACTGAGTTTACTCTCTGAAAAGCCACGACAGACTAATAAAAACAGTTAACAAATAAAAAAACTGTACAAATTAATTTCTATTTGAAGCACAGTATGTGCCAGGAAACCAAGAAAATGTTCTAAAGCATTTATTTCTTTCTTCAGTAATTGCTAAGGGAATCGGCTTCGTATGTGCAACAGCCAGGGATTTTCTTCTTGATATAACTCAAATAAAAATTGTGGGGTCTTTTCCATGCCTAAACCACATTGCTTAAGTGTATGTTAAATGTAGTTAAATGATCTCTTGCATTCCAGTTTAGAAATATTAACTAGAGACTGCTTGGACAGGTACAGCGCTGACTTCAGTAGAAAGGGGAAGGATCCAAATGGATTAATAATTGGGACAACTGGATTACAAAACCAATTCTTGATTTCATTTACCACCATATGCCTGAAGTACACGTGGACACCAGTGGAATTAATCTGGCCAGGTAGATTAGTTACAACATCTAGTTGTTCTGGGTTTTGGTTTTTTCCCGTTCGGTTGTTTTTTTAACTTTTAATAGACATTCTTCATCTGCCAAAAGAAGTATGAGTCTGACTGAATCTCTGTGTCTGAAAGGATCTGTGTGTTTACAATCTCAGTGCGAATATTAAGTTTATGAATCTATGAAAGAACCTTCTGAAAGATCTAAGCAGTAGGCAAGGTATATGTTAACACTGCTGTGGCTTGTTACGAGTATAGCTGGGGAAGGCTTCCAGTTTCAGCCATACAAAGTAGGCAGATTACAATCCAATAATATGTTGTATGGGGTGGGTGGAAATTAGGCTCACTTTTAAATAGGTGCAATTACCATGAGCGTAACAGGGAGTTTGATGGATTTGTTCAGAGGGGATGTGTGTTTATATTAACTGAACTATACTAGTAAACTATGTTTCTTGCTCAGGTTGTAGGCAGAATCCTTTTGGTGCCCATTAGACCCTACTGAGTTGACTCATGCTGTGGAGTCCAGCGAACTATGTAGCATTTGAAGTCTGGTAAATTCTGGGAAAATTTAATCTAAGAAAAGATCATCATTTAGCGTAGACTGGAACGATTAAATGATGTTCTGGCCAGACTCATGTATGGCGGAATATACTTGCACAAAAAAAAGTCTGATGTTTCCACAGAATCACCCTCTACCAAAACCCTTGAATACTATGATTGTACTCCCCTGACTGTAATATGCTTTATCTTATCCATCATATGTTCTTGTAGAACATTTCTAGGTAAAACCAAACAGCTGTTATCCAGTTGAATTAACTTGCCCTGGCAAGTGAGGAAGGACAGGAGCTGCAAAAGCAGGGACTTGCAAATATGGGCTAGAGACTTCTCCCTTTTCTTACTAAAATACTAAGTTCTAAGGTATGTATTGACCCTGTTCTTTCTCAGCTGTTTTCTTTTGTAGTAAGTACTAAATGCACTTTCTTTTTGAAGATGTAACAGCTAAGCAGTTAGGCAAATTCATAGGAAAATCTTTTATTTTTGTTTAGAAATAACTTAGTGACTTAACTGTGAATTGCAAAGGTCAATTTTGATTAAAACTTTTTTCTGTCACATTAATAGAGGGCTTTAGTCACTGGTTCATGACATATTAGATTGTCCAGGGTGTTCTACTCATGTGTTGTAACTACTTACCAGCTTCTTTTCTATTGCATAAACTATTCCTGTCCACGGTGAATAATCAAGATCCTGACAGCAACTAAATCCTCATTGATTTGTGTTATTCTTTGATAGCTACATGGGTGCACTGAACTTGGTCTGTGATCTCAGTATCTGATCTTGATTCTAGCTCCTGCATTACAGTCTTCTTGTCTCCAGCAGATCTCTGCTCCTAACTTTTATCTTCATATCCCTCTGACATTTGCTGAGTGATCTAGTTTCATCTCCTCCAAATTGTTTCACAATTCTTTTTATTTTTTGTTGTTTTCTGGGGGCCTTTGTAGAAGAACTGGAAATGCTCTAGATCAACCATATTTGTTTTGTACTGCCTCAAACTCCACGTTGTGTAAAGGTCTCTTGTTACACAGAGGTCTATTGTTAGCACGCATGCTGCTTTAGCTAATCTTATGCTCCTGAATTTTTAATAAAGCACAAAGTTGACATTCAAAGCCTTGTATAAGGCACAAAGAGATCTAGTGAGTCAAATAAATTGAGTCACCTGTTGAATACATCCAGCTCTCGATACGACTATTTTGCTGGTGCTGGACTTGTCATAGTACAAATATAAGTGGATGAACTGATATAGTATGTCTGAAATTTGCTTTTCTTCTAAAGAATCTTGCTCTGGGGCTTTTATGCATGTCTGATCTCATCAGGTCCAGGGGATATGCGAGTATCTCTGTTATTATGCCACTTACGACACTATTTGATTTCTAGTAGAAGTAAGCAGAGTATCAAGTCTGAATGTATCCACTGTGGAAGAGGGTACTAAATTTAAATCTGGATTACAGTCTCATTACAACAATAAGATGTTAAGAAAAAAATAAATGCTGTAAACTTTTTCTAACCCAGAAATGTCATAGACTAATAGTTTGTTTTCAAGTGTCATACTAAATGACAACGTCTGAATTCTGAAGTGTTTAGGGATCAAATAGTTATTCATATTTACTCCTATTGTTTAATACATGCAGTTTAAAAAACATAAACATATAATGAAAGGATTTAAGCAAAAATGGAAATGATAGTATGGACCAATCCAAGGTTCTAAAATCCTTTCTTGAAAATTTAAAATTTTCATGTTGTCTCTGTCCAGAAAGGAACTCTTTTCATTACCATTACATTGTACAGATTGTAAAAGGAAGGTACAGCGACTGTAAATCTTGCTCAGGGTCATAGATTTAGCAAATATTAGAACGATGAGGTTCCTTTTTGTCATTTCTGTGTTTACAGTATGATGTTATCAACATCTAATAAGCTTTGCATTCAGTTTCTTCTTCTTTCAGGACCTTATCCAATCCCCTCTTTGTTAATTTGGGTTTTTTTTCTAGATAAGGGGTCTGTTCTCAGTGTATCTTTCTTTACTGCTGATAGGACATTGGTAAGATACTGTCTCTGATATTGTCTTGCTTTCATGCTTAACACTTTCTTACACCTAAAACATGTATCAGTTAAATAAAACTTCCAGCTCTCGCCTGGTTATCACTCTGATTAGATTTTGATAGATAAGCCATTAGCAATTGGGTTCACAGTCTCCAGAGGCATCTGTACTCTTACTGACCTATGAATATAGGTTATCTTTGAAATATTTATCTCACTTCAGTAAGAAACCTTATGTAAATATTGTTCTTTTTTATATTGTTATTGCAAACTCTAAAAAAGATCTCAAAAATATGTGTGATAAGCTATGAAATGTTCTCCTGGAATAACAACATTTATGTGTAAGGAAAGCAGTATTAAAAAAATTGAAATTCCTTGATCAATTTACACGTTCTGAGATATGTTGGGAATCTTTAGGAGCTATCTTGTCAGTGTCTTCCAGTAGGTTTGCTGTTATAAGCCAGGATGAACTAGAGAGGCAGAATGACTGGTGGACACACCGGTGCTTATCTAAAA
The DNA here is from genome assembly GCF_017976375.1 of Cuculus canorus. Taxonomy (NCBI): domain Eukaryota; kingdom Metazoa; phylum Chordata; class Aves; order Cuculiformes; family Cuculidae; genus Cuculus; species Cuculus canorus. Next base: position 25,863,477 of record NC_071405.1, read on the forward strand.
GAAATTTATACTTTTAGCTGGATTGCTAAAGGTGTTTGATAAGATGAGGTCAGCTAATGAAGGTGGAATGGGAGGCCAGTTTCCCAAATGCCTTAATGCAAAGCCTATTCTCAATTTTCCGAGGTATTAACAGAAGTCTACTTTACATGTATGGTGTGCCAGCAGACTCAACCCTAGCATGAGTGAGTGGTGGTGGTGACTGCAAGTAACCTGGTGAATGCTGACGTTGGAACTGAAATTTCTGAGATAGTTTCCTTAGGATTTGGTACTTACATAGTGTTTATTCTCAAGGAATACAAAATTTCAAGACTCACTGGACAGAAAAGTGATGGAAAGTTTGAATTGTAAAGGATACAAAGGAGTGATGACTGTGGCCTGTCAGTGGACTGGAATCTGCATCATCACTATTAACAACATCAAATGAAAATTAGTATCTTGACTTCAGAACTAAGATTAATCTAATTCAGATTTCATAGTCTTGTGTTAAGACAGTCACCTAGACTCTTTGAGTTGATGGACAGAGAAATTTGAGTGATCTTGATAAAGGCTGTGAAACGCTCCCAGGGGACCTTAATATTCAGAGTTTAGTTTTGGGGAAGTGTATGTGATTAGCCTCTATGGGGAATGCATCCTCCCCCGAATTTCAGTCTGTTAGTCAAACTTAAGCCTGCCCTTCTATATGAGTTACTCGTATAATAATGAACGGGGGGCATTTAGTCTAAGGTGAAGACTCACATTCCCCGCAGCACTGCAGGCTGGAGGGAATGCTTAGAGTGAATGGTGGAGAGCAGTGGTGCTTTGAGTAGCCCCTTCATTCTGTCATCACCATTTGCCAGACCTGATGGCCAGTGTGCTCCCTGACAGACAGTACAATGATGTATCTGCAAATCCCCTGGCCTAAGCCTGGAGATGGTCAGCCATGGTGGAGTGAATCATGGTGAAAGTCAGACATGTACACAGAAGTAATCAAAAAGTTTTAAAATAATCATTTGACTGATTAAGACTTAAGTTGTAAAGCTGCAAATGCTTTTGAAGGGAACTAAAGAAACAGAGAGGAGGAAAAATATCAAATTACCAGTGTGAGAAATGATTATGTTAATACCTTGCTGAGCTTCTGAGCTGTATCCTGTCGGAACTAGATATTTACAGAGCCCTGAGCAAGCTCTTTCTCAGCTAGGTGCTTACGTACTCAAAAAAAATCAACACAGCTTTGGCTCAGGGAAGATAACTTCTCACTGGTTTCTAAACAGCAGAGATGGAGAGAAGTTTCCACTAGGGACTTGAATTGAGAAGGCTAAAGGGATGGAGGTCAGGAGTGGGGAAATTCTTCATTGCTTAAGAGATTTGCTCCAAGACCTGTTCTTTTGTTTGAAAGTGAATGCATGTTCCTACTTCAGCTATCTTAAAAATATCTGTTAATTTTCCCCATTTCTTTTGACTACTCTGGTGAAATTCTTCTTAGTTTCAAATGTGTATATCACAAGCCACATCTCAGCAGATCACTCAAAGCTTTCTGCAGAGTCCATGGAAACAGGCACTTATCTGCTTTGCTTTGCATGTCTGCCTCAAGGTGAGATGAGCTGTGTCCTAACACTACCTGTTTCTAATCTGTGACTGTTGTGGGAGTCCAGATCTCCATCAACCCTGTCCCAGGCTGAAGACTTTCAGGCTTTATTTGGGCAGCATAGTTATTTGGCCCAGTTGAAGCAGCCTTTTAAGTAGGTGACTATCTGTCTTAAATCATAGGCTAATGTTTCACAACCTTTCCTTTAACTTCATTTCCACGTCTAATCTAGGATATGGATTCCTCTTTTCACTCTCTAATTTATGCTAGGCACAAACTTGCTTTTTCCACACAGCTTTAAAGTCACTGCTGGAGACATGGCAATATGCAGTGGTGTGTCATATTACCACTTTTTAAAGACAAAATAACTTCCCTTTTTAGGTAAAAGACTGCATATTGAATGCTCACAGGAACTCTGCCAGTGTTACAAGTGACCTTGAGCAGCTGGTGGGAGAGATTTCGGCAGAAGCTTTCTCAACCTTTGTGGCTCTGGCTGGAGATAATCAGTCCAGATGGATTAGTGTTCATGTGTAAAATGGGACTTTATTCAGTTTGGAAATTGTGAAAATTTGGCAGTTTTTCCTGGAAATAGGAAAATTTAATTCTTTCTTTCTTTCTTTCTTTCTTAGGAAACAGAACTTCTGACTGTGTCTCCTTGGAGAAATGTGTGGTATAGTCTGGTGGTGTTGCTTTTGGTTTTTTTCTTAACATGGACAACAGTACAGTGTTATGATTTTGCTGAGAACTTTCAAAAATTCAGCCCGTGATGTAAATAGACTTACAATTAGGTTCTACAAAGGGATGCTTGAGATATAGAGATATAGGCAGCACAAGAAGCATTGCTTATGCTATGGTGCTACTGCCTCTGAAGACCATTGGATCATCTATTTAAAAGTTTTCATAGATTAACTGAGAGCTATGCTTCAGTTTCATGCTGCAAAGTGCAGGTTCACACCTAGGAAAACAGAGCTTTTAGAACTTTTTCCTGTACACAGAATCACTGCTGGGGACCGGCTTAAAAGCTAGGCTCTCCCACTGGGATCTTCCAAACCAATCCTGATCTTTTAAAAATGTACAGACTGTAAATGCAGACACACAGGAACACCCCTAAAAGAATGATCTTTAGTGGATCTTGAGGCAGCTGGTGTTTATAAATGTTTTATGTATCTCAGTACACTGACATTGAGTAGACCATCATGTGGCACATGGAGCTGGATGTGAAAGCGAGTTGTGTAATGCAGTTGCATTGCCATCCTGAGTTAGACAAATGGGCATTCCCATGCCATGATGATAGCGTGGATTGCACCTGTGGGTGCACAGGACCCAACACAGAGGAGCTTTTTTTTTTCTCTCTTTGTTTACAATTGCACTAATTTCCTGCACTCAGGGAAATTTTCACTGCCTGAAAATTACTTGGCTGCTCAGGAGAACCAGACAGACTGTGTGGTGGGGAAAAGATGTCTAGAAGGAAGGGATATGTTTTTCTGTTTATATTATTACCAAATCTAGATTTTAGCACAAACAGCAAGTAACAGCTTAAGTTGAGATCTGCCTTCACAATCACTAAGTGCAAATTCAAGCACTATGCACACTGTCTGGCATGGGCTGCCCCTGATGGCAGCCACCTGCCATGCACTGGCATAGAAACTCCAGGCATTTCTGGTGATGCTGTGTTGGTTAGGAGCCTTGGTCCAGCAGTACCGAGGGCCATGCTTACAGATCTGTGGTGTGCATTCTCAAAGGATGTCTCTAGGCTCTCCCTTGCATTCAGCACAGAGTCTCAATGCGACTGGTGTCCACTAACTTCAAAAGAAGTGCTCCAAAATTATTTACCCATTGATTTCTCACCCTCTTACTGATTAATTTTAAATTTTGCTAGAGTTGTTTTCTTGGTTTTGTCCTGTTTTCTTGTATTTTCTTCTTTTTTTTTAAATCCAAAACCAAATTGGTTTATATCTACCATTTGATTGCTTCCAGGGTGGCATTGGCACCTGAATGTAAACAATCTCACATGTCTCGGAGGCAGTTTTGTGGTATATGTCACCCCATTAAACAGTCTACAACAAGACTAGAAATTTTAAAAAGGCAATTGTAACTCGAAGCAAATATCGGCCTAATTATTTGTGATAACTTCTGTCATGTATTTAAGGCAAGCCCCTGGAATAAGACAACTCTTTTTTTTTCTTTCCCCTCATACTGTTCTTTTGATATTCTTGACTGCTGTGGTCAGAATCAATGCACCGGAATCCTATGGAAAACATGGAAAGAAACATGTACTTAACATTTAATACTATCAAACAGATTTTTCTGTAGATTGACTTTAAAAGATGTTTTCATTTCAAACAGATTTTTCTGCAGATTGACTTTAAAAGATGTTTCCATTTAGGCTGATAACACCTAAAAATAGCTCAGATTTTATAGTAAATCTCACCTGTATGGGTTTATATCAATCCACACACTGAGGCTGCAGTCTGAAGTGATATGTCTTTGGAAGCTTTTTGTAATGAAAAGGAGGCCATGCTGTTTTATTGCCACTACCCAGCGAAGCGTGGTTGCATCAGAGCCTTTTATCGGGAGTTTACAAGTGCAGTGTTACAAATGAGTTTGCTGGCAGGGAGCTGACCCCTCACTGAGAAAGCAGAAACTAGTTGTATAATTCAAAACATCGACATCTGGCCTTCTGGGATTTGCACCTGAAAAAAGACTCTGTCTGAAAAGGGCTTGAAGCAGATAACGGTGGCACATGCAGAATGACAAGCCCTGCCTGGCGAGCAGAGCTCAGTAAACACTCACTTCATCAGAACAACCAGACCTCTGCATCATGCTTCGAAGTTTTACCCTAATTAGCTGTGCTTTTCAGCAAGGACTTACTTAATCATTTAAAATTCATCACAGAGCACTTGCCATCTGGGGATGGGAAATGGCAGAGCTGCATCTGCGTAATGGTCTGCCTGCACTGATAAGCCTTGCTCAAAATCAGGGCTTGGTAGCTCAGCAGAGCACCGTGAGGCTGCAGTGATCCAGACCTCTGCTGGCTCGGGCATCTCTGCTCCAGCTTCCCTGGCCCAGCAGTCGCCCTGCCTGCTCTCGCCAACACACACATGCCCATAATCCCCTCTTGTGCTGGTGGGATGGTGCCAAGTCCTGTGCAGGGCTGGGGGGTTGAGAGAATATTTAATTTTGCAGTTCATTGGGAGTTGTGAAAAAGTAAATGTGTGTGTGTGTGTGTGTGTGTGTGTGTGTAAGGGGAATGGAACATTTGAATTTGGATGGGAACTCTGAAAAAGGGGTTTTATTGTGTTCAAAATGGAAGGATACACTGAAATGAGCAGCAGCAGCTGTAGCAGAGAAATTTGAAAATGCCAAAATGAAATGTGTGACTCTTAAAATGGCTATCATTTGTTTTCAAGGAATTTAAGGAGGCAAGTTGAATTTAAAGTTTCTATTTATGCTTTCAGTGGGAAAAATACGGGGGTGAAAAATATCACCCAGCTTTGAGGTGGAATTATAACAGCAAGGAAAATATAGACATTAGAGTAGAAACTGGAACAACAAATGTCTTTCTGGTACACCATAAAGACATAGGAAGAAGAAAAATTAAGACCCAGAACCTGACCAAAAATGATAGTGGGTCAGCTGTTAATAGTAAAACGTGCAAACAAAGGGAAAGCTATTTTAATTTTTCTTTTCACTCTTTTTGTACTGATATAAAGGACCATGATTAACAGAACATTGAGAATCAGATCCTTCAAGAGTAACAGAGCCAAAATGCAACTATATCTATTTGCAGGGCCTATATGAGCAAGGTACAAGGAATTGAGGAGTAAACCCTTTATCTTAGAAAAGGTTTTCTAATGCCTGTACAGAACAGATGGGCTTCCATCTTTCAAATTTTCAACAAAAGTAAGTAAAACTGAATGAAAACCTTGGCTGGGAATTAGCTAGTAGTTCCTAAGGAAAGCTGATTGACTAGTCCAGTAGCCTGGGCTCACGTGCTATTAGACATAGACTCTGTTAAACTGTTGTCAGTGGCAAGATGCAACCTTGACAAAGTAATTCCTGTCTGCTTGGAGTCAGCCTGTGGAGGAAGGTTTGCTTTATGCCCACAATGTCTGGTTTCAAGAGCAGACACTGATGGCTAGCATCAGAATTCCATCTCTGCCATTGTTGTTTCCTCACTAATACACAGCATGAGGGTCTGGGAAGAATATGATACCACCAAGTGATTATAATTTCTACCAAGGAGTTGCTTCATTCTGACACTGAGAGGTTTTTTGTTTGTTTGTTTTTAAGTAAGATACTAGTTTTCTTATTTTTTTTTCCCCAAAGATTGCCCTGAGCCAGCATCTTTGTAGAGATTTTAAAGGCAGTAAGGATATTCTAAAGTAACAGAAAGACAATGGTTTGCCAGAGTCACTTTGGATGGGAAGGAATATAAGACTGGCTTTAAAATTTGTATTTATTTTTAAAGTCTTCCAGAGATACTTTTTTATATTCAGAGACCTCTGGGCATTATGTATTTGTGTGTCTCTACATTTCTATGAGCTGAATAGTATGTGTGAAGCAAGCCTGAGTGTGGGACACCACTGGCTGAATAGCAATGTCTGTGTAATTCTCCCTGTGCTTGAGGCGGGAAGTTCTCATTTCATACATCAGTAAAAACTTGTTGCTGCAAATCTGCAAATACAGATAACCAGATCACCCCTTTAATGTTCATTAGCCCAGGGAATTTAGAAAGTTTCTTCCCAGAGCAGGCTGTGAGAGGTGCAGAGTTTCTAACCTTTGCTTTCATGATAGGAGCAGCTTTGGATACAACCAAGGTGCTTGCTTAAACCAGTGTTCTCACTATTGTTTGTATACAGACAGCAGCCCAAAGAGCCTCTATGGCAGTTCTGCCTTCAACAAGGATTTTGGGCTGGGATTTGAGCAAGGAATTTGGTTTTATTAATTGCATAAACTAGATCCTTTTTAGCATTGCTATGAGATTTACAGAATCTAATCTTGCAGAAAGCAAGAGCAGCTTTTATTCACAGTCCATTTTAGACAACACCACGTGCTATAGGGGGATGCTATAGCTGTGATCATCTAGTCCTTCTCCACCTCCTGAAGCCTTGTGTTGCTTTACATTATCTTAGTTGCATTGAACTGTGTGATTCTGCCCCAGTCCTGGCACTTATTACGGGCAGGTGGCATTTGGCAGACTTACATTTCTTGTAGGAACTATCTCTTGCATGCCTTTTGATATTGCCAGATGAGCTCTTCCTGAACAGGGACTTTGTCTGCTTCTTGGAAAAGGTCAGAAAGTTGTTCTGCTGTTCGCTGCTGAGCAGGATGGATACATGTAAGAAGCACTCTGATCTTAGTTCAAATGAAGTTTATTTTTTGCATACTTAAAATGTTTGTGTTTGGTTTTCTTTTTAAATTGAGATAAATGATCAGTCCTAATACTCATACTTTCTAGCTGACTGCCTCTCTATCAGACTGTTCTCTGCCACTGCTTGAGATCAAGGCCTCCTTTAATTTCATTATAGCCTTCTCTGCCTTGAGCACCCACAGGTTCTGCCACAGTCCACCTTTATAATATCTCTCTTCTTGGCTAGAGATGGCTTCCAAAACATGATATTATAATGAGGCTTTTTTTGAAAGCATCCTTTCTTCCTGCTCTGGCGGATGTTGCTGCTCTGTGTTCTAGTTCTGAACGAACTGGTTTGCCATGCTGGTTTGACTCATTTGAGCTGTCTCTTCTCTAAAACATCAGCGTGTTTCTCTCCTACCAATCCAGTTCTGTGTTTGTCACTTCATTGCACACCGACCAAGATTTCTACTCAGATACTTCTGGCCTATGCAAAACAGTGAATAGGAGAGGAGTAAAAAGATATTGATTCATGCTGTGTAGTGTGCAGTTGGCCCCTTCTTGGACTTTTTTAGCACAAATGCTGATTGCTTTGTACCTGGCATACCAGGGACGTATTTACCTCGATCTGTGGAGAGCCATGCTCTGTGTCTTTTGGCATGGGTCAGACTTAAAAACCCTGCAGGAAGGGTCCATGAAGGAGATACAGCATCTTCTAGTGTGAACCAGCAAATAGGATTATGCACTAGTGAATAGCTGGGGCTGATAAGACTGCAATTCTTTGCTTTTTTGTTCATTGCTGTGGGGTTTTTTTTACTTTTTTTGTTGATTAATATCATTTATATTTACCCATCCATATAGAGTTATTTTCTGTGCTATGCCTCTTCCCTGTTGTATCCTTATGTGGGGAACATCGATATTTTTGTCTCATCACCCCCATTTGAGAAGGACCTGGGGGTGCTGGTTGACAGCCGACTGAACATGAGCCAGCAGTGTGCCCAGGTGGCCAAGAAGGCCAACGGCATCTTGGCTTGTATCAGAAATGGGGTCACCAGCAGGTCCAGGGAGGTTATTCTCCCTCTGTACTCGGCACTGGTGAGACCGCACCTCGAATACTGTGTTCAGTTCTGGACCCCTCACCACAAGAAGGATGTTGAGGCTCTGGAGCGTGTCCAGAGAAGAGCAACAAAGCTGGTGAAAGGGCTGGAGAACAAGTCTTACAAGGAGCGGCTGAGAGAGCTGGGGTTGTTTAGCCTGGAGAAGAGGAGGCTGAGGGGAGACCTTATTACTCTACAACTACCTGAAAGGAGGTTGTGGAGAGGAGGGAGCTGGGCTCTTCTCCCAAATGACAGAGGACAGGACAAGAGGGAATGGCCTGAAGCTCCGCCAGGGGAGGTTCAGGTTGGATATCAGAAAAAAATTCTTCACAGTAAGAGTCATTGGGTACTGGAACAGGCTGCCCAGGGAGGTGGTTGAGTCACCTCCCCTGGAGGTGTTTAAGGAACGGGTGGATGAAGTGCTGAGGGACATGGTTTAGGGAGTGTTAGGAATGGTTGGACTCGATGATCCAATGGGTCCTTTCCAACCTTGTGATTCTGTGATTCTGTGATTCTGTGATCTATACAGTCATAAGATTAAATGACAGTTTGATCTTGGAGCTTTCTGCATTTTGAAGTGTCATATAAATATCCTTAAGAAACCAGCAGTGTTGCTATATTTGATTATATTTGATCTATCAAAATAGATCTCAACTAATGAAAATGGATGCTTTAAAATATTTTTTTTCCCAAAAAAAGCTATGAGAGTACTTCCACTATTTTTTAAGTGCATTTGGAATTTAAAGTCCAACCTTTTTCTCTTACCTCATGAAAGTACCCTGCTTGGAATCCTTAATTTGACAGTTTAAATATAGCTGTTTTCTCAATTTAAAAAGGGGAGATACCATACTGGGGAGGCACGCAAACAAGAGTCTTGAGAATTACATTTCTCTAGCGCTTGCATCAGCTATGTCATTTTGGATGAGGTAGTCTGTGCTTTAGTTTCCCCCATCTAGGATCAGAGGTAATATTTACTTTATTAAGAAACTGCAGCTTAACTTCAGAATCTCAACTCCCTATTATGTTATTGCTTATTGTAAATCAAGTTAATGCACTTAAAAGGACTCATATACATGGAAGAGATGACAAAAGGACTGCTCACATGGTCCAAATGAAACACCTTAACAATATATCTACTTTTCCCAGTAGTGTGGTAGAATGAAGAGGTGTTTGCAGGTTCAGTGCTTTGTAATAGAAAAGTACATAGCTTCATATTCTTATGGCAGGAAAGTTTTCACTCTGCTGTACATGATATTGCTCAGAAGGATAGAAGACACTTTGAAAGGCTGTTAAAAGTAAAATTGCTGAAGGGAATGAAAAGAGGATGCATTATTATTACTTGGAAAACAGCCATCAGCTCACATGATGCCCTTGAGACACTCTAAGGTTGGACACCAGTTCATACTGAGGACAGAAGTGACTTCTGTTAGGAAGGTGGGCAGAGGGCTGCCTCACAAAAGAAATGAGCTTTTAAGATTTCAGGAAAAAGAGATATGTGTAAGGGATGAGAAAAGATGGAATAGGTTTTGATTGTACAAAGGAAGGTTTAAGTTCTTTGTAAGTTTGGCATCCTTCTAGTGCAAGGGCAGTGAAGTGGGTGGGTGAGTACTGCAGCATCTCCATCCCTGGAGAACTTTAGGTACAAGGTAGACAAACTTTTGTTTATTTTAATATAATACGTGGTTTATATCCTGTCCTTGTGTGTGCTTGGCAACCTCTTGAGATCTATGTCTACCAATGTTTCTTTGTGATCTTTTGAAATATGAGTGCGTACTTCATGCATGATTCTTCCAGCTTTAATTGCCTGATTCTATGTGCTTTTTCACATTTTATTTGATTTTGGGCTTCTTCTCCTTGCAGAGCTAGAGACAGCTTTCAGATTTCTGTACTTACTCAAATTTCCATTTGGTATTTTCATTGCTCAATCAAGTGTTAAACAGTCTGTCTGGCCAATGAAAAACTCACTTCAGTAAAATGAGGGATATTTGCCTTCAAATGTAGAGTGTAGGTCTGTTTTAGTCACATTTTTATAGCACAAAAAAAATTCTCTGTGGGTGCTGCTGTCTGCCATATGAGTGGTAGAGGCAGGAAGAACACAAACTCTCCCCTGGCACAAGCAATTCTGCTGTCAAACGGTATTGTATTATAAAGGAGGGTTTCCTGCGCAGCAGCTGATGTATAAGAATTTCCTTTAGAGATTTTGGCAAGTAAAAACATTGTTTGCAGCAATGGCACTCCTGCCTCCCCAGAGATTCAACCATTCACCCCTCACGCTGGTTCCCATCCCCACTGAATTTCATTGTAGAGAAGCTGAAGTTCTTAATGACATGAACCCAGAAAGCAAGGCAACACAAGTCCTGGCTGCTTGACTCTGCCTTGGGTACACATATCTATTCCAAGATCACTTCTGTTCATAGAGTGCCACATTACAGTCATTACTCTGAATTTGCCTGTCCCGCTATGCCAATTTTGACAGCTACTCTCTAACACCCCCCACCACCCTTGTTTTTTGGTACTGCTGTCTTTTGGTACTACTGCCCACTGCAACAACCAATAGAACTGGAATATTTTAGCCCTCTGCTTGATATACACGCGGGCGTACGGGAGGGCTCAGATTGGGCTGATATGCTGAATTGTGCTGCCTGGTATTACTGGATGACTTAATCTTTCATTCCTTTACTTTAGTGGAGTTTTGTCTTAAAAGGATGTTGGAAAAATGACATTTCTTTCAAATGCATTTTCCTAATAATAATGGTATTTTGGGTCTCATTATTTATTTCAAGGCTGTTTGGTGTAATATTTAAATAATAACTCCTGCAGCATACAGAAAGGTAATTTTGGAAGAAGCTGCCATAAATATTTGTGATGAAAAAAGTGGCATTAATAGGAATTCATTAAATAAAGTAACTGGAGAAGTCATCTAGTACTTCCACGAAATTGTGATGAACTTTTGATATTGGAGTTATGATAAATTTACTGTTTAAATATTTTACCCTGTACATCATAGCCCAGTCACTACCATTTGGCTACAGATTCTTCTTATTGATGTCCTGCTTTATGCTGGTGAAAGGCTAGCATTTCTCTTCCTTAGGGCTGGATAAAATGAGTTTTTTATGGTTTTGGCTAAATCTTGTCATAGTCACATTTTAATTCTATGCAATTCACCTCTTGCCACTTTTTAGTGTGTTCTTTGCCTTCTAGAAGAGTTTTCTCAGGGTGCGTGTCCATGTTTAAGGGTCTTTATATTCTGAAATACTCCTGGGTATTCTGGAATGCAACGACTCTATGGAAAGCAAATATTCTTAGTTCACTGTTTTAAGTCCAGGATGTGAGTAATATTCCAGTTCTGTTCACAATGACAATTAATTTTTTGCTTTAGGAACTTATCTGCACCATGCAATTAACTGGAAAATTATTATAGTATAAATACATTCATGGATGACTGTTCTAGAATATCTCCTCTGTAAATTCTTTTACTGTATCGTGTGGGAGATGTTCTGGAGTAGTTACTGTGCTTTACTCTCCTTTAATCTGGGTTAATTGTCTCTTGTACATAAATGCAGGTTGGGTATTCAGGCTGAATTTTCTTGATTTCATTGACTTCAATGCCATTTTATGCTGAGAAACTCTGAAATATTTCTTAGCGGGGTTAAATGCAAAACGTATAGAAACAAGCCAAAATCCTCAGTCTGGATAGTTGAGGTCTTCAGGTGTTTGACTTTTGAAATGCAAATGTAACTCAGCAACCACATTTCGGAAGTGCTCCTATATTTCACATGGTTTGAAACAGAAATCCTCAGCACTCTATGGTCAGGGTTCTTCGAATGAGCTATGCTAGAAAGCTAAATCTTGATGTTGTATGTTGAACTTCCTCCCAAAACTCCCATGATAACAAACCACTTCGGGGATTCTGCAATGGAGCAGCCCTGAACTGACAATGGAGGAAAATTGTAGAATATTCCTGTTCCTTTGTCTTCTCTGGCTACATAGCAGCCTCTTGCTACAGAGAACTCTCTGACTCTCTGTACTTTTGGTTTTCAGTTGCAAGAGTTTTGCCTTTACGCATTGGGAGCACCTCAGTCTCCAAGGGTGTTTGATGATGGAAGGCCATTTTGCTACACAATAGACACAAAGATACATAAATGCACATATGCAAAGACTTCCATCTCTTCACTTCTGGTATGCCCTTGCTCCACTGCAACACCACCCTGCCCTCTGTGAACCTCAGCCTGAGAACATTTGTTCTTACTCATTAAAGGATGAAGGGAAGGAGGAATAGCACCCACTCAAACCTGTCCCAAATCCTGTGTAAAGGACAAAAGATTGTGAAAAGTATTGAGGGACATCACTTCAAATCCTGGCCAGTTAATGCAAGAAGGTGTATAGGCTTAAGCCAAATTCAATGTTATTGACAAGAACACCAAAGACAGCCTGATTTCAAAGCTGACATCTTGATTTAAAGTCAACTTAAGCATGCTTAAAGCCCCTCTTGATAGTGCTGCCAGGAGGAAGGCAAATCCTGAAGCTATTCTAAATGTCAGCCTTATATACTCGGGTTGCTTCAGCTGACAAAAACTTGATGGCCACTTGGAAAATTGACATGATAGAAAACATGGGAAAGGATACAACCGCAGCTCAATTAAACCTCCCAAATCTTTCCTGACATTATTGCTGTCTATCTTTGTGCTAAGACAAAAAAGAAAGAGGGGGGAAAAAACCCACCCCAAAGGGAAAAAAAAAAAAAAAAAGCCTTGGCTTTTGTATTTACTAAATTACAGGTTGATCTGTAACACTGGAAATGATACAAGAAGGCATGGCAGCAGGGATTTACTGTTCTCAAAACCAAATTATCCATGAAAAACTTCCCGACTGTTTCTCTGTCTGTCCCCCTGCCTGCCTTGTTCCCTTTTTCCCTTCCAAATTCCTAAGTTTTTATCATTTCTCAACTGTCATTGTGTGGAGGTCATTTCAGCATTGTGTTTTTTTCCTTTCTCTCCTATGTTCCCTTCAATTTAGAAAGTTCCTCTGGTACAATTTGTACCTCTCAATTGCTTTCAGTCAGAATTTAAAACACAGCTTTGTACCTCTAATTTGTCTGGTACAAACACCTCACGCACTTGTCAGAAGGGATTCACTCCTTTGTTCGCTGCATTTGTAAAACTAGTCTTGACTTATGCTGGAAGGTTTTGCTGGTCTTTTACCCTTCAGCAGGAAATGACATGAAGTCTTGTTGGAAGCATTTCATCTTAAACCACAGAGTTATGCTTATATGCGCATGCTGGAAAGCCAGGGTGGTTTCAAATCCTCACCCATAGAAAATGAAAAACCCGTAAAAGTAAGGTAGAGTGTGTTTCTGAGGTTGCTTCTTCCAGTGCTCCCCTCTCGCTCCTGCACTGGCCCAGTCCTTGCAGAGGGCTTGAATCTGTAGTTAGATTCCAATGCTCCCCAAAGCCTCTTTGAGGAATGAAGAGAGATAAATTCAGGGCAAATTATCTACAAATGAAAACTATATTTAACTTAAATGTAATTTTCATAGAAAATCTGAAATGTGCTGCGCAAATGTTGGGGAAAGAATGCCAGCCAGCTAACAAAAAGTTAAAGCCCTTGTAGCTCTATAAATTTGTGGATGGAAATATTTTTGTGTCTTGTTATAGGCTCTATTGGTCACCATCTGATTCTTTTTATTTCTCCAGTAGTTACGATGCTTTAGTCTGTATAAGACATAATCAGTTAATATATCTTTTACATCTGTTCTTCTCTTTTCTTGTATAACTACTTGCAGCATAATTTTAGAAATAGTATTTTAAAGAATCATTCTTGGATGATCCAAACAAATTGAGAGGCTACCTTTAGTCACAGGCTTTTCTTTGCAAGTGGTCAGCTTCCTGACCCCAACTGTATGTAAATCAGAGGTTAATGTTTTCCCGTGGGTAAACTCAGTGATTCAGATCCTATAATGTCTATATGTAGTAAATCACTCTTCCTGGAGAGTTGAATTTCTTTTGCTTGCTGGCTATTCCTGCAGCATACAGAAGCTGTGAGCTGACCCAGTAAGCAGAGCAATGGGCCTACAAAAAGCTGAAGTCAACCTCCAGACTTTATTGCTGCTGTGCTAGTTTTTTGGAGCAGAATTATTCTTGCCTAACACTCAGCTATTCAAATCTAGTGGTTTACTCTAACTCAGTATCTAAGCTTTTTCCACAGTTGTTGTGGAGAGTCTGGTGTGACCAGAGAGTTATTAAGCCCTTTCTTTAATATTCCTTTTGGAGGACATGAACTGCTATCTGAAGTCACCATCTGACCAGAGAGTATGGTTCATCAATCATGTTGGAGTAGACGTCTAGATCTTCCAAGGCTGAAGTTAGGTTACTTGAATTGATCCCTAATAATTAAATATGCAGTTAGATAAATAGTTGAGCTATGTTATGAGACAATTTGGTCTACAACTGTTCTAATTCTTAAACTTTTTCTCTAAACAACTGCCATTACTCATTGTGGAAAGAAGAAAGGGATCGAGGCTAAATGGATCTGTTGCCTGCTATTCTTTTGTAAACCTGTCATGTAAATAGCTGCATTCCTTAGGGAAATAGAATGTATGCCTAGCCATGGAATAGGGAAGCCTGAAGTGACTTCATGTCCTCAGATTTAGCCACGGAAATCTACCACATGCATAACAAACAACTGGAGAACCCAGCTATGTGTTGGATGTTTTCACTGATTTTCCTTATTTTCCTAGATCTACTGTTTGCATGCGTGTGTATAAAGGATGGGACAGAAATATATTCTCTTGTCACCAGCCACATTTGCCTTTTTAAGGTAGAGAAATGCTTAGTGGTTGATGTTAAATCTAGAATAAAATTAAATATTTATATAGCCACTTGATGTCCTTGTTTTTGAAAGCCCTTGGATCAAGTTTGCCTAGAATAGAACTAATATGTTTTTGAGCTGACCTAGACTCTCACAATGTTAACATATTCTTGTTTTCATGCAGTCTGCCACTTTTATGATTTTACCTTGAGATTGCTCAGCGTGTTGCTGGAACATGTATTGTATCTGGTGAGAATTCCTGAAACAATAGTCTCTCAGAAGACTGACAAGAAGTGGCAAACATTTACTTTCTACTTTTGCAGAAATTAAGCAGCAAAATTTTCAGAAAATCACAAATGCTTTCAGGACTGTTTTGTCATCTAAAGTACGAATATCCTGTTAAGCCAAAGCACCACAGCTGGCCTGAACCATTTGAGACTTCTGCAGAGAAATCATTGGAAAAAACAACCTATCACTGATGTCCATTGCTCAGAAAATGTCACAAAATGAGAAGTGCTGAGAGAATCTTGGTGATGGAAAAAGGGTGGAAAAAGGGACTGTTCACCTCAGCACAGGGAATCCCCAAATACGATGTCTGCAAAGACCTGGACTATGTGAGCCAAATATTAAACAAAAAACTTGAAAGATGATCTTCTGTGTTGCAACAGGTTTCTGATTCAGCCATGAGTGACTGGGAGGTAATTGAAAGCTGTTGCGATCTGCTTGGCCATCTAACACGGGCTGGTTTGGGGCAGTTCAAAGAAATTTGTCTATGAAACTAGTTGTCTCTGCAATTTATCACTTAGTCTAAATATTATTCTGGCAAGCTCAGAAACCTGTGATACAAAGACATGATTCAAGTGGCAATTGAATTGGAGTGCACCTCAGCTTCACCACTTACACAAAAGGTTGTTTGAGAATTGTCTTCTGAGCACCTTTCCCTGTCCCCACCCTCCCACCTATGTGAGCTGTCAGGAAATGATATGAGGCACAAAACCTCAAAAATGGCCAAAGAACTAGTATAAATTGGTGCTAAAATAGATTTGCTTGTGTGTGTTAATGCAAATTCATAATTGCAAAAGATGAAGCATGTGTTGATGAAAGACCTTGCAAAGAGTTTATTTTAAAGATGTAAGTTTGTCCCTTTAAACTATGCAAATGAAAGGTTACATTTATAATCTGAAAACGACTAACAGCCTTATGTTAAAACACAAAGAGAGTAACAGAACCTTTTGTAGCAATTATGTGCAAGCTCCAAGGGAAATACTTGGTTACACTAAATATTAAGAATGTGTATATATATGCCCATTAAGTCTACGTATACTCTGTCTTTTGTACTTTTGTAGCCTGTTGTCCCCATCATGTTGTACCTTCCAATGCTTTATCACTTCATCAGTGGAATTATGGTCTTATTGATATGTTTTTGCAGTGTACAGTGATACTGTGCAATAGATGCTGTTCTTGTTTACCATAGGGTTACTCAAGGACTGTCAGATGGCCTGGCCATTTGCAAGGCTGTGAGTCCAGTCTTTGAGTGCAAAAGCAACATCTATGACAGTGTGGTTACCAAGATCCTTATTTATGACCACCTTCTCTCGGTACAACGACCAATGTCCTTTAGCTGCATAAACTGCTTTCTGTCTTCTTTCTTATAGTCTAGGAAGACATGTGGGACATGGGAAAATTGGGAGTAATGAAAAGACACCCTCTCCCTACTTTTCTACTACATAAAACCCTGGAAAATCTGGCCAGTTTGACATCAGTAACAGGAGATGATTAATTTGAAAGTCTCTCATCTCTCAATCAAGAGGGTTCTCATTGTTTTCTGTCTTCCACTTCTTCAATACTGCCACTGAAATCTCCCGTGACAGGGCTGTCTCTTCAAATAAGAATCATCCTTGTAAAGTCTCCCTTTCCAAATGAAATGGGATTAAACATAGACTTTTCAGTAAGGATAGCCTTACTGACAGTCCCTCATACTATGACTACTGATTCATTCTGGTTTGCCATAAAAGTTGTTACACTCAGTCTTGGAAATTTGGTGGCTTCAATACGCTGCTGGTGTCCTTATGGCTGGGCTGATGTGTGGTGCTCAGTCAGGCTTGTGCAGCACCCACTTGGTCTGCTCCCACCTCAGCTTGCTTCCATCTTGAGGATGCCATTTAAAATGCATGGCTGATATGGCCTCCCAGATGCTGCAGAGGGAATATCCATACCTGATTAAGGTCTGGTGGCTCCATGCTGGGGAATAGGATTATAAATATTTGATACCATACTGCAGAGTAGGTAGTTGTGAAGTTACGGTAAGCAAGTCTGGAGACAACTAACTTTGACTGCATTAGTGAGGTGCCTTGGGGAAGGTATACATGGTCATGCTCCTTTTGGTCACTCAGAGCATGGACAGAACAAATTAATCTTTCCTGACAGTGCAAACTTCACTGCAACAAGTGGTTCTCACAGTGCTGAGCTGTAGTTCATCTAGTGCTTATCTCCTTTGTGAAAAATAGAAAAGTACCTCTCTATCTCACACCTTTTCAGAGATGCAACATCTCTGAGGAGCTTAGAAACTTGTGCAGGAGTACAAATGAATAAATGAGATAGATTATGAACTTACATGAAATAGAATAAAAAATGGTAAGCACCCACTTGTTTTCATTTCTTTCCACCTCTCTGCCTCTGCCAAAACCAACAAATTTTTATAGATATAAATTTGATGTATATTTCAAAGGCAAGCATCCGTGCTAGGTCTTGAAGTTATTTATTTCCATACTCCTTAACCTTTTAATTGAAATATACAATTACTCTAACTTCCAGTGTGCCTTAATAACCTTTGTAATGAAGAAGAATTAAAGTAATAATGCATCAATTATAGTGCTCATTCCAATAACAGCAACTGTTATAGTGGCAGGACGTCAATTATGCTGATGTATAACCAATCATAGCATTAATGTACTAATGTTAAATAGGGGGGCTTTTTTATCAGGGTTATCTCATTGTACCACTCAGAAGCTGATGACCATTAATTGTCTTATAAGTGTAATTTAAGACTTCTTACTTGACAGAAAAGGATTTCTGAGGGCCTGAATGTGATTCTGCCCCTCTACTCTGCTCTGGAAGAGACACCACCTGGTGTACTGTGTCCAGCTCTGGAGTTCTCAGCACAGGACCTGTTAGAGGAGGTCCAGAGGAGAGCCAGAAAAATGGTCAGAGGGATAGAACAGCTCTCCTTTGAAGAAAAGTTGAGAGACTTGGGGTTATTTAGTCTGGAGAAGAGAAGGTTGTGGGGCAACCTTATTGTGGCCTTTCAGTACTTAAAGGGAGCCTATGAGAAAGATGGGGACAGACTTTGTAGCAGGACCTGTAGTGACAGGAAAAAGAGTACTGGTTTTAAACTTTTTTTAAAAGAGGGTAGATTTAGCCTAGATATAAGGACGATTTTTTTTTTACAATGAGGATGATGAAACACTGCTAGAGATTGGCCAGAGAGGTAGAATACACCAGACCCCAGAAACATTCAATATCAGTTTAGATGAAGCTTTAAGCAACTGGATCTAGTTGGAGATGTTCCTGTTCATTGCAGGGGTAGTTGGACTAGATGACTTTTAAAGGTCTTTTCCAAGCCAAACTATTTTATGATTCTCTGAAAAAAAGTTGTTAAGCTAGATCCTGCTGGAGGAGCCTATGTCTCTCCTCACCCGGGAAAGTTAACTTCATGATGATAAACCTGGCTTTTGTGAATGTCCATGGATGTAAATTCAGGTTGCAGCTCAGAGTCAAAGACTGGCTTCTCTTCTTTGGCTAACTGCACTTTATTTGTTACAACTGATTCTCCATTTATTTCTGTGGAAACACAAATTTACAATGTTCACCCAAGATGTTTTCACAAGTTTTCTGTAAACTAGAACTATAACATTTTAAAACAAGCCTTCTTATTTTTTTCTTAGTCCCTTAAATATAGACAAGAAAATTTCATGCTTAGTTGTTGATTTCAGTCCTCTGTTGTTGTACTAAACTCAGCAGAATTTGAGCTGAAGCATAGCTCAAGTATTACATATAATATGTCATGTGAAATGAATCAGTCTTACAGGGCCCTCATAAATCTCAACAGTATAGATAAAAACTTACAAAAGTACTTGGTGGTACTAAGACTTGATGCGCTGCCATACATCAGCAATGGAATTTATCAAGGATCTTCTTCCTGGCCTGATGCAGTCACAAAATATGTGGTGGGTTATGATGATGCCCTTTGATTTGCAATTAGTGTGCACATCCAATCATATGCATAGTCAGGTACCAGCTCAAATGACACGTGGTAAGAGAATAAACCATCACAATACAAATAAAATTATTGATACACAATAATTTGCAGCTTGGGTGAATGACAGAGACTTGAGTAGGCAGTTACCAAGGCCCAGCTGATGTATTAAGTACTTGCTCGGAAATGCTAACATGATTACTTGTGATCACTCTCCGTAATTTCAAACAGTAGAGTATATCACCCATGATCCTCAGTCTGCAACCTTGACCAGCAACGGCAGCACTTTCTTTCTATACCAAACCAAACTTGCACTTATTTCTGTGTTAAAAATTTGTTTGTGATACAAGAAATGAAGACATCTCAACTGGTATCATGCTTGGTCGTGTCGTCTTAATTTTGTTATTGCTGCTGTTACGAATTTTTGCTGAGATCTCAAGGAGAACAGAATATTACTTTCAAGTGCTGCCTTTTAAAAGTTGCTTCAGAAATATGAAACAAATTGTCAGCAGCCTTTGGAAATGTTCAGGAGGAACTCAGGACTCAGCTTCTTTCTGTAAAAGCCTGATGTAAAGTTTGGTGTTTCCCATGGTAATAAATATCTGTTAGTTCTCAGATCCTTGAACTTGCCAGCAGTGTGGAAAATGCCTGAGAGTCTGTTCAAGAAACAGGACTTAAAACAGCAAGGTATGCTTTGAAATGCAGCAACAAGCATAAAGTCACTCAAAGCCTCAGCAAAGTGAAGGAGTAAACATGATGACTCCAACCTTCTTGTACAGCATTTTTGGAGCTAATTTGAAGCTGTGCATTCCCAATGCAACCAAAGGCTACAAGGTCTTAGCCAGCGCTTTTTAAATGAGCCTTTCCAATTGGGATAGTCCCTGTGTTGCACTGAACTGCAAAAAGATTGACTGCATTTGCATCATTAACTGAGAGAGAGGTCAGACATCCAACTTAATAAATATAGTAATAAAGAAAAAAAATCCAAAATTCTTGCTACTGATCTGATCCCACTTGGTTCATTCCTTGTTACTCTGGTTCTCTTAATAAGAGTAAAATTAGTGCATTTCCAAAGAACAGAATGGTGTCAGCTTTGGATGGGCTTTGGTGATTTTTCTGGTCTGCTCTTTTTCTGGGTAATTTTGCTCCAGCTTTGCAAGCATTTGAATGTAAAGACAAAGTTGACTTTTTTGGCTTTTTTTTTGCCTTTGTTTATCTTTGCATATGGTCTTTTACATGAATGTTAAATTTGGACCAAGATTTGTGGTAGATGCTAGGAGGTAATCCCAACCATCGCTTTCCGAGAATCATCATTCCACAGGAATATTAGGTAACTAATGGCAATTAGAAAATTACCATCTCTCAGGAAAGAGAAACTGTCCTAAAAAATACCTTCTCATAAAGACCTCCCAGCAGCCAGTATGAAAGCAAAACGACTGAAGATTCCGTGCATAAGTACAGCTTTTATAAATATGCCATAGGTATGCAATATAGAGAAGATGCTCTTTACCTATGGTACAGAGAAGAATGAACATCTCATGTACAGCAAGCCTGTTGCTGCAGTTGTGAGACTTATAAAATCATTTGATCAATAGAGCTTTCAGAAGTCATGGGAGAACTGGGCCTCTGTTGTGCTGAGCCCTGTACAAATGTAATGAATGCAGTCTCTATCCCCTTGCTGTTTCCAGTAATAACTTACACAGATAAACCTAAATATATCTTTTCACATGCATAGTACCGTATTTGACAACGTGAGAGGAGTTTTTGGGGCTGAATGCTACCTGACACTGCATGAATAGCTGCCTTTTCACAGCAGTCTCCTTTATGGTCTTCCTGTTCCAAAATAACCTTTTTAGGGAGATATGTTAAAAAGAGAGTTGGAGGTAATGTTTCTGGAGTTCCTGCAATACTCCAAGGAGTGTCAGTCTGCCAGAGGCATGTTCCTGTGTATGTTGCTTGCCCTTGGATATGGCATGAAAGTACATAGAGGTTCAAAGCCTGGTGGGAGAGGCTGAATGACTCTTCAGGATGGAGAGATCTCAGCTAGGCACGGTCCTGCTCATCCTGCCTGAAGCAACCAGTCTCTGAAGTGAAATAGTCTCAGAACTTCACTTCAATTTTGTCTTGGAAGCAAGCAGTTGGTTAATTTCAAAAGAAAGTCCTAGAGTAAATTAATATAATGCAGTAAAATGATCAGGCAGAGACTTGGGAATTAACAGTGAAGCTATTTCACTTGAGAGAGTAGACACTGTTTATTAGCCTTTCTTTCCTTTCCTCTCCAAGTCTCTTTCCAGCACTAAGAACTAAGATGAAATGTAAAATGCAAAGAGTTATATTGTCCAACTATTTCCTGACAAATATCTGGAGATTATACTACGCTACATGAAAAATCATCTCAGAAGATGAATGTTTTGTGAATGTTCTGATTGTTTGGAAATAAGATTGTATGGGTAATATTTTAAATTATTGTTAGCTTTTGTTGACCTAACATTGCAACACAATTTGCCTAGTAGGTTCCTCATATTGCACGCTTATAGTTTTTGATTTTACATTCCAATAGATGTAAACCAGCAAGCATGGACTGTCACTTCAACCTGATCTCCATAAAACTCAAAGGAGACTTTATGAATGATTGGTTCCAGTGTCCTGACGCATTAGAGAGAGTAAGATGTCAAATTTAGCGTATCACTGCCACTTCAGCGTGTCAGTTTTACTATCACTCTAGCTGTGTTTGCTAGATGCGTTAAAAAATGCAGTTACATTTTTATTACTGTGAAATACAAGGAAATTTACCTCTGAAAGAAGTTGATGGGGCTTATTTATTTTCATATCTGTCCTCCATTAAAAAGAGTAATGCAAAATAACCAGTTTTTCTACTGAGCATAATGATGTTTTATGTGCTACAAGTACAATATAAGGGCTTATTAATGAAGCCCTTACCTTTAGGGCATGTAGTGCAGTTCCACATTTACGCATGAAAACTGTCAGTCTGGTGCCTTAGCTGGTGGTGGGGATGGGAAAACCTAAGGTGAGGGGAGACACACTCCAGGACATGGCACATGGTATCATTTTCTGCTTTCTAACAAAAAAGAGGATAGTGCGGATGATACAGAACTAAGTTAGGATGTGTTCTGGGAAAGGAAGCCGTCTTACAAGCCCCCTCTCCGCAATTCATTTTGACCTCAAGGGCTGGTTGCTCCTCAGCATTACTTGCAGAGTGCAGGGAAGTGAATGTGAAGAATATGACTGAAAATTATGAAGGGGAAGAGAAGAAAGAAGAGAAAGACAAAAGGAAACAAAGTAAACGAGTAAAAGAAGCAGAGTGGTAGAAGAGTCATTTGGAGCTAGGCAGAACTGAGGGCTCTGAAAGGCACAAGTTTGTGAGGGTCTAGTCCTGTCCCTGGCAGCAAGAGACTGCTCAACATCACTGATGTAAGAGATGCTGGAATAGTGTTTGTTTAATTGCATGGCCTCATTAGGTAAGCATTTTTTGGATGAGGTAATTTATGCAGGGTGGAATCCCAGGTCGCTATTAATACAGGTCCTGGTATCTGTTTCTATGGTTACAGTTGCAAAGCACAGACGTCTGCTTTTAAGTTGTTTGTAAGTATATGAAACTGTCTTCTTGGGAACAGAAATTTCCTGCTCTTGGTACTTTCCCTGAGGTAATACCTTTCCTTTAAGAACTGTTTTGAAAGCAAGCTTGAGAAAAAACATTTCTGCTGATTTGACAGGAATGGAGGAAATTATGATTTTCTTACTGGCTGAGAAGGCGTATGTGTCATAACAGAAACTTAGTGTAGACAAACAAGAGGGTGTGATAGGATATTTGCTTGTTTGCTGAATATTCTGTGTACCTCCTTTTTTCCAGGAGTATTTCACAGTCAAAATCCTTTGGCCTCACTCTTGCTTACCATCCTTCCCGTTCATACCAAAGCCATGGTGGATCCCCAGTGTTCCCTTGCATCCAAAGGATGATATAGAGACATGCTAGGTACATAAATCTGAGCAATTTTGTTCTCGGATTTTGAAAGAAAAGAACCATAAATTGTACGCATTAATAAAACTGGTGACAAAGTGATGAAAGGCTCCGTGAACTGCTAGCATGGTCATACAGTGTTTTGAGAACTACATTTTTTCACCAAATAAATGGTGCCCTATATTTTAGATTAATAGATCTTCCTGCCCCATAACTTCTTCCAAATCAAATTGACTTCCAAAAGAAAATCTAATCCTTTTCAGAAACTTCATTGAATGTTGACTTAGAAGTCAGTCACTGAATTTCTAGCTTTTGGGTTAGGCAATTTGCCAACAAGCACACAAGCTGAAACAACATTTTCTCTCTAAATTGAACTTGAGTGGAAAATGGAAAATGCTAGGACACTAAGGCAACTGAGTAGTGAGTTTTTTGGGGAAAACTTTTGATAGATAAATATACCTTGATACATCTCTCCTAGTTCCAGAGTCTTTCTTGCCTTTATTTGCACTGAATCACAGTATATACTTTTCTGCCATACTCTTGTGTATGGATTCCCTACCTTCATCAAGATAAAATTGGGCTTTTATAATGAGGTGGTTTTGTTTCTGGAAAATTTGACAAATCACAATATGGCTTCTCAAAGATGTCAGGTTTTATAAAATAAGTTGCTGTTACTCCTTTATACAAGGAACTCAGAATCTAAATAGATTTAGTCGTTGGTAAGAACAGTCCTTCTAGCTCTTTCCTAACAAGGGCTGTACAGGGTAATTATAAATGCTGTGATTGTCAATTTTTAAATTTAGTGCACACACATTCATGAACAATTTCTGCTTAGTAGTCTACTAAGTATCTACTGTCTTTATAATGTATAACTTAATATAAAAATATGTGTAAGAGAATTTGTTTGAATTCAAAGGCACAGTCAAAAAAAGTGGGAAAAAAAGAATCATGAGGCATGAAGTAGAATGCAGAAGAGCTGAGCTGTGGAAGTAGGGGAATCAGAGGAGGAGGAACGAGGATCCAGAAGGAGTAATACAGTACACAGAATACAAGATCAGTGCATAGTTACCAAACCATATTTAAAAAGGATAGGTTTGGAACTTATAGATATTATCTGAGTCCTTCTCTCCCCTGGTACTTCCAGAGGCTTTGAGGAGGATCTGAAATTTTAGATACATAGAGAGATCTGAGCTCTACCACAGAAGTGTCTTTGCGTAGGAGAGCAGGAGCTTTTGATCCTTGCCTGTACCTTTCTGACTTCTGCATGTAAATGCATAGTAAATGAAGCAGTAAGAACATAATTTGGGAGCTCCAACTCTACTGTCTTTTGTAAAGAGAAGACTGGAGCCCAGTAATTTTTAAAAAAGCTTTCTAAAGGAAAGCTTTCTTTTTCTTAAATGTACTAAGAACTACAAAATATATCAGTGTAAGTGGCATTTGCTTATTGTGCTAGCAGCTCAGTTCAGAGAAACTGCAAGAGGAAAAGGAGAGGTCATTGTAGAGTCAGGTTCATTCTCCTGTCTGCCAGAGAGTCTCTGGCTCTCTGACAATATTCTTTATCACCCATGTTTCTTTTCTGTCATTCAAGGTGAAATAGGAGAAAAAAAATGAGCTTTCTTTCTTGTCTTTTGTCTGTTTTGTTAGACATTTTGGAAGCTCTTTGCATGTTGGCTTCTTTTACTGATGTCTGTATGCAGCATGTAGTATGGTAGGTCCCTCATCTGTGTATATTGGGAAGTACTTACACAAACATAGATTTAGTACCAGGCTCAGTAATAGAAATTTGCCCTTGTTGTTAACAAATGTCACCTATATATGATTTCTCTTTGCTAAAAACTTTCACAGTTCATTGTAAATAACCTCCAGTGAAAACAAACTGAATTACTATAGTCTGGATTCCCTTCAGAGTGATTTCTGGCATGTTGGAAATAAATTATAGCATATTCAAAAAAACAGCTGCTTCAATTTGGGTAGAATATATCATGATTTAATGAAGACAGCCATCTGTTCTTGAGTAAAATCTTAATTAAGCAATGTATGAATCAGAACAAAATTATCTATAAAGCAATTAGTATTTTATAAGTGTTGCCAGCAATGTATAGCAGCTAGTATGTGAAAAGTTTCTTTAAATATGGCTAGCTTTCATCATGTTTTAATGTTCTGAGAAGGCTATAAAGCTTCCTTTGCCTGCAGCTGATTCCACTACAACATCTCCACGGTAGAATTTAGATTTCATAGCAGGAGCTAAAGTATTGCATTCAGAACTGGTATGTCCATCATGTTTTAAACTTATTAGTTTGTTTTTCTTCTGTTTGTCACATAGCATCATATTTAATGAAATATGCTGCAATTCAGACACAAAAGCTTCTGAAAAAAGGCTGTGGATAATACAGCCCTGCAAATCTTACAGGTGAGCTGGACAAATTGAACAGGCTGGATCTCTGGGGAAAACTTGCCTTTTCTGTGCCAAAGTCAGATTTGTGAATCTGACACTTTATTAAAAAAGGGAAAGTTCCTCATTTAGCTTTTATGGCATATCTCAAGCCTGCTTATGCAACTATGCAAAAGGACACAGAAAGCTGGTTGAAGGGATCTTAAAACTGGAGTTGGGATTGGCATAATGTATGGAACTCTGTCTCTGAGGAGACAAACTTTATACTCCACACAGCCTGGACTCTGATGCTGAAAGTACAGGGAAGATTACAGAAAAAATAATTGGTCCTATATGCCCAATATACTTCAAAGGAAATGTACTTTTTTTATGAGCAGATGTGAAGAACATGGGTCCAGTGTGGACCCAAAGACAGGCAGCTGAGGACGCGTGCAGCCCCAGGTGTGTTGCTGGGCTGGGCCTGTCCGCATTTGGGTTCCTGTGCTGCACCTTCACCTCCAGGAGTGTGAGGCTTGCAAAGAAATGATAGGAAAAGTGAAGTGGTGGCATGGGTAGGCAACATTTGTGTGCTCTGAGGTACAGGAAGTCCTTGTGCATTCCTTAAAAATAAAAACCACTGTAAACAGCACTACTGTATATAAATGCCACTCTATCCTGTTTGTGGCAAATTGCTTAGTTTCACATGTATGAGGCTTTTTTCTTTGCAGTGCTTTCAATAACTAGTAAAAGATAATACGCAAACCACAAACTACAGCTTTCTTGGCATGGATATAAAATTTGATATCCATGAGAACCTTCTCTGTCTCACCTTTAAGCTGAAGTAGCTGTCTGGGTCAAACAAATATAGAGTGGATATCATACTAGGGAAATTAGGTAGTCTGTTTACAGATCAGCTCCTTGCCTTTTCTGAAAGCCTTCAAAGGGGATATGGCCAGACTAAACCCATGACACACACACTTCCCCTGCTGCTTCCCAGTGCCTGTTGAATAGAAGAGAGATTTTTCTTAGCAATTCAGACATATCGTAGCAGCATTTAATCTTGTTTGGGTCCATACAGCCTGCAGGTTGCTGTGGCAAAGCTATCCGTATGCAGGCAATCACACCCCAGGAGAGCTTCCACAGAGGTAGACACAAACCAGACCCACGAGCAGGGTGCTCCCATCAGCTACCAGCCAAGACTAGGCATGATAAGGGATCAGGACACACACAACACGTCTGCCTTTGTTATCAAAAGTATCTTATCCATGACTCAAACCAAAAGGACTTAAAAAATTACACTTAATTGTTGTTGTTTGTTGCTTATCTCCAGGAACTCTTTTGTTTTCATTCTCCCTGAGCAAGAAATCAGCTTCTGCAGTTTAGTCCCTGAATAAAATATTCGAGTGCCGTGCTGAGCTTGGGTACAGACATTACACGGGAATGTTTTTCAAGCCAGATGTGAAGCTGCTTTTCTTTCCCCTTATACTCTTCAAATTAAACTTCACAGAACATCGGTGGGTTCTGTTGTTTCACACCAAGCATATGCAACAACACATCTTTAAGGTACAATCCTCTGAAAGAACTGAATAGATACCTCTTGAGGATGCTATTTTGCTGTCTCTAGAGCCGCAGCAGTGCAACAAATGTAAAAGTTCCTCCGCAACTCTCACCTAGAATGGCCTCAGCGGACAGATTCTCACCGTCTGCGATCTGCGAGTAGCTGTTCAGCTCTGTATGGGAATTTTGCACTGCTTTCTTTAGGCATTCAGCTGCAGAGCAGTTTTGAGGAGCAGAGTTAGCTACATCATGTTTCCCATACAGGTGACATTACTTCTTTGTTGCTTCCACTCAAATGCTCTGTTCTGTTACAGGTAACCAGAATTTCTGTAAGGGCTTTCCAGTCCTCATAATCAGACAGTGTTGTAAATCACTAGGTGGATGTGGCCAATACAGCTACAATACAGTCTTCACTTGTGCAATCTCAAGCCCGCAGAATAGAGTCACAGAACATATCAGTTGGAAAAGGCCTTTAAGATCACTGTTAAACTAACACTGTCAAGTCCACCACTAAACCATGTCCTTAAGCCCCACATCTACATGTCTTCTAAATCCCTCCAAGGATGGTGACTCAACCACTTCCCTGGGCAGCCTCTCCCAGTGCTTGACAACACTGACATTATGCAATTTTTCATAATATCCAATCTAAACCTCTCCTGATGCACCTTGAGGGCATTTTCTTTTGTCCTATGACTTGTCACTTGGCAGAAGAGACCATTGCCCATCTTGCCACAACCTTCTTTCAGGTAGATGTAGGCAGCAACAGCCTCCTTTTCTCCAGACTAAACAACCCTAGTTCTCTCAGCCGTTCCTGAGAGGACTTGTTCTCTAGTCCCTTCACCAGCTTTGTTGTCCTTCTACAGACACACTCCAGCACCTCAATGTCTTTCTTGTATTGAGGGGGAAAAAAAATGAACACAGTGTTTGAGATGCAGCCACCACACCTCAGAGCCTCTCTCCGCAGGTCCTGCTTAAATCTGGACAGGAGCCTCATGGGTGTCTGCACCCTGGCTCTTTTTCCTTAGGAACAGTGCCAGCACTGGCTGGAATCATAGAATATTTTGGATGGAAGGAACCCTAAAGATCATCCAGATCCAACCCCACTGCAATGAGCAGGGACATATCCCTCTAGATCAGGCTGCCCAAGGCCCCATCCAGCCTAGCCTTGAACACCTCCAGGGATGAGCCACCCTTGTCTTATCTCTATATGCCTTTGTAAAAAGCCCCTCCCCAGCTTTCTTGTAACCCCCTTCAAGTACTGGAAAGTCACTATAGGGTCTCCTCAGAGCCTTCTCTTCTCCAGGCCGAACAACCCCAACTCTCTCAGCCTGTCCTCATATGGGAGGTGTTCAAGCCCTTTGATCATCTTTGTAGCCCTCCTCTGAACCTGTTCCTTCTTATGTTGAAGATAACCAAGGCTGGTTTCAGAGACAGTGACATGAGGAGAAGGGGTGATTGCTGATGGTTGAACAGGAGCAGTAACTGGGGTTGGTCTTGTACCTCAGAGAAGAGAATAGGTTGACATCAGGGATAGCATTGCTAATAAGGGTCAGAGGTGTTGAAACATGGTGGGAGTTTGCGGCAGCCATCAGAATTGTCTGTGAAAGACATGATGAGAATTTTAAACTTCATGCTTTAAAGTTCAAGCTTCTCCCCTCTTCTCCCCTCCCCATCCACACCGTCATTCCCCTAATAGCATTTCTCTGAGAGTATGCTCTATTTTAAGTGGAACTACTGACAGATATTACTTCAGGCAAAATCTAACCCTCACAGGTGAGGTTTTACATCAATGATTTCTGCACTTGAACTTGTACAGATTAGTGATTATTCCAGTTCTTACCTAAATGTTCTGTGGTTACATTACTTCTGCTGTGAACGGTATTTAAAAATAGCAGGATTTAAAATCGGATCTAGTAGCTGCTTTCATTATGCTTCTTTTGAAGGACATATTTTTATATGTGTGTCTTCTTTCATTTGCAAGTGATGAAAAGTTTTTTGAGGTGTGAAAACCAATCTAAATTTAATATCCGTTTTTGCAGCTCAAAGCATGAGAAAATGTATATTTATTGGGCAATCTTACCTGCCTTCTACTAGACTGTGATTGATAATTTCTGCCTGATATCAATAGAGAAGTCTTGTGGTTATATTGTCAGTTTGCCTGTGAAAGCAGGTCTGGCTTCAACACACAAGTCAGGATGAGGGTGCTTACGTGTCCCTCTTGACATTTTCTTAGTATTGCCGCCTCACTAGCTCACCTATCAAGCATGGTGAATTGCATTTCTTCTTAATGATTACTAGCTTTCTTGTGCAGCTGAAAGCATTGCCAGATATTCCCTGACATGATGTAAAATCAGTTGAACACTTTGGCAGGTGCATTGTGTTAAGAAAATGTATTTTTAAAGTTCCATTACATGGATGTTATTAATGTTGATTTTTTTCATCTTATCCCTAGACTGGCAATATTGGTATTTTATTATGCATGTATGCATCAAAGTCAATGTGCCTCTACAACAATATTCTTCCATATTGTAATGATATGCCGTTTTGAATGGAGTATTCCTAAATTATATTGAAAAGGGTTAGTTTACTGAATGATTTTATTTATCACTGTCACAAATCTTTAAAATCCATAAGGAAGGCTTTTTGGCCAACGGCATTATAATTTTGAACCTTTCCTGACCAAATTTTGGAAATCACACCTTGTTCCTGAATACCCAGAGGGATACGTATCTCTGTGACAAAGATGGCACTGCTACTATTCACTCATATAGTTCCAGTAATGTTCAGGGGCTGTAATGGTCTTGTAGCAATCCATGTTATTAGGTTTCAGTGGTTTGACAATGGTTTATGAAATGCCACTTACTATATCAAGGAGGGCAAGCAAATAAACCTGTCCTGTCAGCCTCAGCCCCAGCGCATATCCCTCTTTCCTGGAACACTTGAGGCATGAAAATCATCAAGGCTATTTCTGAATCATCTCTCTCTTAAAGAAAAGAACGGGTATCTATGGAGAAATAAATTGGGTGCCCATTCACCTGTGCATGGTGATCCTTCGTGGGCCCAGTTGGTGAGGGACACCTGTGCACCCAGCACAGAAACTCGAGTCTCCGCGGCATTTGGGGCGTTTGCTGCATGGTGCCTGGTCGAAACACACGGGACGGTGGAGACAGTTTTCTCCTGCCAATGCCAGGCTCTGCCAAAAAAAACGAAGCTGGTTGGGCCCCTGCAGTTTGTTGGAGCTTGCACAGAGGGATCTAAGTAGAAAAGGGCCGGGTGCCCTCTCTCGGCCATCTTCGCAATAGCAACCAAAACCAGGAGTTCAAAACGGTGTCTGGGGATGGAGCAACGTGACTGCTTCAGTAATGGAGAGAGGCTTTAAGACTTGTGACCAAACTGAGAGAAATGCTTGTTTAAATGCAGGACCAGGAGCTGAAGATCCTAATCTAAACCCAGAGTGCCTCTCCAGCCTTGGGTGAGACAGCTGACTTCTTTGGTCTCTGTTGGTCTGTCTCAACAATAGGACTAACGAACCTCAGTACTGTTTCTTAGTTACTGGTAACAGCTACAAATCAGAGTCAGAGTTCCTTAGCCTGGCCTTATTGTGGACTTTCCTGTTTGTCTTATCTCATTTATCACAGCAGTCTTTTGTTATGTGATTTACATTCTGATCAAACATTGAAGCTATAATTATTTTAACAGGGTTTCATTTGAGTGGCAGCTGTGGGGTTGAGGCATGCATGTGCCTGCATGCCAATGCCACCAGTTTAATATGGTTTATCGGAGGCTTCCATAAAAATTCTAAGATTACTCAGTTTATCAGCAATCCACAGGTATGAATGAAAACAGGGTGACTCAGTAAAAGGAACATTTGATCAGCCTTCCGTCAGTCAGATAAGAATGCCTGTGTTAACTAGCAAATCAAACTTTTAGTGAAGGAGACTTCATCTACAGCAAGTCATAGTCAGCCTAATAAAATAAAGCGTTCTGCAAAGGATTTAAATGATATTTATGTGCCTAATAGAAAAATGCAGTAATAATCTTTTTATTTATGCTGAAGACCAAGCTAGTTATTGACTGTAGTGGAGTTTGGCTGTTTTACATCTGCTGAACATCTAGCCCTCTCCTTTTTCTGAGCTAGATTTCTTAGCAATTTACTGATGTGTACAAAGGAACACAGATTAGAGAAAAACTGGGTCTGAGCACTGAAGTTGCACCCTCCAGGCAGCTTCCAGGGGTAAGAAGATGAGTCTTTTAAGTAGCAAACACAATGATAGGAGTTGAATATATGCACTCTATTTCCAGCTCTGGTATGGGCTTGCTATATAATTTTGAAGATCTTGCTAAACCTGTCAACTAACACACCTGTTATCTGAAAATTACCAACTTTCACAGGCATGTTTTTACGTCTGTATGTACGCAGTGGTTTATGAAGCACCTTTAAGTGCTTGGTGGAAAGACACTATCTGAAAGTTTGTTACTGATTGTCTGTGTGGCTTTGCTAAAAGTAAAGCAGTTTCCGTTACAGGACAGACAGCTCTAACTGGTGGGATGATGCTTGCACCTGTGTGCATATGTCCCATGTTAAAATCTTTCACCTTAGGTAAAACTCTTTAATGCCTGGAGTTAGGGATGGAGCTAAGCACTTAAGTGCACATGAATCTCTTGGAGAAGTGCGTAACTTTGGATGGTTTTCCATAGACTGAGAATACAGGATTCAGAACAGCTTCAAGCTCAACTGAATGTTGTGAACTACCAGTCTGAGGCAGCCATGTGAAAGAGGACAGAGGAGAAAGACTGGCCACAGTGACAAAAGGGAAGCTCACAGCTGAGGTATCTGAAGGGTCCAGGGAAGAGTGGCCAGCCATGAATCAGAACCAGTTCCAATGTTCCACTTTGAACATGAGAACCCTTGGCATCATTTGTGTTGCAAGAGGCTTATCAGATCTTGTTGCAAACCAAAGCTTGTTCATACTAATTAAAACCAGAACGCATTCAATACTGAAATGCAAAATACTCATATAATTTTCTTGTGTTCTTCTACTTGAGCTGGCAAGTCAAAACAACCCTACATGAAATGGGACTGTAATATGCTCTGACAGCCTATGTACGGTGTTCATTGATCAGACAAATCTTTCCTGATATCTGTGTTAAAAAGCCATTCCTAAAAGCCTTAGTACCCAGGACAGACTGTGCAGACTACCCAGCCGGGCTACCTGCTGTTGTATTGTGTGGAGCTGTTTTAGGTTATAAAGAGTGGGGTGGATAGTGTTGTATTTTCATCTGTTTTTATTATTAATTAACAAAAGCAGGAAAAATGTTTGAACAGCAATCCCATGTTTCCAAATGCAGGTGCTTTTGAGACACATAGAGTTGACATGCCTTGAGGCTGTACCTCATTAGTTTGCTTATGTTGCTTATCTATATATCTCTGGGAGTGGAGTAGGTGATTTACATACAAACGAAAGATGCAGGTGAAGGAGGGAAGAGGGCTGAATTATTCACTTCCTTGCCCTGCAGCTTGTGTAATCATGCATGCTGTGGCAAAGTGCATGTAAGATACTATAAGCAGAGCTGTTTTGGAGCTGGTGTAGTACAGCCCTGATGAAGTTGACAAATGTGTCCTGACCAGCTTCTGTGAGGTGTTAGTCCTGCTTTATATTCACTGCTGTGAATGACTGTAAAGAAGAATCAGGTCTGAGGTCCGGGGCCTTGTTTATTCATACTAAATAGCCATAGGAAAGCAGAGGGGAATGACCTGAATGTAAAGGTCTTCAAAAATTATTTTGAGATGCACAGATTTCTAGGCATATGTACAGGTAACTGGACTCCATTGAAGCAGATAGAAGTCAGCTCGCTGCTATTAGAGGTGATGGAAAATGGGGGACAGAGAAGAATTCCTGTTCCAAGCTATTAATTGGCTTCAGTTTTTGATATTTCATAAGCAGCCTAGACTGGAAATAAAACTCTTAGTCTATGTGACAGTGGCATGAGTTAGTACATAATGCAAATGCAAGAAAAATACCACATGAAAAAAACACTGTTTCTGACTAATTAATTGCTCAACACTGGTAAAGCAATGTAACCATTTATTAAAATAGACAAGGTTTTGTGTGCAATTCGCAGCTGAATTGCGTGCTAATTAAGAAAGAGGTAATAGTCATTTAGATAATAGTCTTGTCAATAATTGTGGACAAAAGGAAAAAAAAATTTATTAACTGGGAAAAAAAAAAGGAATGGATGACTTCTGGGTATTGAAATTTGAAAAAAAACCTTAGCTTGAGACATATAGTTACTAAATAGTTCTGGACTTTTACTGTTGAGTGATTTTGTTCTATTAGATATGTGCCAGGATGCTTTTCTCTCATCAATCATCATTATCACTGGTTATGATTTTATTGTATATTTGATAATATGCTCAAGGGAATACTTAAATATACTATGAAGGAGTAAAGAGGATGGGAATAAAAATTTGATTGTCTTATAGTGTTTGTTTTCCTACAGACAGAAATTTCTGAATTCGTAATGTGGTATAGATAGACAATTTTCAAAGGGCTGTAGACAACCTATTTCTAAAACGTCAGTGAGGAACAGTTCAAGCCCCAGATGGGGTTTCGGCTACATCCAGTAAAGGACTCGAGTCTCACAGAACACAGCTAGTGAGGTAAATGTCTTGCAGAGCAGGATTCAGAGTGGTTTTCCTAGGGAGATATGGTAATCCAAAATAAAATACAGAAATGGAAGCTGCCAGTAGTAACAGTAAGTGCAGGAACATTCTGAAATCCATAGTAATTTCCAGCACTGATGGGAGCTCCATTCTCATAGGCTTCATGGGACAGGACCTTGCTTTTGTTCTTTCAAAAAAACCCTGATCATTTCCATTTACATGACAAACAATGGTGTCCAAAACCTAATCAGTATTGGCTTTGCATTTACATGACCAACAATGATGTCCCTGCCACCAAGACCTTAAGGGGTTACCTAGAGGTTATGGCATTTGCCTGGAAAGTGGGAGACTCAGATTTGCCCTTCTGAGTTTTCCAAAACTTTCTATTTCAGACTTACGTCTTAGGCACCAAATCCCTGATCTTTGCAAGAAGTGGATCTGAGTTCTTCAGGTCAAACAGATAAATTGCACAGTGTGAACCAGATAGCACCTTGAACACAGATATCGGATGGAAACCTGTGTAGTTCTTTTCCTGACACACTCCTGCAGTCTCCTCTGGCAAAGCTTCCTCTTTTTTCAATGTCAGAAAAGTTAACGTGCTTTTTCTATCAACCCTAAGGGTAATCTTTTGCATATCTAATCTTAGAGATCACTAGTGTAAACTTCAGCTTCTGAGTGAATCATTGAGATACTCTTTATAGTTGATCTAGAGGAACAGGACTCTCTCTTGTGTGAAGTCTTATTGTACTGTAAAGCAGATATGCAAAATGAGCTGGGTGAATCCTGCCTAAAAATATTTATTTTTCTCCTCTAGGGAGAAACAAGCTCAAGATACAGTTCTAGAGAGAGATGTACATATTAGTGCTGACCGTATATGATAAACCCCTCTTTAGAGTTCAAGGTCTCGCAAAATAGAAAGTCAGAGGAGGAGTTAATACAGGGTGAGAAATGGACACAGATCCCTATCTCCTGCAACCTCTCTGTTGCAGACCCCTCCTTTCAGATTTACAGTAATTACACATACTTGTAAACAGTTGTTGTTATGATCAGAAAATTGGTTGTGTTTTGTTACTGGCCTTTTTGTAAGGATAATCTGGAAGCTTGCATGACTTCTGTTGTTTTGCTTTTCTAAAAGGCCTCAACAAATAACATAGATCATTGTAACTCACTTTGAGTTAGAGCAGCTTTTCTGGGAAGCTTTTTGTATATTTTAGTTATTCTCCTTTTCTGAAATTCATTGTTATGTTGTTTGTGTTTGGAACAATTTTCCTCTTGAAAACGCTGAGTGCAGTGTAATCATGGAGAAATTGGTATTCACATTGTGCTGTCCATCTTTTCTTCTTCTCTGCATCTGCTTTCGATCTGCATTCAGAATGTTCTGGGCTTAGGGACTTGTTCCTTGTGGATGTAGTGAACTCATGGTTCATTGGCTGTCACATTGATCAGTGAGATGTGACCTGTTGCAAGCGCAATTACCAGTTAACTTGGTTCTAAAATGCATTTTAACTCACAGTTTTTGTTTTCAGCATTCTTAATGGTCAAATACAATGATATGTTGCAAGATGCTGGATGTCTTGAAAACCCGTAACATAACATAAATCCCAAATGGAAAGAAATAAACTAGTTACTGAAAAGTTGTGGCAAAAAAAGATATCTAATCAGGCTTTACTACAAATACTGGAGCATGCTGACTGTATCATCAAAAACATAGCAGAGAGATTTCAGTCCTGAGTACCTATTACTGTGTAGTTTTAGCTTGTTTTTCTTAAGGCCTTGGTCAATTTTCAGGATGGAAACTGTTCTTTATTCAGATAGTTCTGCCAGAAAAAAATCTGTGACAAAACCAAAATAACATGTGTGCCCAATCCAGTCTTTACAATGTAGTTCTAATGAATATAATGTGAACCAAAACCCAGCATGTGCTGTTATCAGTTGGACTCTTTGGTAAATTAATATGCATGTCACAATTATTTTCAGGTTCATTCTGGTGAACACTTATGTCATCACCTATTACCATTAGGGAACCTGTCAACAGTTGCTTTGTAACCTAGTGCGTTATTAAGGCAATTTAATGTATAACAATCTGTAGTTAATGGATGGGTAGTCTATTGGTAAGAAGTCGGTATTTGCCAAGCTCATTCCAATAAACGCTCATTTGTTTGGGTTTTGTTTGCAGTGCCCAAGCTGAGAAATGTAATTTTCCCCTAATTGTTTATTTTGCAACTTGATGCTAAATCAGGAGGGAGAGGCCTCTTTTGGCAAGGACTGCAAATGTTTCTAAATCCAGAGATGAAGTCTGATATTCTATGACTGTACTAGATGATTTTTGATTACTGGTGCTGATGAATATGAGGGCTCGTCTGATCACCATAGAGTGAGGACAAAGTATCTGATTTGCTCAATGGGCTTAACACTGATATCTTGGAAAGGTAGTCCTTAGAATTAATTCAGGCGTGCATTCATCTCAGGACCATCTATTGCTGTTTTTTATAATTTCAAATCCCCACCTGTTTAAGTGTGATAATATGGTTTTTTTCTTAACAGTACAGAGAACTTTTGTAAACATTGTTGTGACATTCAAGATCTCACCAGGGAAAATGTGTTATCCAAAGATAGGAAGAGTCAAATTGGTGATTAAATCATTATTCATAATGGTAAATATTATCAGGCTTAGGTTTATCAAGAATATGAGGACACCCCCAAGTTCATAAATAGTTCAATGGGTTAGACAACCTAGAATACAGGCCTTTCTTCTCTTCCTACAGTTGATCACATTTATGTTAGATTTGGAAGTTCTTTAGATCTCGTTAAGTCTCTGTATAGAGACACTGTGCATGCAATGAAGGCTAGTAAAACTATTGGACCATAGAAGTCTGTGACTTTACGTATTCTGAAATTTACTTTGAATCAGGGACATGAACAAGCATCAAAGTCATAACAAAATTCAATCAAATCCCTTCACAGCTTATTCAGTGCCAGAACAAAACTTTACTAAGTGTTTGAGATTCACCTGGTCCCTGCCTTAATCTTTGCCTCTCGTCAGGTTCATCGACGCCTTTAGGAAGTAAAGCAGTATTTTGATGAAAAGCAAGTCAGGTCTGCAGGATGATACTGAACTTTGATCTTGCTTTGTTTTGCAACATAGAACTTTTCTTAAAGCGAAGTACAGTTCCTTGTAAGAGAAAAATATGTGATTGTGGATGGTTTAAAGTAGAGCATCTAGAGAGGAAAAATAATATTTCATTTCATTCCCCCAAGCTCTTAAATGCTTCGGCAACCTGATGAACCTTTCAGTAGCAGGGAAGCAGGAGGTCAATGTTAAACTGGAAATGTCATGCCAGTGTCAGATTCCCTCTCTTTTGAGGGACCTTGCAGCTTTTATCTACATTCTGTCTTAGCCCTTTTCATGAGATCATCGTGGCTTTGAAAGACATGAATGCTTTTATTTTTGTTACCAAGAAAAATTCCCTCTCTTTCATTGCTGAGTTAAAAATAAAGGCAAGGAAAACTAGCCAAGCAGTTCTCTTTATCCTCCTAAATCAACTTGATGTTTTACTGCTCCAAACATTCTTATTTCCCAGTTTTGCCTGGCTGCTTGGTAGGCTGGTAAAGAGATGAAAGATGCTTCAAAAATTATTTCTGCAGTGAGACTCCAGCAGAAAATACTGAAAATGTCTTTATACTGTTTCCTGTTGGATTACTGAACAATTCTCTGTTCAGTCAAGGTATTTGGGCAACTGTTCAATCAAGCTCTTTCTTAGAGACCATTTAACCACAGTATAGGGACCCTCTGCCAGGGTCACCTCACTCCATTTGCACATTCATTGTAACAACCTCACCATCCCCTTGTACCTTATTGCAGTTCAAATCTCCATGTGGACTCCCCATAACTACCTTGCTCTTGCTTTTATGCCTTAGGCTGTGCCTGCTCCACAGAGCTCATCCATACTATTTTATTCCTAGCTCTTCTTCTTTTATCTTCTGGTTGTTCACATCCCTTTGGCTCCCTTCTACGCTGCATCCCCATCTGATGTGTCCTGATGTTAACAAGTGGGCCCTCAATACTTTCTTTCTATGCTGGCACCAACAGCTGATGTTGGACTTTAGATTTCACCCACTTGTAATAATTTTTAAGTCCAACTCAATGGCAGAGGCCAAATTCTAGCAGTGCAGAAGTAGAAGTTACTAAGCCTTCTCATGTATTGGATGCTTACTAGATGAAATATTCACCTTTACTGTCACGGACAAGAGCAGAAGACAGTCTGGCACTGAATCTACCTATTAAATATTTATGCTCTACCCATTACAATAAATTAATAGCTATGGAGTGCTGGAACCCTGGTAATACTGTCATTGAAATAACAGGCACAAGTGGTAGCTGGCATTGCTTGGAGACATCATTCTGGGCTCCTGTCCTCAGAAGAGACAACTGTTCTCAGGTCAAAACTGAACATGGCTGATATGGAACTGCTGGAGTAGTCACTTTAGGATGCTAAAGACCTACAGAGGCAGGGGCATACAACTAGGAAAAACCTGCCCTCAAGCTGCATTAGAAGGTGTTAGGGCACCAAGAAATCTTGAGAGTGTATTGAAAGCCCCACGTGTAATAAAATGGGATGACTGAAATTCTTGTTTTAATGTGTAAGATGTCAATCAGCAGAGTGCTATAGCAGCATGGACACCAACAGACAAGAAGAGAATAGAAGTGACAAAGGAGATGCCAGTTGCCGAAAGCCATTGCCTTAGTGATCAAAAGAGAATCTGAAAGCTGTCTGGCAATCTAGATGGTGGATTACAGCATCCTAGAGGGAAAGTGAAATGCTAAAAGTACCTGGTGAGTTTCTGCTTTTGGGAACTGGCTCCATCCCCGGCAGAGCCTGTTTTTCCCCTGTGTGCAGTGTCACCATGGAAAGAAAGCAAGAGGAGTTGGGCATCTCATGTCACTCCAGTACATTTGATGCAGGTCTACGAATGGACCATGGCTGGTACCCAACTGCTTCTCTGGCCTGCTCCTCCTCTTGCTGCCAGGTGGAGCGTTTTTCTCTCATGAAAGCTACTGATCATCATCCTTCAGTTCAGTGTCCTTCAGGAAAAGGATGAATTTCAGTCTTCTTGTCTAAGAAACCTCTTCATTTTCTCATCATTTTCTGCACCAAGTGCAGGAGGGCAGAAAAGCTCTGGCAAGACCCCTGCCACCTTTCTTTTGCAAAGAAAGCAACTAGCTGACAATGCCCTCAATTACAACCTTGTAGAGAGAGATGCCCAAAGCATAATAAACAGGCTGAAATTATAAAACTATTACTCTCACACAGTTTGCAAGTTCTTCATTCAGCTGTTTTTGCTTTGCTGGTGGTTTTCATTCTCCACAGCAGCATGTAATTAAAATATTCATACACAGATTGCAGCCCATTTAGGGCTGAATCCTGTTAGATGCTGAGCGAAATTTGGATGTGCTGAGAGACTTCAGCTGCCAAGGAAGTGAGAGAAGACTCAGAGTAGTCTGAGTTGCCCAGCATCTGGCAGAGTGCCTTAACATTGATTTGTTCTTATGTTAGGCTAAAACTGGCAAGGAACAAGGAAGCGGTTTAGGGCTCAATTAGCAAACACTCTTTAAAAAATGTATTTCACTTTCTGCCTTAGGCTTTGCCTTAGGGCTAGCCCTGTTCACAGAGCTAAGACTAAAAGAGCAAAACTGCTTGTATACATAACATCCTGTAAACAGTCATCCCCTCTATAATAATGTCAAGTCAAAACATCTCAATGTCACAGACACCTCTGGAAATTGAGTCAATCAGGCATTCAGTGGAATACGTAAGATCAATTTTCAATTTTTTTCTTTTAAGTTTTTGTAGTGTTTGAACCAACTAAAGTAAAATGGTATCTTTTGGATATGGACATAAATTAGACTGGGCTGAAGGAGTCATATCCCTCCTGTCTGGGGCACAAGAAGGCTGTTGCTTTGTCCTGGGCATGGGGAATGTTGTGATGCAGAGATCCAAGCTCTCTTGCTGTTAGAATGTATGTTGGGTACATCTATTAATTATGACAGTGGCCACTTCTTTCCTGTTAGACTTCCAGAGGGCTTATCCTGTATCTATGGGTAGGTTTGACTAACTTGTGTATCCTCAACAAAAGTTATGTTATGATAAAGAGGACTTGGTTTTTTGAGAAGTTTTTTTAGAGAAGCAGTAAAAGTCACCTCTGCATAGTGACCGTGACAGGGGCCATGGTCCTATTATTCACCTTCTAAGATTAGCTAATGCCTGCAGGAAGGTTGTCCTACTACTCCTCCCTCTATCTGCAAATCATCTAAGAAGACTACAGAATTGAGACCCTTTAACACATTACAGTCATTATACATGCTTAATGTAGTCAACCACTATACCATCCTTGGCTGAATTTTCTGAGGTCTTTGTGCAGAAGTTAAAGCTAAATGGACAAAAAGGCAAGACAAGCATTCATCTGCTTTATCTTGCTAAGTTTATTTCTGATTATCTGACTTTATAAGGTCTTTTTGCCTCTCTTTCCATTCAAGATAACTTCAGCTAGTATCAAGAGAGAAAAAATCCTTCAGAGCAGAGTAATTCACTGTGAGTCTACATTCAGTTTGTCTATAATATTTCCCTAAGTTATTGTGACAGTACTGAAGTAGGAGATCAACTTAATGTTTGTTTTGCTTTTTTTTTTTTTTCATTTCAGAAAGTAGAGAAAGACTGTGTCTGAACACACCCTTTCTTTGCTCCCTTTGGAGAAAGGTAGTGTAATCCTTCTAAATAAAGCTGATTCAAGGCTTCCCAGCAATGTAAGTAAAACTGAATTTTGGTGCCCCAAAG
This sequence comes from Cuculus canorus, assembly GCF_017976375.1. Taxonomy (NCBI): domain Eukaryota; kingdom Metazoa; phylum Chordata; class Aves; order Cuculiformes; family Cuculidae; genus Cuculus; species Cuculus canorus. The sequence continues at coordinate 25,903,957 of NC_071405.1, forward strand.
ACTTGAAGCCACTCCTGCCATGGGGAAGAAAGGGATAAGCTGAAAGGATATGCACAGTGAGAGAATGAGCCCAGGGGAACCAGGTTTGCTATTGCTGCTTCTGCAGGAGGAACAGGGTGCAGGGCTGACCTTTGGGAAGGAGTCATACCACCTTGTTTCTTCAGCAAGACAAGCCACAAGGGCCAGATCCACAGGAAGTTTATACAGGCTACCATAATTTTGAGCAGCCCAACCAATCAGCCTCTAAGAAATACAATAATATCATTGCATTCCCTCTTTCTTAATGAGAGCTTCTGTGCTAAACCTATATGAAGCATACAGCACAGGATGGAGACTGAGGAACGATTGATGTTCCTGTGCTTTTCTCTGCCATCTCACTGTGCTATTTGTGTTTGAGTCTGTAATAGAAGGAGGTGTTCTAAGGGTGATGGTAAGAGAAAAAAACATTCTACTAGACTCTTACAAATGTTAGACAAAATGAAATTTTTCATTTGTATATCAACTGAAAAAGTTGAAACTTAAAAAATAAGGCTGACATCTTATTATTGTAAATCCCAAGATTTCTTTTGAAAGTCCCTTTGAAGGTTAATTGATTGTAAGCTTGTGAATAACATGTATGCATCATGCAAGGTTAATGACTATAAACAAGCACAGAATCACTTAGAACTATCCAAATGGTAGTAACTGATCTAAGTACATAGACCCTTATAATAACTAACATGAGCAGCAAATTCCTAAACCAAACTTCTTTTGCAATCATAGAGTGCGTTTTGACACTCATTCCTGCTGGGGAATTGAAACTGCAGTTGTTATCTAGATTATGTAAATTACCGGAAATTTCATTTTTTAAGACTGGTGATATGAAAAACAATACTAGAATATTTTAAATTTCCCCTTGAAAAGCCATTAAAGATTTCAGGAAGACTCACAATGAAATATTACTGTCAGTTAAAGATGAATAGTAATGTTTTTCAACTTTGCTGAGACAGTTTTTTTTTTCCCACAGTCCAGGGCACTTGGATGCTTTGTCTACTATGGGGGTGAAGTCCTTGATTTTCTTACTATGATATATCTTGATGTGGCACCTGCTGCTGTTCTTGGTAGCCTGATTCATAAACTAGTTTTACAAAGAGATCTAATAATAGGGCATTGACTAACTTTTTTTCTCTGTTCTGTTTCATTGTCTATCCCTATAATCTCATGTCTTAAGCTGATAGGGCATGAAATTGTCTAACAATTTCCTCTTGCAGTGCCTGGTAGACTTGAATTCAAGTGAGCACTCTCAGTATTGTGTCCATCATAATTAGCTCTTCATGTTGCATCAGCAGGAGCAACTCTTCTGAATTTGTGCAGAACTTTCAAACACTCATCTTATGCAGCCCTTTCAGTCATAGACTGACTACATTATATTTTGCTTATCATGCAGACATATTGCATATCTTTCTCTCTGATGCCTTTTTCAGCTTTGCCTATATTATCTGCTCCTTTCATTTACCTCTTTTTCTCTACCCTTCTCTTCTGCTCTTCATGTCCATTTATCCCCTTCTCAAGCAAATGATTCAGAACTTTCTGTGGCATTTTCCACAACTTCCCAAATGACCACCTTTGTTTGGCTTTTCTGCTTATTTGACTGGACCTTGTAAAATTGACAAAATTCTGATCCGGTTTAGTGGAGTTGCTTCTGACATAGATTAGGACAGAACTGGTTTGTTAAGTGTGTAAAGTCTCCAAAAATCACTGCAAGGTAAGGAAAGGAGTGGTTAAAAATGAGGTCTGCTGAGCCTCTTGAAAAACTTCTAGAGGGTTATTTCCAGTTCAGAGCAGAAATACTTCAATGACATCTCCCCTGATACCTTGATATTTCCAAATACTGCCTCATTTAGAAACCAGAATGGCAAAAATACTTGCAAATGAGAGTGGGGCTGATAAAGAAAAGAATCATTATGACATTTCAGCTCCTTAGGAAATGACAGCTGCTGAGTGTGTAAGGGTGAGCTTATACTTCAAACCCACAGTTTGTAGTTAAAACCTGTGATCCTTTTATACCTGCACCACAAAATTCTTGTAAATAATTTAATTTCTCCCAGTTTCAGTGTCTGTAACAGTACAACTTCTTTACCTTACAAAAGAAATTAAAAGACACAACTTTGTTTCTTTTGCAAAGCAGTGAAGTAACAGTTTGTTGAGAATAATTTTTTGGATTCTTGGACTGACGACTTTTTATCCTTGTTCTTTTCTTTCCCTTCTCATGAAGAATATTTACACTCCTGATCCCTCTTTCGTCTGCTTCATGTTCTAGTTGCTTGTCAATATACACAATCTCCGAGTTGGCAATATTTCATGCGGGGCCACTGCAGTATCTTCAACTTCTCTGCAATTAATATTCTGTCCTGTCATTTAAGTCCAGCCTTGTGTTCCTAATGTCAGGCTGGCTGTTTTCAGTATGACCAGCAAGGTAGCACAAACTTTAAGTACCAAGGTGGAATAATAATGACTCCTGTTTCGCTAAATGGAGTTAACACAGCTGAATAGCTTCCCTGATGGTTTATTATATTAGTCTTTCAGAACATCGACTGATTTGTTTTTATTACCAAGAAAGCTTTTGTCTTATGAAAATTACTTAGGACCACAGGTCAATGTTTTTCATGTCACATCTCCATAAGAAATACATTGCTTAATTATACTTTGTATTCTGCCGTTGCAATCTGTATGTCACTTAAATTTATTTGGCATGATACCACTGCCAGGCTGCCATTAAACTGTTAAAGGATATTCAGGGAATGTTGTTGCAGTAACCTTTAGAAGACATATGGAAATGGACTATATCTCTTAATAAACTTTTCAATATGCAAACCTTCTGAAGTGTAAGACCTGGCATAGATCACTACACAAGCAGAATATTAAAGTGATGATGATCATGTTTTTTCTGTAAGACAACTGGCACTCCAAGTTTGAATTACCTGTCTATTTAAACTAGGAGACTAAAATGTTGAAGAACAGAAATTAAGTCCATAGTAAGACTACAATATATGTCTCTCTTCGGTCCAGCCACAGTAATCTCCAAAAATAAAATGATCTGTGATGCCTGCCTGTCTCAATAGTATTTAAAAACTGCAGCTCGTAGAAAACTAGCAAACATAAGGGATACATGGGAAAGTAAAACTCGACTAGTTTGAGAACTCATGGAAGATCCTGAGGTGCTTCAAGTTAAGCTGAACCAGTGATCCCAGATCTTGGACATGTTACCTTCCTCTTTGGAGAAAGGGCTATCAGAGAAAAGGTCACTAGCTCTGAGCTAGCAAGATGTGATGGTTCCCAGACATGTCCTGGGAGTCAAAAATCAGACTGTAGAAAGATAAACTGAAGCTGGGAAGGAGTAAGCTTTCCTGCTTCAGAAACTATCGTCTCTAACAAGATCAATATGTTAAGGGATATTTAGAATATTAATTGTTTATGCTTCAGAGCTGCTCAGACTTCCTGAAACCAGAGTTCTTAATACTGATCCTATAGTAACACAAGTACGTGAAGATGGCATAACGCAGCACTGCTGAAGAGAGAGCATCACTGCTTTTTTGCTTTCTAAGCTTTAATCTGCACCAGTTCCCAGACATGGTCTGGTGTTTTGCTGCACAAATTCTTGTGGCATAGGAACATATTGGGGTTTTGAGTTGGCAGAAAGGACTAGTTGTACATGGAAAAACAGGTTTAGAGTTACAGTGGGAGCTGTACTCCCAACAGGTAGGTGTTGACAACATGGAATAGGGTTAAAGGTAGAGTGAGGCTGAAGGAGATGAACTGTTTAGTCAGACAAGTATGCTTAAGTGAAAATGTGATATATGTGAAAAGCATATTGATAGACAACAGAAAGGAAATCCACAGGCTATGGATGACAGAACTGTTTTCTCTGAAAGGAATGATGTCATCCATCAAACCTGGCAGAAACCTCCAGTTTTGCAAGGTTTCACCTACCTGATTGTGGCAAGAAGCAGCACAGACTGAGCAGACAAAAAAACAAGTAGAGGGCAATCGAATACAAGCTTTTTTTCCAGTGCACATCAAGGTAGCTAGAGGAAGCAGAAAGTTAGTGGTAAACTCAGACAAAAGACTGATGGGTAAATCAAGTCTTTTGTACCTTCCCAAACATTAGATTAGCAAGAGATTTTGTGGATAACACTATGAGTTCTGGCTAGGAAGGTATTCTCACACCATCTCTCCAAGTGCTAGCCTATTTTTGTTCTTTTGGATTATTGCCTAGCACAAGTAGTATAAAACAGGTTGCAGGAGTTCCATAATCAAGCTGGAAATATTCAGAGGATGCAACTATGGCATTATATCTTTGAGAGGAAAAACTATTGAGAGACTAGAAATATATTTCAGTCTCCAAAATCACATTTCTGGAAATCTCTTGCTTTTCTGAAACCAGTTTGCTCTGTGAAGCACAGACCTAGATGTGGACACCCACAAGTTTTACTTGAATTTTAGGGTAGCAACAAACCCCTAACCCTTAGAGAATTTGTAGTTTTCACATGGGTTGGGTGAAATAAAGTGCATCATAACGTAGAAGAATGGAAATTGCTTTAAGGAATATTCCAATGCAGTTCACTAACCATTGAGTATCATTCTACTTTTGTGAGCTTAAATCTGACATGAATCTTTTATATCCTTCAGTACAAGTTGTTATACTTAGATAACTAATACAGTTAGAACAGATTTTCATTATACCTGAAAAGGTTTTAATATTGAATATAAACATTAACTTGATTTTAGCCATTACTGGTTTAAAAAAAAAAAAAAACACAAACAAAAAGAAGTAATTTGAAATGTGTTTTTGAGACCAGCAATATGCAGGTCTATTTTTGGTGTATTAGTATGCATTATTTCTGCACCCTTTTTAACTGTGGCTTTTATTGTGAAAGTATTAGGCTAGGAATTAGCACTAATGGCATTAAATAAGATAAGGGGATAATGACAGATAAATAAAGGGACATTGCTAAAGTCATGAAGTAAGTTATAAAAAAACTTTAGCCAAAACTTCTGCAGATATGATCATTTGCCAAATTCAGCAACAGTTTATGGAAATTATGACTGTTTATACTGAAATGATGTCATGCTTACTGGAGTAGGACAACCCAAAAGTACTGAACATTTTATTAATTTAAAAAATATAGTTGGTGCCATCCAGAAACTAATCATGTCTTTTTAGGCCAAAGTAGGGTGAAAAAAACGTGTTTGCTTTGCTTAGGGCTCTGGGTGGGTAGCACACTGATTAATCAGTATGTGTTTGGATTGGCCTCTGAGATGTCTTTGGGTCCAAGTCACATGCCTTTTCTGCCCAAAAGAGCTTTGAGCCCCAAAAATCTGTGTATTCCCAGTGCCAGGATATGCTAGGGGACTCAGTTTCCCGTGCTGATGTGATTCCAGTCTGCCCAACAGGACACTGAAGACCTACCAATGGCCACCCACTATGCAGGATAGGTCTTAGGCACTCGTAATCCAAATCTGTCCTGCCAAATGCTTTTCATTTTTGTCATGTTTACCAAGCCATACACACCAGCTGTACTACAGCAGTTTTAGTACTCTTAATGCACAAAGAAGGTAATCTAGCTTCAGCAAGGTGAATCACCTCTAACAATGAGATAAATCCCCTCTGAGAATAAGGTATTATTTTGAAGATTTTTGGGGTAATAGTCCATACATATGTAATAACTAATGAATTGTTGCACTACAGTAACTTTGTGCCTCACTGATTGTGCTTAGGCTCTGACCTTCTGGGGACAGTGAGGTAGTCCGAGGTATTTCTCTCGTCAGTTAATAGAGATTGGCTTTTTATCCAGCAAATATGCTGTGAATCTAAAAGGTTGCTTTAAGGCAGCAGGGTAGGAGGTACATTAGATGAAGAACAGAAACTTGTTTCTGTATGACTCCCTAGCTTGCACGCAGGACTTTTGAGTAGCAACCAAAACTGTACTTATTCTTCTATTTTCAGGTTGGTAACATGGGTATGGGATGCAGGAGGGAAGAGCTGGAGGTGGTGAAATGTGTGGTGAGAGGTATGAGGGCATGGAGAATTGGATCCTAGTAGAAAGTGTTAGTCACGTGCAACTGGAAAATGAAGGAAGCAGAATGATTTAGAGACAGAGATGAGAGGATGGAATATGATATGGAAGTATGAATAAAATTCTTCTTTACAACTAATGGTGATATGTCATTCCTGGGTCCCTTTCTGCAGGGCTGATACTTGCCTAGTTGGTTCCCCTACTGTACTATGACATGGGTTTCTTCTTCTCCAGGGGCAGAACTTTGCATCTTTCCTTGATGAACTTCATGAGGTTTGTGCCATCCTTGTCCTTCAGTTTATTCAGGTCCCTGTGTATTGAATTGCTTCTTTGTATCTGTTGTAGCCTTTTTTCCTAGCCATCAGGGACCTCCTCTAGTTGCTGCAGCGTTTCACAGGTGATAGGCAGAAGCCTCACAGCCATTCTAGTCAGCTCTGCGAGCATCCAGACCAGCCCCTTAGATTTGAGCGTGTCCAATCTGTAAGCCTTTCCTGGCCTATTGTTCCTGTGCTTCTTGTTGGCCCTCTTCTTTACAGACTGTATCACACGATGAAGCCCAGGAATAGGCTTTGCCTGTGAAAGCAAAGTTAAAAAAGTCATTCAGCCTTTCCAGTGCTGTTCACTACTATTTCTTCTTTTCTGTTCATCAGCACACTCCTATTTATACTGAGCTTCTGTTTGCAGGCTCAGAAACCTGTAAAATCCCTGTTTGTGTTAGCCTTCATAATTTCAGCTTCAGGTCACTTGGCTTTTCTGATTTTATCCCAAACCATGCAGTTGTACTCTTGTTTCGTTCCTGTTTCTCACTTCCATTCCTTATACACTCACTTTTTTGCATTTTAGTCATCAGCAATCTTCTTCCTAAGTCAGCTGACACTTCTCTTTTTACCTGTTTCTGAAAAATTGAACTGTTTTCACTGTTAAAAATATCTTGCAAATAAGATCTTCTCTAGTCATTTTCTCAGAAATGGATGGATTGGAAAAGAGAAAACAGTGGGAAAGAGAAAACTTCAGTATAAGCAATCTGGCTGACAAAATCGTAATCAAATGAAAAAGTTATTAGGAGAAACTAGGGCTACAGTCATTAGCAAAAACATGTTACTGCTATTGATAAACTGAAATATTTTTTCATGGTCAATATCTGTTCTTCATTAATCTCTTCTGTCCCCACTGTCTGTAGGGGAGGAGCACCACGTAACCAGACAGTCATAAACCTTCAGCTGCAGACCACTGACAGGAGACTATAGACCACCAGTTTGGGAAACCTCTGCTTTAAACCTTTAAATGATTCAACATTTGTGTAAGTCAGATATATTCTGGTATTAAGTAGCTAAATAATATTATAGCTGTGTTCTTTGTAAAGACAAGAGATTCAGATGCCATGTGAACAGTTTACTAATTCAAATGGTTTATCTAATAATTAGGTAATAAAAATGGAAAGTATATATGAGCTATAAATATATCTGTAAAATGTGTGTGAAAAGCTGTGCACTGTTCACAGTCTGTTGCAGAAATTCTTGCCACAGTGACATGACTGTCCTATATAGGTATTATGGAGGCTACAAAGTTTGGAGTTTTTTTATGTATGAAACTTTGGCTTAAAACCAAATTGCTAAACAACTAAGGCCTCGTTATATTGACATTTAAGGCATAGCTCAGCTGTTTAATAATCCAAATGACATGTAGAAAATATCATGTTGACAAACCCTCAGAAAATATTATATGGTCCTGGCTGACTTGAGTTTTTCAGGCAAAGATAAATATTAATATTTAGACTTTTACTTCCTCAGCTGCTTGGCCTTTTTTAGGGGTATAAGAGTTATAATTTATATAATTTATAAATATTTAGGGATTAAGAGTTATAATGTAAATGCTGAAGTATTACAAGGGGGAAACAATTTGACTAATATAGGTTGAAGTGTCTTATGAATGGAAACTGAAACACAAGCTATAGAGAAATCACTTCAGTCATTGCTGAGATGCCTCCATCTCCAATAATGCATAAAAGCTAATTAACAGCGCAGTGTAGTGGAGGCAACTTAGTGGGAAACATTATTAGATAAAGAAGTACAAAAGAAAGTTTAATGTTTTTCTGTTTAATGACTAAGGACAGGTGAATATCTACAGATGTCCATAAACAACTTGGAGGTTGGAAGACTCTCGAGGAAACTTCAGTCTTCCTCTTTCCTTGAGGAGGAAGAGTCTGTCTGGAGATTTTCCATGGGGTGCTATGTTTGTAGGAGCAATAGGATAAAAGAATAGGTGATCTGGTTGTGATGTAAAAGACTAAGGCTTTCACCATGTTAGAGTCTGGCAGCTGCTGAGGCTGCATCCATATAGCCTCTAAATGCAAATGAGAAAACATTTTTGCTGATGAAGCACACTGGTATATGCCCAAATAATGTAAATTGTGGTTTTATACCGTATATATAGCATCTGTAAGTGAAGAGCAGCAAAAGCCACTGAATACTGAATCCCAAACTTGGATATATTTCAGGGCAAGGAATAGAAAATCCATTGTTTCATGCATTTAAAGCTCAGCTGGAAGCTGCTGCTCAGAGCATTTTGAGAACAGTCCTGCTCTCACAAGGAGACGGACTTAATAAAATCATAGAGTCATAGGTTGGAAAGGACCCACTGGATCATCGAGTCCAACCATTCCTAACAATCCCTAAACCATGTGCCTCAGCACCTCATCCACCCGTCCCTTTAACCCTTCCATGGAAGGCGACTCAACCACCTCCCTGGGCAGCCTGTTCTGCTGCCCAATGACCCTTTCCATGAAAAATTTTTTCCTGATGTCCAGCCTGAAGGTCCCCTGGTGGAGCTTCAGGCCATTCCCTCTTGTCCTGTCCCCTGTCACTTGGGAGAAGAGGCCAGCTCCCTCCTCTCTACAACCTCCTTTCAGGTAGTTGTAGAGAGCAATAAGGTCTCCCCTCAGCCTCCTCTTCTCCAGGCTAAACAACCCCAGCTCTCTCAGCTGCTCCTCGTAAGACTTGTTCTCCAGCCCCCTCACCAGCTTCATTGCTCTTCTCTGGACACACTCCAGAGCCTCAACATCCTTCTTGTGGTGAGGGGCCCAGAACTGAACACAGTACTCAAGGTATGGTCTCACCAGTGCCGAGTACAGAGGGAGGATAACCTCCCTGGACCTGCTGGTCACACCGTTTCTGATCCAAGCCAAGATGCCATTGGCCTTCTTGGCCACCTGGGCACACTGCTGGCTCATGTTCAGATGGCTGTCAACCAACACCGCCAAGGCCTTCTCTAGGCAGCTTTCTAGATGGCCATCAGAAATACAAGAACAAAAAAATACCCCACAATTTTTTTAGAGTATTTTCCTGAACAGCTTTTGATCTGTTCCTGTTTTGATCAATGCCTGAGCTCTGCAGATGAAGATCCAGCAGAATTTGTGAGACGGTGGGCTCTGTAGCTACTGGAAGTAAAGCTATAGTAGGTGGATACTTTCACTTAGCCATTGCACTAGTCTATGTGAGGTGGCAGTCAGTTGACAAAAGGAGCCAGAAACATTTTCTTGAAAATGTTTCTATTCATCTGAATGAGGGTATAGGTCTTCTAGTTACACTGGAGTTAAAAAAAAACAAGTGTGAGAGAGAGGAAGTTGGTATGAAAATAGCATTTTGAGTTATTGTCACAAGGGAGAATTGCACATGGAACTACATAATAGCAGAGACAAAGCAATTAAAACAAACTGTCGAAAAAAGGGGGCTGTGTGATAAGCCCTCTCCCTGGGCCAGATGCATCCCTGGACCCTCACCTGTGCAGTCCTAATCACAATGGATAACCTGGTGGAGCTAAGGCATTCCCTGAAACATGACATTTGCATACAAGAAATTTCTGCAGTATGATGATGTCTTCTAAAAAAATGCTGTGTGATGTGTGCTATCCAAACTTCCCTCAAAAACTGAGACCTTAATGTTGATATTGGTAGAGACGTGGTTACGGATCTTAAGTAATAAGAGTTACATATACCCCTGAAATTAATTTGACCACTGTGTACCCAAATCTAATTTATTTTCTTATCGTCTCCCAACTATTAAGTTGCTAGAGCTGAGCTGTATAAATACTTTAAAGAAAGGCAGCTCCTATTCACTAAGGAGTATTGCAGAAAATTTGCCTTCCAAGCATGGTTACATAACACCTACTTATTTTAATTAGACTTTTGCTCTCAAAGTCCCACTTTACCTAAGTGACAAGATCATTGAAACACAGTAGAGATCTGTGATAGCAAATGCTGTCTATCTGCTCCTTTCAACAGTGCCTTTGGCTTTAGTATTACATCTCTCAGGCATGTGAGCCCCCAGCAGCTACTTGCAGTGTTGTCTATCATTAGTGCTTACTCAGAACGAGTCTTGTTCTGCTATCAGAAGTGCAAGAAATGTTTGTGTAAGCATTGCATAGCCTTAATTCTCCTGCAGAAGAGTGGTCCTCCGGGAAGAAAGTCAAATAAACAGTAGCCTAAACTGTACTCCAGATAGCTGAAAATCGGGAACAGGACCAAACCCAATTATTCACAAGATGATGCTGATGTTAGTCTTTTCTCATTAAGAAACACCAAGCAGAGACAATTTTTTTGAAGTAAGTAAATTCCAACTAATTAAAGGTTTCCCTTCCTTCCAGTCTTACATGAAAACTATTGCTGTAGTAAGGTATTTGGCAAGCGTGAGAAAGGTGTTGTGGTTATATTCATTAACTCCTCTACCCCTGCAGCAAACTGCCTCTTCTTCCTATGTTTTCTGTGATGTGTCCTGTTGCAGAACATGGAGACCTATTTGGGCAGGCACTTGAATACCACTTCAATGTACAAACCAAGAAAGAAAGCCAAAATGTACATTTGTCTTGTCATAAAAGGATGATTTGTGTATATAGGTGGCAACAACATGTTTGTATTTTTTTGTTCCAGCATTCTTGCACTTCTAATGAGGAGATCAAACAATTTGTTTCTGTGTAATTGTGTTAAGCCTACAGGTATCTAAAATTTCTGGTAATTGAGCTATGCTTTGTTATGATGATGAATCACTGTGTATGTTTCTGCCACACTCATTAGTCTTACTTTTCAGTCCTCATCTGCCGCGTGCACTGAGATAAATTGTGTGTTGACCCTAAAAGGCAGTGTCCTGGTGAACCATATTGTTTTAAAGTCACCTTTTGTAATTTTGCTTTTTGACATCAGCTGCTGTTTTGATTGTGAAAATAAAAGACAGTGTAGTTTTATTCTCTTATTGTCTGATTTAGAGACTGAATACTTTATAGAACATGCCATCTCTTAGTCAAAAAAGCAGGAACTAATTCCGAGAATAAGTGCCTTACAAAAACAATAAAACAATTCTACATGTAGACATTGAGAACTGTTTTGAAAAAGAGAGGAAGCAGTTTTGAAGCACAATGGACTTGTGAGCTCTGCCTGGAGAGAAAGGCATAGCTGATAAACAAATGGGAGTAAGTAGATTGGTAGGGGAATTCGAACAAAGCTGTTTAAGGAAAGAGAATGAGCAAAGTAATAATCAAACAATACAACCCGTAGTGAGCATTTGCAGCAATTCATTTTACTGAGTGGATTGTTTACTTTGCAGAGCAGGCACTGCAGTCAAGCAGGAAAAGAAATGCAGTTAAGCATCTGCGGCAGGTTTTCTTTCTCTCAGTGGACGCTACAGTTTTTGCGAGATGTGACACATACACACAAGAGGCTTGTTGGGAGGAAGCTCAAAGACCTTGCTTGGTTGTCTAGCAGTATCTAATCTAATAGAATAGCTAACCACCTAAAGGGTAAATTAGATTGTCAACCAGTCCTGTGTAAACCTGCATCCATGGTCACATTTATTATGGTCAATTCTTACAAAAATGCTGTAGTGGAGGAGTTGAGACTAACTTCACAGAGATCACATGGGTAATAAGATTGAACATTTTTTAGGGAAACTGGTTGAGGGAACTGATTTTCACAGAACATTAGACTGTTGGCAAAATAGCTATTTTTTGCTTTGATTCTCTTAATGAAAGGCAACTTCTCTTACTTGTCAAATATGGACTGTGAAAAGATGAAGTTGTGTTTCTGTGTAAATACACTGCCTCAGTGCATCATGCATCGTGGGTCTTTTTGTTGCTTGATGTCTCAATTTATGAAATTCTGGTGATTTTGCAGTAAGAATGGCAGCACCAGCGTTTCTGAATACATCAAAATAGTCAAAGATTACTATCTGATTCCACCCGTACCCCAAGATATTACAGCATAGGCTAGCTTCAGCGTGGAGGGTAGCCAAGTTTGCCATCTACTAAGCCTGCATGAAAAAGCCAAGAGGTGTGAATTTTTAGCTCAAATACTGTCCCATGATAATGCATCTAGATGGCTTGCAAACCTGAAGTGATATGAAATGTAGAGTGAGTTAAGTCATGACCATCTAACCATATGCCTTAAAATGACTCTTAAGCCTAAAAATCACTCTTCTGTAACCTTTTTGAAGGTGATTAGTGGGGCTTTCTGCCTGACTGGTTTGAAAGACAGCATATGCAACACTTTCTTTTACTCTTGGGGAACATATATGAATGAGCTTGTGTTGTGTTTTTCTTCTATCAGTCTCCTCTTGAATTACTGGAGGTAAAATATCATAAATCACTTCTTATGGATGTTGCATAAACTGTGGCAGTAACATAGCTTTTCCAGATATAACTCCTGGTCAAGTTCCTAAATTCCAGAGATTCAGCTGGCAGCTGAGATTCCTGAATTTGTTATGCCTGACTTTAGGAGCCTGTCTGTGGGCTAAAGGCCTGCTTCTGTTGCCCACACACAGGAAGTGCTGCCATCCCAGCTGCCCTAGAGTATGCAAGACACCCTGATAAGTCTGGGAGACCTATTGCCAGTGGGAGGATAGGTGGGCTACACCATCTCATCTCAAATGCCACAGCCTTACTTCTGTGTGGGTAATGGATTGAGCCCTTGGTATCAAAGCCCTTATTAGGGTCAATAAAGATCAAGGCTGGAGTCACTGGAGCTGAGAAAGTGATTCAGCTCAGCAGCTGCTGGTTCCCTAGGTTAGGGAGAACTGAATCGTGCTCTGTGTTGCATTGGCTAGTTTCTGCTGAGTACAGCAGACGGATAAGGAACTGATGCGTGTGTGTGTGTGTGCCTACATGTAGATAATTGTGTTCAGATAGCCTGAACACAAAATATTTCCAGTAGTCAAGAATGAGATTTTAGAATTTAAAAGGATAATTAAACAAGCTTTCTTTCAGTACTAATACAGAGAAATCAGAGTACCTATAAAGTTTAAAAGTCTCATGGGGAAGTATCTGTCCTATGGAAGGCTATAACTGGAAACAGAGGTATTGTATACAAAAATTAACATATAATGCAGACCAAATAACAAATGACCTGTCAGGCAGGTTCCCAAAGGGAAATGGAGTCTATTGCTTTAAAATAAGATGTTTTTAAAATGCGAGAAGACACATAAATGTTCAGTGGAATGTTGACAGAAGCGGAACAGGAATTAGATATTGTCACCACTGTTTTTGACTACTCGGATCCCAGTAGCTTTGTGGGGCATGACTTCCCCTTCCTCGTTAATGAAGAGCTAACAGGGAAAAGGTGTGCCATTTCTTTCAGTAATCGATTTTTCAGGGAGTGAAGGGCTGAGATTTATGTGCTATTTCTGTGCTACAGGGCTGGCCTTGTTGCACTGAAGACAGAGGTGTGGTAGCATTCACACGTGCAAAATTTAATTGCTTTGATTTATCAAGCAATTATTTTTCCTACTAGTTTTATTTAACTGTGGGAGATCTCATCCTTTCTTTGAGCATAATGAGTGCATTTGCTCCAGGAGGCAATTTGCCATTCACAGATGAATTCTCTTTAATAGTGACTTTGCCTCTATTTTTCTTTTTAAAATGAAATTACATTCTCAATTTGTTAGTAAATTTGAGTAGTAAACTTATTAGTTTAGGAGAACATTAAATTCTTTATTGCATGATGACACAGATTCTGCAAGAAAGTGTTTCCCATCCAAAACTTCCTTTTCGACAATAATATTAAGCCATGCTGGTGGAAGATGGGAATTTTGAGTTTGAACCAGAAGGCTAGAGAAAATCTTGTATTCAAAGTTTCTGTTTCCTGCATGAAAGTACTTAACTCCTAATCTATAACATAAATTGCAATCACCACCTCCAGTTTTCAGCCATTTCAATGAATTGTGGAGTCTTCTGTTTCCAAAATACTTGATATAAATGCCAATATCCAAGAGACAGTTTCAGTCCATAAGTGTCTGACTTGTGCAAGCTTTTGGTGCCGTTCCAGCAAGGGGCCAGCGTGCCATCTTGTTGCTAACACATGTGATTTGCACAGTGTTAACTGTATTTACTGATGATTCTCTCTCCCATGCAGAAGCATCTAATTCTTTGTCACATCACAGGAAGAATGTGTTTGTGCTATCTATGTTTGTGGTATCTCCTGAGGGATAAGATGGATAAAAGAAGGTGATAGTTACTGTGAAAATAAAGGGTTACTAAGGAATTGGGTTAGTTAGGTTGTCCTGCTTTCACTGTTGTGGGGATAAAGACAAGCCATTCTGTGGTGAGGGTCTAGAACCTAAGAGCATCCCTCATTGGGCTGTGGAAGCTAATACCTTCTGGTTTTGCCTCCATTCTCTGTCTTGCTTTGCACACTGAACTTTTTTCCAGTATTTTGTCCATTTCTCTTTAAAGTATGTTCCATTGTGAACGTCTGTTTTTCACATTTATAATTTATTATTGTCTATTCTAAAATACTGTGCTGAGTTGGTCTCTATAACTTCCAATTCACCTGGAGTATCTCATCATGTTCCCTTTTGATTAAGCCTTCTTATACTTTTTTGCATCACCTCTTATTGCATACATAGAGGGTGACATCTTACAAAGCCTGTAACTGAGCTTCCATCAGATCCATTTCCCAGATTCTTGACAGCAGAAAACAGCCTTATTTTCATTAGAAAAGCCATCCACTTGGAAGAAAAATAATTAGGATGCAACAGAAAAGAATCATGTGCACCATAACGGGAGAGAAAATGGTCTTCAAATGTATTTTTTTTTTTGGCTTTACTTCTTGAATAGTTCAGAGTTTTCACTTGACTGATCTCTAGTAGCTACTTTTAATCTAGTTGCAATCTAGGACTCACAAGATCTCACAGAGTCAGAGGTCGAGGTTAGAAGGTGCCTCTGGACATTCTGCAGTCCAAATTCTTGTTCAAAGCAGGGTCAGCTACAGCAGGTTGCTCAGGGTTTTGAATATCTCCAAGGACAGAGGCTACATATCATCTCTGGGAAATGTGCTCAGCATTTAACCACTGTCAGAGTAAATGAGTTTTCTTCTGAAGTTTGAATGGAATTTCTTGTATTTCAGTTTAAGGCCACTGCTTCTTGTCCTTTGAAAGCCTTGTTTATAGAATGATGGTACAACACTGTGAAAGAAAAATTTGCTAGTATTTTTGATAGTATGCTGAGTGAAGATTTGAGTGAAGTATGCTGAGTTAATCTGTTTGTAGTTTCACAAATTCTAAGGCCAGAAGGAACCATTAGAGCCATGTAGTTTAGCCTTCTTCAGAAGAAAAAACATAAAGTCATTGTAACTCATTTCTTCATAAAGCCAAGTAATCCTCTCTTGCAGTTTATTCCATAAGAAAGACTCATATCTTCAAAACCAACTAGAAGTAACTGAGAATCTGCTACATCTGTTGGTGATTTTTTATTTGCCTTTATGAAAAGCTACAGAGAAAACAAACTTACAATTTCACAGAAAATAAAGCAGGAAGAGATTCAGGATGCCACCCTCTTCACATGAAGCTGTGTCAGTTGTGTCTAAGCCTTTTTTTGATAGGTTTTTGCCTATAACTTTTTCTTTGATGCGTTTCAGTGATGGAGACTGACTTTTTTTGTAGACAATTCTAGTTGTTCATAAGTTTTTCTAGTGCTGTTTTTAAATATTCCTTGTTGGTATTTAAGTGTCAAAGTTTTTGGTTTGTCCCTAGTGGTTGTGAAGAATTGCTTGGTCTCTTCCTTACTGCTACCTTTTGTACATCTGAAAACTGTTAAATCCCCTTTCAGATTTCTCTCCTTTAGATTAAATAACCCCTTCAACCTTTCTTCAACAATATTTTCTTGAATTCTATCATTCTTACTACTCTCAGCTTCCCGCTGATGGCATAGGCTTTTCTTGAGGAGCAGTGCTTGTAACTCAGAGCATACTCCAATAGATGCTGCACCAGGTCTTGCATTCAGTCTTTCACTTAGGCAGCATGTTTACCTTTGGCAATGTTATTGGCATGCACCCAGATCTGATCCATTTAATCCTCAGACCCTTTACAGCCATGCACATCTGGCATTCCCTATCCTCTTTTTCTGTAGTGTGATATAAGTGCATAACTTTTCATGGTTTTTCCCCCAATATGAATTCTGGTTTTGCAGGAGAGTTTTCTAACGTGTCAAGATTATTTGGAGCTTTAGCCCTAGGCCTTTCATTGTCTGAAATTTATCCTGTTTTGATACAATTTCCATGTTTAAAAATATATTCCATCTAAAATATCATACAAGTTATTTGTGAAAACATAATAGTAGATTCTGAAGAATTTTGCTTAAAATATCCTTTCATTTTGAATGGAATAGCCCAACATAGATGTTGATACAACTTCCAGCTCCAAAAGTAATTAAGTTGTCTAACTGTTGAAAACAGGACCACAGGAAGGTTAAGTATATATTAACATTTATTTTCTTGTTCTTTCCTGACACTTGCTAGTAGCTTCTGTCAGGAAAATGCTCAGTGAAATTTGGTTTTGACTTATTATACTTATTTTTGTCTACTTTATAGAATGGTTTGAGTTGGAAAGGTCCTTAAAGATCATTTAATTCCAACGCCAGTGGAAGGGGATTCACCTCACTGGTCCCCATCTTGTCCATTGACCCAGGAGGGGTAAGGAGAGCGGTTATCAGTGAAGACCAAAGCAAAAATCTTGTTGAGTACCTCAGTCCTCTCCTCGTCTGTTGATATGAGGTTACCATTTTCAACCATGAGTGGGGGTACACTTTCTTTAACCTTCCTTTTCTGGTTGAGATACCTGTAGAAGCCCTTCTTGTTAGTCTTCACTTCCCTTGCCAAGTTCAGCTCCAGCTGTACCTTGGCCTGCCTGATCCCATTCCTACACAATCAGGCAGCGTTCATATACTCTTCCCAGGTTCCCTGTCCCCGCTTCCACTGCCTGTGCAGTTCCCTCTTGCTTGACCAGCAGGTCTTGACTCAGCTGCGCCGGTCTCTTCCCTTCCCTGCCAGGTTTCCCACATATGGGGACTGAGTGCTCTTGTGCTTTATGGAAAGCATCCTTAAATATTTGCCAGCTCTGTTCTGCTCCCTTGTCACTGAGGACCATATCCCGGGGCTCCTACTGACTTGAAGAGCTGGAATTCTGCTTTCCTAAAATTTAGGGTCCTGACTATATTCTTCGCCTGTCCCGTATCACTCAGGACGTTGAACTCCAATAATGCACGATCACTGCAGCCCAGGCTGCCTCCGCTGTATCTCACTTATTTTCCACTGTTAAATCTTAACAGTTCTGATCACTTTCCCATACTAAGATTGGATCAATTTAGTGTGATTAGACATTGAAAAGTCTGTGTTGGCAGTCACCTGTTTCTTTGCTGTCTTTTAGGTGTTTGTGAATGATTTCTTGGACTATTTCTTCTAGGATTCTTCCGGAACTGAAATTAACTTGCGTGGTTTTCTTTTTCCTGTCTCTCCACTCTTTTCCTTTTTTAAAAAATAGATGTAGGAGTGGCCTTTTCTCAGTTTTGTGGAACCTTACATATTTCTGTCAAGTTTTCAAAAAGTAGTCACATATCAACCCTGGGATAAAGAGTTAGCTGAAGGAAAATACCCACAGAGAATTTTCAATGAGCTTATCTTATCTTAATAGCCCCCATTTACCTATTTTCCAATCTGTCTTTCAGTGTTTTGGTTTTATTACTCTTCTCTGTCTCTAATGCTGATTTTGTTAGCTGTAAGGTTACAGTTTACATTTTTTGTGAAGACAGAAGCAAAGATGTCTTTAACACTGTGACCTTCTGAAGATTCCTGTTGAGGAACAGAGTAACATTTTTTATGATTTTTTACTACGAATAATGTCAATATGGAGTATTTGTTCCTATATTTTATTTTCTTACAAGTTATATTTTGCCTTTCTGATTTTATCCCTCGGCAACTGAAACTGTAGGTTCAGGATATTTTGCACCTAAGAGACATCCTTTTTTTTGGTGATTTGCTCTTTTTCTTGTTGTTGTTTTTTTACAGTACTACTAGATCTCCTAATTAATTTTCCTCCTTTTACTGACATTATGTAAAAAATCTAGAACTTCCACCTCCCAGTGCTTATTGTACTCTGCTGTCCAAGTTCCATGATTTATGTTTGTGTTCTCTTTTCCAACCAGACAGTTAGTTAGTTCTGTCATCTGTTTCATGGTCACTGTCAGACAAGATACTTTGCATCTGCACATTCTCAACCAGTTCTTCCAGGCTGGCCAGAAAGACAGCCAGGAGATTTATTCCTTTACTTGCTTTTTTCACCTTTTATAGAAACAAAAATGTCACCAGGACATTTCAAGACTTTGCTGCCGATATGTTCCTGCTACCTTCCTTTGCCAATGTTTGTCTGGTTGATAAAAGAATTCCACCCCAAACCTGTCCTGTGCTCTTCATGTTCTCACTGGTTGCCCAGAAAATACCTCATCCATGTGGGCTTTGTGACCATACTCAAAACATGACAGCATCCTTTTACCTTCAACATTTTATCAGGTCTTTATTCCTCCATCTCCTGGGATTCAGAAGAATATCTATATACCCTTTATACACAAAGAAATATGTCCCTTGTTTTACTTTTCAATGAGAGCCGAACAAGATGTATAGACTTATGTCTGCTAAATAATTAAATTGGGCAGTATTGCAGCATTCAAATGGTGATACCTTCTGAGTCAAATTATCTGTTGGTATAACTCCGATGACTCCAGGAGGATTTCTCCAACAGAGAATGACCTATATTTTCCCCTTGAAAAAGGGGAAAAATATGTGTATCTTTTCTTAAAATCTGAAGTTAAGTTTTGGGTTGAATTTAAGAGTTCACAAAAAATCTGTGACACATTTTCTGACCCATGTAATTCTTACTTTAAATGTTATATCCAGGATAGTTCATAGACCATAAATAGTATTTCAGACAAAAAAAACCCTAAACCAAAACAAAACCAAGGTTATAAGAGCTAACACAAAACACAGAACAAAGAGAATCACTTATCTTATATTCTGGATACTATATTAAAAGGTAACAAGGATTTCCCTTTTATATGATTAATTCAGATTTTAATAACTAGGATCTTCGTCAGTTTTTTCATCACTGATGCAGAAGTTCAAACAAAATGTTCTTTCTACAGATGACTAGAGAAAAAAAATTATAATATTATTGACTTTCTTAAACCTATCTCATATGATGGATTTATGAAAAATAAATAATATAGAAGTTCCTTAGACTGTGACAGGAAATACAAATCATGTGAATAGAAAGGAAGCTACACTGAAAAAAAAGACATTTCAGAAGATAATTAGTTCATACAAAATGGTCATCTGTTAAGTACTTCCTATAATTCTATTTTCACTGGAGCACTTGACAAGAGACAGGGAAAGATGCATGTGGGTACATCACTTTTTTGTTCACTAGTAGCTGAAGATATAGTCACACTGTAGGCAAACTGAATGCAGTGAGATTTGGAATGTCAGAGAATTCTGTGTTCAACCTGGACTTAACTGTTCCCTGATTAGTACAAAAGCAAAACAAACCAAGAAAAACCTACGTAACTGAAATACTGATACTTTAATTCTGAGTTAACTTGTTTAGCTAACGGGGGAGATTATCCAGCCAAAGTGATTGGAGACATTATACCTAGAAACATCAATTGAATGTGTATTCTGGATTTCAAATGTGATCAGGAGAGATCTACTAAGTTGTGCAAAGATGAGTTTAGTTCTCTATTACCTCTTTACTGTTTCAAATAAATTCTCTTGAAAAGAAGGCCTGATGCCCAGGGAGAAACTGTTAGGGCTGAGTGAGGATGGTTGACTAGAAGTCTCAGGAATCATTTCTTAATCAGAAAAGAATGGCTTAGGAAATAGCACTTACTGTGGCTTTGAAAAAAGGCATTCACAATCAGTAAATACTGAGCTTGTGGGTTTACACATTTCATAGATAACCCAACATCATGGGACTGTGCAAAGAAGTACAGAGGAAGAGTCTTTATTTAACTGCAATGAGTTGATTGCAAAGATATTTCCCATTGAATCCAGACAGAGATTATTCTTAGTAGCAACAATAGGTCCGCACACACAATCATTTGTATTCCCTTATTCCA
Source organism: Cuculus canorus (assembly GCF_017976375.1). NCBI lineage: Eukaryota > Metazoa > Chordata > Aves > Cuculiformes > Cuculidae > Cuculus > Cuculus canorus. The sequence goes on from NC_071405.1 coordinate 25,924,434, forward strand.
TATGGCAATTGCTAAATATATCTTCTTGCTGTTAAAAGAGAAAGAATATCTTTGTTTTCTTGTAAAAGCGTGGGGATTTCTTGGTTGGTTTGCTTTTTTGTTTGGGGCTGTAATGGGAAGGAAAAAGGACAGGCAGAAAATTCTGACAATGCTTTGCTTATAATTGTCTTTTTTAGTCTTCTACTCTGAGATATAAAATCCCAACACCAAAAAGTAAAAAAATAGGGGAACATTCACAAAGATCATACAACTGGAGCAAAATCTGCAGCGCCTGAAAAAGCATCATCTCAGACACAAAGGGCATCTTTCAAATAGACATTTGCCTTCTTCTGAGGAAGGAATTCATTCATGATTTTTAGAACCATCCTAACAGGAAGAAAATTATTACTCTCACTTGGATTCACAGATATTGATCTCAAAAAGTGTGTTCACAGAGCAGCAGATACTAAAACTAAAAATCTCTTTAGAAATTTCATTGTAGAATACTTAAATACAGTTTTCATCTGTGTTTAATCTTTGTCTCTGTTCTTTTTACCTAAAGAACATCTTGTGCCTCATGTGCACTGGAAATCAACTTCAGAAATTATATAATTGGCTACAAGAGGAATGAGTGGCTCTCTCAAGGGGTCATCTCCTTTCTGCTACTTCACAATAAATCTGAATTAATTCCTATTTCAGTGAAAATCATTACTAGAGGGAAATAGAATAGAATTTCATCCCTAAATTTTAACATTGAAACTTGAAGACTAAAATTCGGTTCCCAGGTAAGACAGTAAAATATCCCAAAAATGCTTGTGGTGCACCCGCCCTGCTTTACAATAATTTAGATATTTTTATATTTCCTTAGGTTAAGCAATTAATATTTATTCTCCTTATTTATTTTATTTTATTTTATTTTATTTTATTTTATTTTATTTTATTTTATTTCATTTTATTTTATTTTATTTTATATTTTTATGAAAAAGGCCAGGTATGATAGGTTTTGAGGGCATGGGAAATACCTGACTTGAGGGAAAAATATGACTTATCTACTGCCAACAAAGCTGCTAAAATGAAATTTGTTTGTTGCCTTATTCTTTATAACATGCTCTTCTAGTGGAAAACTAGGAAAAGTTTTTGATAAGCAAAGCACGTGTGTTGTGTTTTGAATTGGACTGTGAATAATATAGGCTCTAAGATTGTTATATGCATAGAAGACATTTTTTTTTAAAGAGTTAGCCTTTTTTTCTTTAGGAAAGCCGTATCAGCATTTTTAACTTTTCATACCTTTTCTTGCTTCTTATCTAAGAGGTATTCTCTCATGATTTATTATGAAGTTTTATGACTCTGCTCTTCTATACTAAGAAGTATAGAACATGTATTTTGTTAAAACTGTGGAGAAATCAAGTACTGTAACAATGAGATACTGTATAAAAGGATGGAGAAATATTTATGCAGATTCTTGTGGCATTTTTATATGTTTGCTGCATATAAATTAGCCCTATAAATTCACTGAGGAGAGACTAGAATAAATAAGTTCTGAGAGCAGAAAAAGTTGAAGTTTTAAATAACTTGCTGAAGGAAAAAGATAAAAAAAAATTCCTGGAAACAAAAGAAAAAAAAGATAGGAAAAACTATTTTTGAGGGCTTAGTTATGAATGCCACCGTAGTTCATAATATATATGCACTTGAGAAGAGGAGGCTGAGGGGAGACCTTATTACTCTCTACAACTGCCTAAAAGGAGGTTGTGGAGAGGAGGAAGCTGGCCTCTTCTCCCAAGTGACAGGGGACAGGACAAGGGGGAAGGGCCTGAAGCTCCACCAGGGGAGGTTCAGGTTGAATATCAGAAAAAAATTCTTCACAGAAAGAGTCATCAGGCCCTGGAACAGGCTGCCCAGGGAGGTGGTCGAGTCGCCTTCCCTGGAGGTGTTTAAGGAACGGATGGATGAAGTGCTGAGGGACATGGTTTAGGGATTGTTAGGAATGGTTGGACTCGATGATCCAGTGGGTCCTTTCCAACCTGGTGATTCTGTGATTCTGTGATTCTGTGAAGGTCTAAAGGCTGTGAGATGAACAATATTCTAAGAAATGGGCACATTAGGGAAAACCTTTCTGTAAATATGATATGATTGAGGGAAAGCTTTGTGGAATTCCACTCATTAAAAAATTATTAAGGAAATTTTGCATTAAAGTAATGAATAAGACCAGAATTTGCCATATTTTATTCAGCTTGAAGTAGTTAAAATCAGAAATATAACTCTTTGTAATGGTCACCCAGGCAACGCTATTGTATTTTATGACAGTTGGTTGGGAAAAGTTTGTATAGTAGGTGTTTGAAAAGAGAAATATAATGTAATAGATATAATATATTTCAAAACCAGGTAATTGTTCCTGGTATGTATGCATACTTGTTAAATTATTCAATGGTCCCTGAAAAAAAATATATTTTTGTGGAAAATATCACTAGCTCATCCTCCTCGTGAGCTTGTATATAATGTATTACACTGAAAAAACCAACAACAAAACAAAGTTTCAGAAGAACATTAAAGTTGTAAAGAAAACAATTGATTATTGAAGATTAATGAAAGAACATGCATTATCACCTGGAATACTACAGTTCCTGATAATCATAGTAAAGACACTATTTAGTGTTCAACTTACTTTGTATCATATTAGGGTTGCATACAGGGGCTAGTACTTCCTAGTAAATTGAACCTTTCCTATATATCCCTCTAAAATGTAATCATTATCCTACTTAAACAAAAAAAATACCTGTCATGGTCTCCTTTCCCCTTAAAACTCCCAAATCACCTCACATATTAGAAGCTGTAATTTATTAAATACCTGTCATTTCAAAATGCATGGACAAAGCTTATTCTCTTTCCTGTAATTTATCTGTGAAAATAATACCTTGTCTTTATTTTGTGGGGAGTGTCACATGGACTTTTAAGATCATAAGGAAATGCCGTATTGAGGAAATAGTATATTAAAATTATATTCAAAACTGAAAATGCCTGTGGCTGTATTAAGATTGTATATGCAATTATAATACTGTCAGTGGCTGACTTTTCAAATCTTAATCTTCTATTTTAAGACTATTTTATGACAGCTGTTTGATAAAATAAGTACTCCATATATCATTTTAAATACTTCACAGAGAATATATTATTATCTAAAACTAACTGTGGACAAAAATGAATTCAGTTAGATGGAAATAAGCCTGTGCAGACCAAAAGAACCTTTATGGATTTGTCTTCACAAGAGATTATATTTCTTCACAGAATGTAAAGATCTTTTTCATGCAGTATTAAGTATTACAAGACAGAAAATTCACAAGTGAAATGTGGAAATAGGACGGTTTTTAAAAAGGTGTACCTTAAAACATATATCTCCCAGTACGAATTCATTAAATATTTATGGAACTGCTTGAAATTTCCGATAGGTCTAGGCATGTATCTAGAAAACAAATCTATTAAAAATGATTTAGTATGACACTCCTTGTGTACCAAAAAAGATGGCCAATCCCCCTTAATTGACAATAAACCTCACCCTTGAGGCTACTGGAATGGAGCTGACTAAGCCTTCTCAGAAGCGGTCCCTGCCCAAAGGCTGCTGATGGAGAGAGGCAGACAGTGTTCAACTACGAAATTTCTGTGGGACAGAAGACCTGGGTGGTGCTTTCTGGTGGCTTTGCTAAGTTAAGTTTTTCCAAAACCTTCAGCTATAATATTCACAGAACCCTGGTCCTAATATTTCCTATAAATTTCAGGGTTATAATAGCATTACAAGCTAATTGAGAGGCCCCACTTGCATTTTCAAACAGCTGAAAGTATCTAACCATTGAACATTGTCCTGAAAATAGTTTAGGTTTATGGTAAACAACTAAAAACATATTGTCCTTTAGATCTGTTGTATTAGAAACAAAGAAACGGGTCTTTTCTTTCCTCATGCTAAGAATTCACAATCAGACTCTAACAACATAGCTTCAAGAAGAAATTATTTTTCATTATTTGTAGGAGAAAAATAAATGAAAAGGAATAAGAGATTACTAATTGTGAAGTTAGATACAGAGTTTAGAAAAACACTTTATTGATACAAGACGTTATTTCTTCAACATAAGATGTCAAATAGAAAATCGTGAGCTTTTATGGCCCCTTTTAACCTAGTTCCTAAAATACTATGTGAAAGCTATTTAGGAGGGTTTGGAATTTGAAACAGCTTTTGGGTAAAACGTTCATATTACCAAAGGCTGCGCAGCAAGAGAAGCTTATGATGGAGAGTGGAGAAAAATACATTACACGGTTGAATCTGTAGAAATTATTTGATGCAGTTTGAAGGCAATTTCCTGAGTTGGATTTTGTCCAAGGTTCTGCGCTTGTCACCTGAAGCTTATGGGAAAAGCCACAGGATCTTTCATGAGCACAAGTTATTGTGACCTTTGCCTATTAAGTCTCAGATCAGAAGATTCAGGGTGGTTTCTCTTGACAAAGTGCTGGTACAGTACAGATATGAGAAACAATACTGTTTGTTCCTTGCTTGACTTAAGTTTCTGCAGTTTGTTGTTCTTGGATAAACAAAAGAGATATTCTTAAAAGAAAATAGAATAGCTATACAATAAATCTGTTAGACTAAAGTCAAGCAATGTTACTCTTCAATGGGGATTGTTAGTGAAGGAATGCAGAGCTGAGACTCCAAAAAGTAGTTTTGCAATGTGAATGATACTGGCATTTGCAAAATTGAAATTTTGCTTACTAATGTCTTCATGAAATGGTGGGGCTCTTTGAGCAAATGTGCAAAGCATTATGGCCAGAACCCAGTGTAATCTCTCAAGGATGAGGATAAAAGCACAAACAAAAAAACAAACAGCAGAAGATTGTGTAGGAATGAGAAAGAGCAAAGCATATGAATGACAGTCTAGAAGTGGACTCGGAAGCAAAAAATTTCTTATGAATAAGAATGGTTTGACTTTAAACAGTATTATCCATTTGTGGTTTGCAAGGCATTTTACTAATTATAATAGAAGCATCACAATGTCTTTTTATGGGCGGCAAATATGTCTGGTTTGTATATAGGTAACAATGATAGCTCTTGGTCTTCACATTCTGCTCTCCACTGCTTCTTTCAAAAGCTGCAAGTTGAATTGAAATTGAACTATTATGATGAAAAAGCAACAAGGTTTATGGATTGAAATCCTTTTAACCTCTCCAGATTATTTTTACGTGGCAATCACAGGAGTTGTTCTTACACAATGACACTGCTCATTGTGTGTAGTTAAGCCATGTTCATTTGAAACAGGGCTATAGACTCATTGTGATGTTATATTCCTCTTTATATGTGGCTTAATTGATATATGATGGCTCTGTTGAGTTAATGAATCACGTGAGATGCAAATATACTTTCTTTTTTTCTTTTTTTTTGTTTTTTGTTTAAATGGAGTTTAAAACATGTCACTGCACGTACTGTTCAAAGTGCTCAAGAAAGTAGTCACAGGCTCTCTGTAATGTGAATGTTGCCATGAATGGATGACTGGGATGAATCTTTCATATGTGATCTTTTTTTCACAGCTCCAAAAATCGTTTCCATGCAATGCATGTATCAAACCAGCAATTGATACAAAATAGCTGCAGTTTATTTATCTGTGTTTTTTTAATCCGTGGTTTGTCAAGCGTACAGACACAGTGAGAACAATTATAATACATTGATTAATATTTAAGCACCATCTTTTCTTAAAGGTATGAAATTAGAGAGAAATTTAAAAGAAAGAAAATCAGAATCTGTTACATCTGTTCACCACACGTACACTACTAAAATCTGTTCCTACGGCTGTGCTTAAGAGAAAGGTGGGTGCTCTGGCAAGCAGGGAACTCTCAGTCAAAGCTTGACTAGATGACCTCCTGAGGTCCCTTCCAACCTGAGTTATCCTATAAGTCTATGTTTTTAAAAACACTCTTTTTGTCCCATACTTTGTTGCCATTACATACAGGGTTGTGATCCTTTGGGGATTCTAGTTGGGCAGCACTGACACTCACTCGGCCTTGACTGAGCAGCTCTGGATGGAAAACTATGTATGATATTAAAACTGAAGGAAGGAAAAATATAAATTGGTATGTGTTTGTGGGTCAAAGAAGTTAAAAAGGTACTACTCTCAACTTTTGCTTACCAGCTGTGAGCTGGAAATTGCCATTCAGCTGTCAGCTGTGACATAGTAACCATCCGTTAAATGCATTCCTAACCCATATCAATGCAATGCAAAACTGGATGGCTTAAAATGCTCCTTTGGCAGCTTGTTGGCAGTGACTTTTAATTTATGTGTGGTTTTGAGACAGTGGGGCAGCATTTTCTGAAATTGCTCCATATCAGTTTGCAAAAGCATGCCTGGGTCCTCAGTGAGAAAGCAATTTGATCCTAGGCAACTATAGATCAGGTAGCAAACACTAAAGGACTGAAATGCTTTCAGGCAAACTCTGCAGTGAAACCTTAGTCCTAGAAGATTGACTAGAACTGTTTAAAAAGACAAAAAAAAAACAAATTAGGATAATGTTCACCTTCTTTTTTCAGTTATTGCTGGTGGATGGTTCCTGGACAGTAAAACAGAAGAGAACTTGATCCAGGTAGTTTGCAGTCCTTAGCCTATACCTCTCTACAATCTAACCCATCACGCCCCCAACCCGACATTTCTATTTTAAATTTGCCCTAAGACTTTCCACCACTACTTTTATTCTTGAGTTGGCCTTCAACCATTTTTCTTCTTTCCATTCTGCCTCTGTTTTGTAATTTATCTTTTGTTTTTAGGGGGTGAAGGGGTAATTGAGAACTTCAGAGTTTTTTTTCAAGAGCCCATGGACCTTGATCACTTCAGGGTGTGATGCACTCTTGGACCCTATATAGCTTGTAAAATTTTGAGGGAAAAAATGACATTGTATCCCTGAATCCAGGCAGCTTATTAGGGTATCCCCTCATTCATCACATGCACTATGTCTGCAACAAATATGTTACCACCTTCTCTTAAAGCAGCTAAAAGATCAGAGTAATGTTGCTGTGATGAAATGGTTTCTGTCTCTTTCTGGACCATGAAAAAAATGCTGCCTTTCTCAAGCTTGGCTTAGATATTTGGACACTTAAACACTGAGCATTGGACAATTAATAAAAAAAATTGTCATTTTAGATTAACGTTGACAAATGCACTGGCATGAGCTAAGGTTGTTTACATATATGTTCCAGTCTTTTGCAGGGAATATAATAACTCTGATATCTAGGAGACTATCTCAAGATAGCCTAATGGCAACACATCCAGCTCTGCAGTGTTACAACTGATTTTGTTTCTGATGTAATGGAAATGTTTTAGCAAGCAGTTCATCTAAATCAAAACCAAATAGATCTTGAAATTCTTGCTGCTGTTGCTGCTACTGGGAATGATTACAAACTGTTATTTTTAAATACAGATGAACTTAAATTCAGCCAAATCTGAATCTTAAGCATGCTGACTCAACTTCCTTATTCTTATGTACAGGGTATGTTCTTTAAGCACAAATAAATTTATTCTGGATATGAATATAGATTTGTACAGAGTGCATCAGGATTTATGTTTCTGGTTAGAAATAAAAGTAACAATCACTAAACACACCGGTTTCCACCTCTGTTTATGTCCATATTCCTTGTTTCTTGTTTTTTCTTACAAGATTCTGCACCCAGGATTGTGCTAACTTTTAGTAGTTGTGATTTTTTTTTTAGCATTTTCTTTTAGGTCTTGGGACTATTTTGCCATTTGATTACATTTCACCAAGGAAATTGTGCAGGATATATTATTTAGTGAAAATAACTTGCCCAAAATTCATAGAGAGAATTGCTTTGGCAAGGATTATCAGAGCAGGATACAAGGAAAAAGTATATTTAGAGGTCTTTGGTGCTCAGGGAGATCCATGTATTATCTAAAATTAATTGATCCCAGTCTGTCAAAGGCTTTTTTCACATTAGACTAGTATGTGAGAAAATCCAAATGACACAATACAGCATTACATCATGCTTGCTAGGATCCTGGCTCCTTGAGGGGCTGTATATCCTCACTCAGTTCCTGATGACTTTCAAAAGGAGCTGAAGAAACTCAAAGTCCTTCCTGGGAAACTCTCCGAGGATGAAAGGGGGATACCCATAAGCCCTCTACAAAGGTAGCATCACCTTCCCACACGAAAACAACCCTTGGAACAAATTCAGGTTTTTACGGTCAGCAGCTGAATGCCATATCTCATGGAAAACTATAGATCCTATGGTGTTATTAATATCCTAGCTTTAGGACATACACACATTGACCTCTATTCCTAAAATGTATCTTTGAGTGCTGGAAGTATTTTGTACAAAATATAAGGCAAGCATTTTTCACAAGGATTATTGGATCTGATGGAAGAGGAGTAATTCAGACATTCAAAGTAATTGCTAGAGAGGGTTGTACTTTGTAGTGTCAAAACATTGAAGTTCTTGATGCTTAACAAGGTAGTGACAAATTTCATGGCCAGTGACCTCTGTTTATGAAAGAAGCTACCGATAATTTGTATCTCTTTTTCTACTTTTTTTCTCCTACTGCCCAATGTTAAAATGACCCAGCCTTTTAAAAGATCATTCAAAATCAGACCTGTTCAAAGATTTCTGAGGCCGAGAACCCAAAATGCCTGCTCATGGTAAAATGACAGAATGCATTATAAGTGCATTTTAGAAGACAAAAGCAAGTTGAAAACAGGATGGGCGTTGAGATTTATGCCGTATAAAACCAGAGACTTTGATGCAGCAATGGTGCTGGGTGTAATCCTTGATCTGGGGTATCAGTCTACCACAGTGGGAAATACATGTGCAGAAAGCACTGCGTGCTGCATTAGTGGCAGTGGTGGTTTCTTTTTGGGTGGACGTGCTGCTTCTGCTGTGATAGATGGTCTGACTTTCTGATAAGATGGACTTACTGCTTTATTGCAGGAATACTGCATATGATACTCTGTCAAAGACTTGGCTGGAGAGCAACCCTGTGCTAGTGGGAAGACTCCTGAAAGGAGCAAACACCCAACCAAATGACAAAGTTGACAAGGAAAGGGGAAATTTTCTTAGGGACCCAGAGTGGTCTGGGTAGAGTTGATGCAACTCAAGATGTCAATGAAAGTTGCTGGATTGAGTGGTAGGCTGGGATTTCCTCTGCATTTCTCAAAAAAACTATGTTCCCACCTCCCTATCTGCAGCTTTTCCAGAGGCAGTAGGGTTGCTGAGCCTCCAGGAAGAGTATTTGCCTCCCACATGGGCGTCAAACACAGGGAAGGAGTTGTAAGCATATCTAATACCTAGAGACATATGAGCAAATGCCTTTCCTAGAAGAACATCAGTAGCAAGGCATTATCAAAAGGAAGACAGTTTTCCATGGGCATATAAGCTTAGGATTCTCGATTTGCAGCAAAATGCAAAATTGTGAAGAGTAAAAAGAAAAAGAATGCAAATTAAAAAGTGCTATATCTTTTTGAGGCAAAGATCTGAGCTATCAATGATTTCTTTTGTGCCAAGAATGTGGGACTTGCTGTATCTGGTGTGTGCTGTTCCTCAGAGCTCAAATGTGAAACATGACAAATTTTTTTCTGCATTTTTCATATTTTCAGTGTATCACACAGATGTACATTGACTCCAGCCTCTCTAACAACTGAGATAAGGCAAATAGGGGTTAATTTTTTTATTATTATCTTTTTTTTTTCAAAATGTGGTGTTTTCACTTATCAGAAAGGGCTAGATGAAGTTCTGCTCTGGGAAAGAAAACAACCAAAATATGGCAGCATTAATATTTAGAAAGCTTTAAATTAAAGAACTCTGTATTCTGCAAGATTCAGTGGCACTGCAGGTGGGCAGGGAAAGCATGAAAGGTGACAGCTGGACTGTGAATTCACGCAGTTGGGAAGTTTCTTTGTTTTATGCTTGAATAGCATTTGGCTCAGTGGCATTTTGGTCTGTGACTGGACTCATCGTACAAGTAAATGGAATGTTTTCTTTTTGGCTCTGAAGGGAACAGGTGTGTGTTTGTGCTGCATACATTATCTGAGCAAATTCAGACCTAGTATCTTTCTGTTACCTCCAGGAGAGCTTCAGGTCAGAGCAGTGTTTCAATGAGCTTCTTCCAAGGTGTTTTTGGTGACTTTGTGGTCTAGCTATGTAGTGAAGCCCAGGGACACAGGAGCCAACGGCAGAGGTCCTCATCAACAGTCTCACTAAACCTATTTTCATAGGCTTCGGTGGGATTTGTATTAGGGTTTTTAGACTGAAGTTCTCAATGCTTGGTGCCAAAAATTGAGTCAGTTATTCCAAAGTGTTCAGCACTTATGATTCTTGTAAGAGTCTTCATAGTCATATTTTCCAGAAAACCCAAATACCGAGTGTGTTTAGGCTATAGAAAGAGCAGTCAGAAATGTGTTTATTTGTATTTAGGACATGCAGCATTATTAAACGTCCATTCTCCAAATACACTTCAGACAATACTGGCAACGATAGAATGTTCCGTGATACTGATAAATGCTGCTTTCACATACACATCTCCGATAGATTTTGGAGATATCTGATGCATTTCTCAGGGGAGTAGAAACATTTACAGTAGTTACATATACTGAATTTGCTTTCCCTCCTCCTACCTGTTTGCCTCTAATAAGCAGAAAGCTTCTAATTTCCTTTGCACTCTGGCATGCTAGAAGTTAACGCAGTAAACACACATACTGTTTTACTTTGCCAGAGACTGGCTTATACAACAGATTTTTACTCTGTAAGACAGATTTTGCTGTATTTGTGCTTTTTTCATCTCCCCCTGAGGAGTATTAACTCAAAGCAATCACAAGACACCCATCCTTGCCTGCTGTTTCTTGAACTGCTATATTCTCTTTGCTTCTTGCTCATCTATTTGAAGCTTCTTTTTGTTTTTTTAAGAGGAAAGAGCAACAACCAGAAAAACTAAAGGCTGTCTCCTTTCCTAAAATCATAATTATTTGATGTGAGAAAGCTTAAACATGTAAACCTCCTTTTTATTTTTTTTTTTCCACACAGAATTTACTTTCAACAACTGTGTTCTTTCTACTTGAATCAAGATAGTTAGAGTGCTTTGTAAAGTACAGTATTGAAAAGGAAGACGTGTACATGCTTGGAAAATGCTGAGCTGCTCGTGAAGCTGTAGACACTGCATGTTTATGACTTGGTTTTCTAAGCAATCTTCAGAGCTTGAACGGATTACAGTGATATTTTAACAAGGCTGCTAGCATCCCTCACCAGCTTTCATTTACTGAGAAAGCTAAAAGATGGAAGGATGTAAATATTTCCACGTAAGCTAAATGCTAGTGGTTGATTGTCATGAGAACTTTGATGCTTTAAACTTCATCTCTATAAGGCAAACAGGTAAGTCTCACGGGCTTCTCTTTCAGTGTTCATTTAGTACGGGAGTAAGAGCTTGCAAGAGACTGGTGTCGAAGGGAAATATGTTCAATATGAAGGCAAATTTTATTTCTTAAACTTTAAACATGCAGTATTACATGTTGTCTGTGAGGTTACAGATCCACTACTTATAAGAGGTAATATTTCTGTGAAATATTATTGCTTTCTATAGCCAAGACCTGAATAGATATGCAATAACTGTATATATTTATACACAATTGGAAAAGGATCTGTATATCAATCATCTGTATGTAGTGAAATATCTGTGTCTAAATCTCTGTCATCCTATGTATGCTTCTAGATTCATTACTTTGGTTAAAACAATCTTATTCCGTATGCTAATTGCAATAATATGCATAGGATCATACTTTCTAAAGGTGATTTTTGTTGAACATTTTTTTTCTCAAAAACACGATTTCCTGAACTGAGATCTTTGGGCTGCTTTTGCTTCAGATGAGTAGAAGCATCATTGTAGAAATAATGTGGTAAACAAGGGGTTTCCTAGCCTGCAAGTGGGAATCTAACAGCATCAAAAATAGATATTTCTTTTCCTTTCACCCTTGAAAGAACACTTATTCTCTTTGAGTAATGGCATTGCTGTGCCTCTAGAGGTGAGGCTTCCTATTTGAAGACTTTTAACATAAAAGCCCTGATTACTGTTTAAAAAAAAAAAAGTCTTTGACCATAAATCATTTTTGTCTTAATGAAGTCTTTTTCTTGTCCTCTGAGAACATTTGCTAGCTTTAAGTATTATTATTATTATTATTGAAGGGCAGAGATTTTACACAGTTCTCCAAGATATTTGTTTACAAGAGTGACTATCAGAGAAGAGAGTATTTGGGGCTAAAATATAAATATTCATACTTCTTTTTCATTTTAAAGTATGGGTGTTTACAGAAAGTAATTAATTTAAGTTCCATTTCCAATCAGGCTGTAATTGAAACAAAGCCTACTGTTAGACATAATTATAAGTAAACTTATAAGAATAATTAGATGTGTAATTAACAGAAGAGTGAGTTATTATCACTTTCTTCTCCGTACAATAATTCTACATAAAAATTTGAAAAATGGTTCTCATTAAAATCTCACAATAGATAATCCACAAAAGGGAGTGAGACACTAGAACAAAGCATTCAAGGTGTGCGACCGCTGTGATTAATTAATTAATTAGGCTGAAGACAGCATCAAGGAAAAGCTTTTAAAAAATGCAGTATTTAAGAAGTAGATAGATCGTAAAAGGCTGGCATGTTTGGGGAGGGGGGTGGTTTGTTTTCTTTTTTAAAAAAAGGATACCTCAGAACACTCGTGGATCCATGTTTGTATATTTTGGTTTTATCTTTTGGCTCTGAGGAATCCTTCTGAATACCTCCACATTATTCATCTATAAAGTTCTCAAAATATTCATCAATGGAATGAAAAATTACTTAGAATGTAGTTAAAAGAGCCTGACAGAGGATGGCTGATGGAGTTTGCTTTCCCCTCAGCTAACGGGAAATCTCTGTCGAACTTCAGGGACTTCCTGAGCTGTTCCCAGTGACTTTCACCAGAAAGCTGCTTACAAAGATACCTCTGCTTGTGGCAAACAGTAAACCAGCTGATGAGTCTTTTGTGAAGCAAAGAATAAATAAGCATGTTTTAAAAGTCTTTACCAGTAAAAATACTGGGATTCTGGAGAACAATGGTATTCAGAATAGAAACGCCAGCAGATACTTCAATCTGGCTTCTGTCAAATTCCTCAAAATGCATTTATCCAAGTACTGTATAGTATCATGCCAACACTCATACTCTGCAATTTAGAGCATTTAATAATGTTTAGGACTTCTTGGACACTGTACAGTATTTATTCTAGCAGTGTCCTATGTGTAGTGCAGTAATTAAGAACTCTAGGTGTGAATCATATGAATATTCAACGTTATGTTAATTTTTATAACGCTTGGAAGTGAGCCCAGGAAAGGAAATTTCCACCTCTTCTACTGAAGAAAAAAAAAAAAAAAAAGAAGGAAGAAAGAAAGAAAGCAAAAAGGAGGCGGGAGAGAGAGAATGTTTATCTATGGTATTAAACAGTAATGTCATGCAATACACACCCAAGAACTTAACAAAACTGTAGTAGGACTAATTTAGCCAGTGTCTGTCTAATTCTTTATTAGCATACTATTATTTTTTTATCCTGTGGGTATATTGCCTGTTGAGAAATAATGTGAATATTTATTCAGCAGTAATAACTGTTGCTGCTTGAGAGCCTTTTTTACCATGTGTGAACATGCTTATCCAGAAAAGGATTTCAGGCAGATGATCACTCTTGGATTCAATGAATTAATGCATTGCATGTCCTATCTTACTACATGGCTGTGCAGCAAGGTTACTGTTTTTCTAATGAGATCCCAGTTTGAACACAGACACTGCAAAGACATCACCACCTGTCAGAAAACAGTGCCTGTCTTCCAGTGTGGTTCAATGTACACATGGAACTAGTTTATTTAAGCAGCATCAGAGGTGCAGGACTGTCTCCATTTGGTGCAACAGGCTGAGCAGTTTTTACCTGAGACTAATAGTCTCCTGGGAACAGAGCCCAGTCTTCCTCCCATAGAAATCAGGGACTGTTTTGCTACCTAGGTCAGAGGAGTAGGATCAGACAATTCATTTTGGCATGTGACTTGTGTTCATTACTGATGACCCCCCTCCAGAAATGCATTTGCTGCTGCATCTTGCTTATACAAAATGGCATTCTAGGTCAAGAGATCCCTTTTTAAAATAAGTTGAAATTATTCCTTTATGTTCTGTTTGTGTGCTAAGAAGTTCGTTTCAAACCAGATTTTCTTCTTCTAAAGAAAAAAAAGATACTTATTGTATGTATTTTCTGCAGTGAATATGGATGTACTACTAGCCAAGTAGTCACATTTTTTGCATACATTTTTGATACAGCTATATTGAAATACTATTTTGAGCATTAGCGTGATGTAAGGGAAGCACATTAGCAGTATATGGCAAATTAAACTGAAGGTAGCTCTGCAACAGACAGTTATTACTGTATATCTGTTGTTAATAGCTACACTGATATAAATTAAGGACAATTTAATTGAAATCACAGAATGCTGGAGGTTTACTTTCCTATAACTGAAATTTAAATCAGATCCATTAAAATTTATTTCAGACTAACTGAAAGTATGAGCAAGCCTGATAATTAGTAGCCATAAGCCACAACCTTTTATCACTCATTAGTTAGTTAGTAGTTAAGTTGTAGTAAAATAGCATTTATTTAAAAAGAAAGAGCACAACAAATCTAAAATGTTTTGCATTTGACCAGCTTTACTTGCCATTGACTGTACAATGGCAAGTTGCAAGTTCTTAACAGCTATGATAACCTAGTCTGATTTGCACTGATGGAAACTAGGAAAGAATGAGACCGGTTGCCATATAGAGTATGGAAAATAATTATTACAGTTATATTGAGTGTAAAGTATGTTAGAAATTGTTTTTAGGGATGTTAAGTATACTGCAGATAGATAGAACTATGTGTATTATCTCTGTCACGCTTTTGGACATTTTTATTTGAATGAAGGACTATTTCTTACAGTTACATTTTGCAGTTAATCAATGATGATTATCTGGAAATGCACTCGCCGAAGCTCAGGCTCTCATCCATTTATTATGGCATTTAAACTAAAAAGGCAAGAAATCAATTCAGTTGTTTGTGCTGTAATTGACTGGATAGTAATTGATACACAGGATGTTGAAAGGTCAAAATGAGAAACATATGCAGAAAACTTCTTTGCAAATTATTTTCACAGATTTTTAATTAAAATTTGATTCATAATTGAATTATATCTTTTATTTCATGCTTTAAATAATTCCTATGATCTATGCATATCTTTATGTTAAAATAACTGTATCCTTTACATACAATGCTGCTTCTAAATATCTAGTTCAATTCTCAAATGGCAGCTACAGAAGAAGGTGCAACCTGCAAGGAATAAAATGATGGTCTCTATCAACTATTATACTACAGTTCGGATGAAGGCCAGTGTTTTGGTAAACATGCTACTTCATTTGCTTCTCGTGGCTGGGTGATACTGTGGCAGGCAGCTGTGTGAACTAGGGAAGAGGTTTCCCATGTCATTCAGTTCACAGCCTGCATGACTGGCCCTCTGCAGTGTCCTGTGAGAAGGCATCTCCTGGTGACAGTGCCTGCTAAGGCGGTCTGAGCACCCAAGGAACAATACTGCCACACTTCTGCTTTCAAATGCCTTGTCTTTGCTGCTCTGAACACTTGCAGGGAGATTCCTGGATGATTTTCTGCTTCAGCTTCCTAAAGCCTGATGACCTGTGCCCACATCTTCCAAGTCCCCAGGGGCCTCTGCTGGTCTTCATGCTAGGTAGGGCGTGGTAATCGCTTGGCACAGTAAGGAGTCTGTCTGCCCTCACTGCCCTCCCTCCCTGCAGCACAGGCATCCATGCCCAGCTGGAGAAAGGCACCGTTTCCACAGCCTGGGCCACCACTTTGTGCTTCCTGCAGCCCTCACTCGCCTTCTTCAAATGTTGTCCTCCTTTCCTACACCCTGAATATATTATCAGAAGGGTCTGTTTCCTTCCCGTTTGTCTTCCTAGGGCCTTTCTTGTGTTATCAGGTCTCAGCAACACAGAAGTGCCAGGCTACAGTCTGAAATGGACTTCTGCCCAACAAGATGCTATAGCTTGTTGCTTCTCCTCGTTGTTTTGATGCCCAGGGTCTTGCAGAATGGGTCCTACCTGGCTACAGGGCTTGAGCCTAGAGGGACACTTGTGGTCTGTTTCGGCTGCAGCAACCAGTATGGGACACCTGTTGTACCAGTCCCCTGGGGAATGAGGGCTGACTGAATCCTAGGTTGCTCTGATCCTTAGGCTCACAGGACACTCATTTTCTCAAGGAAGATAATGCTACTGTTGAAAGGAGAGAAAGGTGGGAAGAGAAGAGATAAATAGAAATTGGAATAGAAAGAGAACAAGTGCACTAGTCAGCCTTTTCAATGCATAATAAAAAGCATTTATATGAGATTAAATTCAAGCCTTATGAAAATGAGAGCTGCTGTACTTGCTTTCTGTGAGACTAAATTTTATCTAAGCAACTTCGGATTTTCTGGAAAAAAAAAAAAAGGAATTACACAAATGTTTACATCTCTAAATCTACCTCTCCTACAATTTCTTTAAGTAGTCTGATGGCTACTCCTTATACACCAGTTTTCTTTCATTTTAAAATCACCAGTTGTTAACTTGCCTCCGTTCTATAGTTGTTTTCTTTTATTGTTTTGCCCTTGAACTACCCTTCCCTAGCACTTTTTAAGACATTTGCTCCAATACAGAGTGCTTCAACTTTGTTTGGTGTTCCTCTTTATAAAAATAAAGTACAAAACAAGACATGTTAAAATGTTAATAATTTGTTGTCACACTTCTTAAAGATTGAGAATAAAAGCTGAGGATAAAAACAGGTACCACCATGAATGTAAAGGAGTAAAAGTTGAAAAGATGAAACAACTACAGCTTATCATGTTAAAACGAATTTTCTTTACTATGTGTGTGGTCAAATATGTTCATGTAGACTTAATAATTTCTTTCTAAGCATTTGGGAAATCTCTCCACCTCTTTTTGTTCCCTTAGTCTAAACCTTCATACAGCTTCCAGCCTTTCATCACTCCCAAGCTCTTTCTCTCCCCTAATCTTTTCTCTTTTTCTATATTTTGCAAATACTGTTTAAATGAGATCTTGTGCTAGCTTCTCTCTTCTATTTATTTTTTAATAAATCATTATACAAATTCAAAGGATAGAGTAGTCTTTTTTCCCATATTCCCTTAAATTGAACCATCTTCCTCCACAGGTTGGAAGAACTCATTGACAGGCACATACAAGTTAACTGTATTTAATCTCATCCTTTGTGTCACCTTTATTTCCATAAGAAAAGAAAAAAGGAATATTGAAGCACTATTTAACCTTATTATCAGAGCTAGATGAAGCAGTCGTCGCTTGTTTCCTTGTTCCCATGTTACATGACTCACCTTCTAAGCCAGACTGTCTCTGTTACTTTTTATTTTTGTGTGCATTAATGTGCATCCCTATACACACGGAATTTCCAACTCAGTTTTCTGTACTCTTATGATCCAGTAGTCAGTGTGTGATAAGACATTCCCTAAAAAGTGACAGAAGAATAAAGGTTCTGATAATTTTTTAATCTAGAAAAGGAAGAGACTGAAAAGATATATATATAATGCATTTTATATACACGAAATGTAAATGCAATGAGGAATGGAGGACATCTTTTCCTTGTTTGTTGCAAATAGGACAATAAATAGTATGTTTGATGCAGCAACGGAGTTTAGAAATACCCTTTTTGTAGTTACAGTAGTGAGGCACAGGAATAAATTGCCTTTTAAAAGCATGGTAAGTCTCCAGAAAGTAGACTTATATGTACTGTTTAGAAGGCCACTTTCTAGGACTAGCAAATGTGTGATTGAGCCTCCTGTGAGACACAGGTGGGTTGGCTCCCTTTCAACTCTGTTTTTTGTCGTTCTTCAGCACTTTTTTGCAAGTAAACTTGTAGGTTAAAGGGAGAAATGTCATGTTGTCCTGGTTTCAGCTGGGATAGAGTTACTTTTCTTCCTAGCAGCTGGTATAGTGCTGTGTTTCAGATTTAGCACGAGAATAATGTTAATAGTGCACTGTTTTAGGTATTGTTGAGCAGTGCTTTCCCAGTGTCAAGGCCTTTTCTGCTTCTCATACCACCCTACCAGCAAGCAGGCTGGAGGGGCGCAAGAAGATGGGAGGGGACGCAGCTAAGCCAGCTGACCCCAACTGACCAAATGGAAGCTCCATGCCATAGAATGTTGTGCTGAATATAAAACTGGAGGAATTGGCTGGGGTACAGTGACAGCTGCTCAGGGCTGGGCATCAGTCAGTAGGTGGCGAGCAATTGCATTGCGTGTCATTTGTTCTGTATATTCTTTTATCATGACTACTATTAGTATTACTCTCTTTTCTTTTGCTGTCATGTTAAATTGTCTTTGTCTCAGCCCATGAGGTTTCTATTTCAATTCTCTTCTCATCCCATGGCAGGGGAGTATGCGTGAGTAGCTCTGTGGTGCTTGGTTGCCAGCTGGGGTTAAAACATGACACATATATAGCAATGACACACAACTAAATGCATGATTTGCATCAACAACTGATAGAGTAAAACTTCTTAGATTTATTTGTATCCAGTAACAAAGATAAGGTACTATGAAAGATAGTCAAAAGAAGCATCAAAGAGTCAGAAGAAGAGATAAAAGGAGGAAAAATGACACCAAATGAATTATATAAATGTGTGACCATATGAATCAAGAATAGTCTATAGTCTTAATCAAGAATGTTTAAGATGTGTGTTTAGTGTGTTTTAATGTGTTTAACCTATGTTTGGTATGTTAGAAGACCTTAGGAGACTGATTTTCATGGAGCAGGTGAACTACAGAATCTCTTCCTTAGAAATATCCCACTGTATTCTGTTGTAGGTAAGAAGCTATATGATTGTAATTTACTAAATTGATACTGAAGTTCCCATATTTCTCTCTATGCTATACTTGGGGGATTAGGAATACCCAGTATATGCTCATATCAATAGGTATACTGGATAAACTGAGTATGTTGTTCTGCTGTCTATCTGTTTCATACGGCAGCTCTGCTGACCTAATCCAGTGGTCCTTCCTGAGCTTTAAATATATGTGAAGCATTTGGCTTTGCTAAGAAAATGAGATTAAACTGTAAGTCTTTGTTTTTAAAGCATGAAAACAGAGTGTGGTGAGGCTAAGCTACTGTCAGAAAAGTTACTCTTTTACTTAAGACAAGCTGTCCCCTTTTCACAAAGATCCTGAGTTTGCCACTTAGATAGCACAAGCAAGCTATACGTTGGAGTTTTTCAAGGAGAGAGTCATATAATTCTGTTTATTTATATGAATGCAAGCTAAGGCAGTTCTCAGGACATTGCCCTTTAACTTGTCCTATCACTATAACAGAAATAAAGAGCTGATTTAGCTTGGATGTTTGAAGTAATCACGCGTGAGCTGTTTGGCCAAGATCTGATATTGCACTTACTGCCAGGTCACAGGGAGAGGAATCTTGAGGTCTTTTAATTTTTTACATCTTACCTGTGCAACAGGAGGACATCTTAGTTAGTGCTAAACAAATGCCACGATCTGACTAAGGATTTACTCGAAACAAGAGCACAAGAGAAATGTCTTGGTTTGGACACTAGTGTTTTGGAGATTACCGAAGTCACAGAAGTCAGTGGAAGACTTGCCACAAATTGCAGGGTCAGGGCCTATTCAAGGTCCATCCACTTGGCACCAGCCTTGCAGAGATACTCCGTCATTCCTAAGGGGCTGTCAATCGAGGTGCTCTAGGAGGAGCCCCTTGGAGCCAGCCCCAGTTGTTCAATTAGCCCATTTCTTTTCTGGGCCAAAACTAAATGGCCTCATTGCTGCTTCTGTTCCATGGGGAATTAAACACAATATTGGTCAAAGCAATGACAAGGTTATGTCAGAAGCTCCATTTTGCAGTCTCTGACAGACATCCAGACAATTCCTCTGGACAGTGGCTTTGGTTTACTGTGTGCTCTTTCAGCCAAATAAGTGTCCACTCTGTCTGAAATGCAACTTGATAAAGAGGTCAGAAATAAGTAATACCTTTACTCTCTTACTGCAGGGACAGGGCTGAAGTGGCTACAGCTTCAACTGGAAACTCACTTTTGAACCCATGAGTTCCCACTAACAGGGGAGTTGTTTGTAATTTTAACAACATCTTTGCAGCATGCCTGGAGAACCAGAGGGTTAATCCAGCTTCACTTTTCGGAAGGGTACTGCACCACCCTCGTTCTCCTACCTCTCACCCTGCCAGGGTGGGTTTCCCACAGCTGCCACCCGCCCCCCCCCCCCCCCCCCCAAGCCCTGGCACCCCAGGTGGGGTGATGGAGGGGTGGAAGGTGCCCTTTGGGGCTGCAGCCATGCTGTCAGCCTGAAGCGGGGTGCTTGTCTGAGTCCTGCCGCTACCGCACAGGTTGAGGGGAGAAACCTACCCTCTCTCCCAGCTGCTTTAATGGGATCCTCTTTTTCTTGCAAAGATTCCCCGCGGGGCAGTTGAGGGCATACTGGGGAGGCTGAGTGAGCCCTGGGAGCAGGAGGGAGTGGGGAAACGATCCCCTCTCCCAGCTGCTGTTGCTGAAGCTGTGCCGGAGCCGTCAATGTGGCTCCCCAGAGTTAGTTGCTCAGCAACCAGAATCAATTAATATGCTTTGCAGAAAGTGCAGGGGAAGCCCAAGCTTCTGTCAGCGAGAAGGCAGGAGGCTGAGGGTGACTCAGGATCCCACTCCTGCCTGACACCAATTCGGTCCCACCCTATCTTCTCCAACTCCCCCCCCATCCGCCCCAGCCCGTTAGCCACCATTCTTTATCCCGTTCTTCTTCCTCATCATGACTTAGTGCATGTGTGTCCAAATCCTTCAGGCATGGTACCTCCCTCGCTTAAGAATTCTCCTGCTTCGACAGTTTTGCTTTTAGATGTAATCTGTATTTTTGGGTTATTTGTCAAGCTTTCTCCAACGCTCTTCTAGAAATTCTAATATTCATGTTCTTTGGGAAGGAAAAGGGACAGCTGATGTTTTTGTCAGATGGTTTTAAAGATCCTCGGGATGAGAAGGGTTGTTTGGTAGTGCACAGTTGAGCAGCAGTAATCAAAATGCATCATGTGTGAACTGGGAAAGTTTTTGCCTCTTCCTTTATTACAGGTAATCAGCACTGCATATATGAGACCAAAGAGGTAGTACTGATTGTTGTGAAAACGTAGATAATAGAATAAATGAGGGGTTGTTGCAGTTTTTTCCTTCTCCTTTTGTGCATAGTAATTTCAGTGCTTCGGTAAGGTATTATTTTATTTTTTTCTTTCTTTCTTTGATTTTCTTTGGAGTCCCTCTGATGACACCATGAATCTGGGAATGAAGAACTTCTTAGAGCTGATTGGAAATGGCGTTGTGGAGCTGAAGCTTAACTGGAGGAAATATATCTCCTGAAGAAGTAAATATAATGCACTGTAAGGATCTGACTTCTGGTAAAAAATCGAAGCCTAGAGAAAACTTCGCTTTGTTAGGAAGAATGGGTTGGACAATTTTCTTCATTTCCAAAGGATATCTGAATGCCATGCTGAGCTTAATCTCTGCAGCATGCTCTGTGCTTCTCATCTCTTCCTGATGCACTGCATGGTAAGGCCTTTTTCCTTTCTTTTAATAATAACCATATTTCTGATATGAAGAGAGGTAAAAATAATAGCAATAATCAAATGAAAATTGTGAAAATGTAGAAAGCTGGCATAAGAATGTTTGCTTGTATGGTTGTTTCCAGGAGCAAGTGTCCTGATTACTGCAGCAGCTTTGTAAGATTTGTCTTTTTCCCTTGCTTTCTGACAGTGTGTATGTGTGCGTGTGTGTTTGTGCACATCTGTGCTGTCATTTGCACTTGGACTGGGACATCAGTAGATGTATTGTATGTATTTCCATGCTGAAGAAGACGTTTAAGAATTTGCTTCAGCATTTCTCTTTTTTTTCCCTTCTTTTGTACCCCTCCTCCTGTTTTCTCTTTCTCTTGCTCTGTCTGTCTCTCTGGGGTCATGGTGCTATACCTACCTGCACCTCAGTTGTGCACTGACTGCTAGAAAGCAAAAACAGAAGGTAAAATAAATCCTGTATCACTGTAAGAATAGATCTCAGTAGGTATTATCTGAGTAAATAAAAGCTACAGAAGGGGTTTGAATGTCTGAAAGATATGCAGGTACAAAAGATTTACTTTATTTTGTTTCCATTGGGAAAAAATTATCAAATGCAGATTTAGATGCTGTATTTTAGATACAGAGGGCGGCAGATCCTTTTGCACACATCAGAAAGCCAGAAAATGACCACTGTGAATTTTGACAATGTTACTCTTGATGACCTAATTCATAAAATAAACTCAGTACGAGATGTTATCATATCAAGTAACTTCTGCCACATATTAGCAGAGCGTTGAGAATTATTATAACAGGTTTCAGTAGATGTTATATTTTTCATTAACAGCTGGTAATGTGCTTTATCTTCCTGGGTGAAAGGTGCTAGGGAAGTGCAAGGTGATGTTATTAACTAACTACCGGTCTTGCCAACATTTAGTATCATTATCAGGAAATTGCCAAGCAGGTCAAGAATTATATAGTGACTGTACTGAGATGGAAGAACAGGTTAGTTTTCTAGAAAGGTTGGTTTACTTGGATCTCTGTTTCAGAAATTACGGTAAAACTAAAATATGAAAGAGTGGTGATGTGAAATATATGTATTTTCTTCTGCATTTTGGCTGATCACTGACTTTGAAAGAAGGAGAGCCTAGTGCCTCTTGAGAGGCAAGCTGTGGGTAATTCCGCTGCTTTTGATTGGGGTCAGAAATGGACCAGAAGCGAGTTTGTGTGACAGTTGTTACAGGCTCTTCAGCTGGGTATGGAGGTGATGGGTTCCTGGCAGCAGGTTTTGAGGGTGAAAGGGATGCAAAGAATCAAAGCAAAAAGGCCAGGTCAGGCTGCACCAGGATGCATGAACAAGAATCAAAGCTTAGATCTTATTCAAAAGACTGAATGTTGAGGTAGTTCCCAATAAGTGTCCTCCTTGTATGATGGAGGACTCCATAAGACAGTTTTTAGAGATAATGGTAATGCAAATTTTTCAGATCACTGCAGTAGGAGGAAACAAATATGATACAAATACATTCTTGTAGTGTGACACTTTTTCAGTATGATTCAGAGGAACCAGCCTTGATTTTAGGAATGAAGTGCAAAATATGTATACATGTGCATTGAAGTACATTTTTTGTATATTTCACCATCTCAAATGTGTATAAGAATCAGCAAGGAAAACTGAGGAAGGACAACACAACACATAAATGTTATCTTCCAGTCTGCAGTGTTGATATAATCTCTTACTTGTGGAATTAGTCCCCTCAGATCTGTATATGAACAAGGACTGCATTCTAAATTCAAGTTTCCCATTGCAAACCTCACATCAGCAGTTCTCTTTCAATCAATGGGACAACTCGGAGTAAGAACTACTCATGTGAATAAATTATGAAAGGTTCTGGAAGACCAGGCTCTTTGATTGTCATGGCAACAGATTTATTAGGCTTTGGGCATAATTTGTACTTCCCTTCTAAACAAAATAATTTTTCCTTTTACCCATGTGAATTCTTTGGCCTTGTAATTAGGACAAGAAAAAGAGGTTAATTACATTCTTAAAGATCATGCAACTGTACAGATAGATTGTTACTGAAGAATTATCAGAGTAAGCAAAAGTTTATTTTTATTAGTAGCCTTCAAATCTGAAAAAGGTGTATTCTTATTGGAATCATTCATCACCTTATTTATTTTTGAGACAGTATTAACATTGCTACTAGGTATTGTCAATTCTTCCGGCAACTCACCAAAAAAAAGAATTCCTTTAAAATATCATTGATCTTATAAAAGTATTCACTATTAATAGGTTCAAGGATAATTACCAACTTTCTACTACATTAAATATGTTCAGTTTTTAGTTAATACATGTTGTTCAGCTGT
The DNA here is from genome assembly GCF_017976375.1 of Cuculus canorus. Lineage (NCBI taxonomy): Eukaryota > Metazoa > Chordata > Aves > Cuculiformes > Cuculidae > Cuculus > Cuculus canorus. The sequence continues at coordinate 25,948,456 of NC_071405.1, forward strand.
TTACTTGGTTGAGAAACACCTATATCTTTATGGTATAGAAAGAAAATATGAAGTCATAATTACAGCAATCTTCTTAGAGAATATAGATATATATTGACATAAGAAGTACAAAACATCTGGATTTTCTTTCAGTTCAGTCTTGCATATCTATATCATTAGGATATATATTATGTAATAAGTAATATTTCCTACATTGCAATATATGAAGAACAGTTCTCTTTCAGAATATAATGTATAGGATTTTTTTTTTCTTGGCGCTAGGTTATGCACTATGGAAGAAAGGAAAATATTAGAAAAAGCAAGGGTAGCAACCTTTAAAATGTATCCAGTAACACTAATGCAGCAATAAGTTGATTTTTTTTTATGTCTATGGTAACAACATATACATTGCAAGAATAGTGGATTATTTTCTAAAGATCGTGCAATTTTTAGAGAGAAGGTTTGCACAATACAGAATGTTCGTTGTCTTTAACAGATATTTCCATCAATGATTTACTGTGACTTAGAACTGTTTCTTAAGTGACATTTTTGATAATTTACTTTAAACGTTTGCACAAAGCTGTATTGGGCTTTCTCTGTCAATTCTAAAGCAACTAAAATTACTATTTTCCTTTTCTTTTAAGATACTAGTCAATAAAAGTCTGATGCTGAAAATGCATGTATTTCATTTCAGTGCATTGAACTGTTTATTTAGATAAACTGTAATAGAGCTTGAACCGTCCGCATTATCAGGGAAGTTAAATTGAACAGTGGGAATACTTCCTACATTTGCAGCAACTATTTCTAGTCAAGAAAAATGTGTTTTTGTAATGCAACACACAAGCAGTTCCTGTACTTGGAATGTCTTGAGTTGCATTGAGTAAAGATCCAGTGAAAGCCTAATTTTTGGAAGGCACATGAATTATTCAAAACCATAAAAGTCTTAAACTTCTGTTGTTTAAAAAATATTTTTCTGACAAGAAATTTCAGTAGATCAGCATCTGTGTTTTTCATAAACCAGGATAAAAAAATGTAAAGACAAAATGTAGTTAAAAATGAAAAGCTCACTAAAAATCCATATTATGGAAATACTGATTTCAAAATTACATAACATTTAATTTTAAAGTTTTTAATTAGACTTTCATTTGTTCCAAAAAAAGGTGATGATACCTGTTTATCTGTTTTTCTCAGTGAAAATTTGCAACACTTAATATATATACTTTTTTTAATAGGGAAATGTTTCATTGTACATTTTTTAACTATGTCTGTTATAGCTGTCCCGGTATTTATTGGCTCTCACAGGTCTGTTCTTTACTTAGAAGTGAAGATATTACTGATACTGAGCAACAGTTCTTACCAGGTCTATGATAGACATAAAATCTGATTGTGATTCCTTCTTTTAATTCTTCTTGTGCTTTCAACGAAAGACAAGCCTCCACCTCAGTAAGAGTTCTAAAGATACCAGAAGAAGTAGTTTTTTTCTACAAAATCCTTTAAGAGAACTTTGGAAGGCATGCAGGCAAGGAATAGAATTAATGGAGTAGTAATATCCTTATTAAATAGATAAGGAACAAAGAAACTGCCCAAAGGTATGCTGGCAAAGGAAGAGTTCGGAATTGAACCCAAATGTCCTTATTCTCAGTTCATCACTGTCCCTGTAAGGTTATTCTTCATTTTGTTCATTTTTTTTGTTTAATGACTTGTATTTGAACTTTTAAGTTAATACTAGTTGAAATATTAAATGTGAAAGGGAATTATTGATGCATACTTCCTTTCTTGTCTCACACAGTTGTCCTAAAAATTCTTTTTTCTCTCCTGAGCCATTCTATTTGAATATAACCATTAATGATGTAATTGCTTTACTACACAGTGAAACTATATCCTAGATTAAACAGAAAATTAATAAATAAAAAATATCCTAGGCATGCCATACAGGTTTTGGGGGTTGTACATGTGTATGTCTTTATGCTGTCAGGGTTTGTGGATAGCTGTGGGGGTATGTAACTGTATTGGGGGCTCTTTGTAAATGAATCAAATTCCAATCCAGTTAAAACATAAAAAGACTGATTTTTAACTAGAATTCACACAGGTCATTATGAATCCAGCACTTGTGCACAAAAAGGTGACACAGAGAATGTAGTACCTAATAGAGATTCTTGTTAACCCCCCAGTATGCCTCCTCTATCCAAGGTAATCTTTCAGCTTTTTATCCTCTTTATGATAAAGGAAAAGATAGTTTGTACAAAACGTACTTATGTGCTAAAATTACATCTGAATTTGAGTAAAAAAAATCTACCATGGCATCTTAATGCAAACCCAGGAAAATTTTGAATGTGTTGAAAAGGTAAAAAGCTTTTTACAAAAGTTTGAGATGAGTTCTGCAGCAGAATACCTCAGAATCTTGAGAGAGATCTGCCTCACTCTGATCTACTTCTACATCTCCAGCTGTGAGACACCTCTGGGTGCTGACAGGTACCATACTTATCCAATGGCACATTCATATAGAAGAGTATGAAAGTCTAATTAAAAGCAGTACTTCTGCTGGAAACCTCATCTCACTAGTGTTTTATTCCTGACAAATGTTAAGGAGAGAACTTAAAATACACCTTACTGCATCAAGTACACTCTTATTTTTTTCTGAAATGAACTGTCTACTGGTTTACTATGGAAAAGGGTTAGAAAGGAATGCCTTAGTCAATACATACTCCATTATAGCGAGCAATAACATAATTTGCTTTAAATTACTGTTCTCCCATATGCAGAGTTCAGGGTAGCCAGAAGGATCACCTGCACTCTATTTTCATCAGTAGTGGTGGTTTATAGGGTCATACCCAACCTTCCATCCCAAACTAGACCTAATGTTATCTGTATATAAAAGAAAAGGTTCTGAAAGGCTTTTCCAGTTAAGCTGACAATTTTTCTATGGAACTTTGGATATCAGAATACATAAAAGTGTTTAAGTTCTAACACATGCTGGTGTTTAAGAGCTAAATGTATCATATGGCCTCTAGTTCCTTTTTAAAACAGGGCGGCTAATGGATCCAATTACCTTTGAGGATCTAAGTATGGGATTCATAGCATTTGTTTATTTTCTACAACATTAATAAATCAGGAAAGTAAATCTAGTTATTATAGTAGGGTATTTATTGAACTTTGCCAGGTAAAATGCTTTTTCGTTGGCCAAGAAACACTGGACAACCACTGAAGTCCGTGAACATAAATAAAGTATTTTATTTATGGCAAAAGCCTCAGAAACAAAAAGCCTGGAGAAAAGTTGATAAGCCGAAGACATCAGTAAGCTCTGATGAAACAACGGATTGCAGGAATGGTAGGGGATGTCTGCTACATCTCTTTATGAGAAGACAGAGTGGAGCAATGCTTATTCCAGTTTTCAACTAAGGTAGACAGAAAAGTGGTGTGAGTAGAAAACAGTGTGGTGTTTGTGAATGTAAATCATGCCTTAATAATCTGTTAATATTTAATGAGGATCTTAATGCAATGCATGTTCTTAACTTCTGAAAATTGGGGACTTATAATGTTATGCATATGTCTTTAGATATTGAAAAACATGACTTTCTCCTCCATGTGAAATTGTGCTATATTTGATGAGAAAAAAATAGGACTTTGCATTGACAAATACAAAATCCTAACAATACTGTCTGTAAAGTGATATGTTACTGAACTATCTTAAGAGTACCATAATCTTTCCATTAAGGAAGGCAAGTTTTATGCTTGGAAACAAAACCATTTCACTTTTTGGATGAAAATCAGATGGGAAGACTGTTTAATAAGACCTATGTGTTGATGAAATCTCTTTTTCATTTTGTGGCTAAACGAAAAACTAGTTGAAGGGGTTTTGTTCAGGTATTCACAGCAAACTTTTCACTGAATATAGAAGTAGTACGAAATACTTAGCAGGAGAAGATAGGAGTTTGGAAGGGCTTTTAAAGCATTCTTGAAAGTGGCTCTTAACGAATGATTACAGTGGCCCTTAGGATAGTTTTGTTTCTGTGCTGCTGAACATAGTACTTATTCTCTATATGTATTCATCAAAGCTAGATGACAAAGCTTTCCTTAGGAAGACTCACCCATTTCGCTGATATCATATTAATTTGTTTTGGATTCCAGTGTTTTTGTTCCATAGGAGATGCTTTATGTTTTATCACAATGCTCTGGAGCTTGGCACAGCTGGGCGTGTTCTCAAGACACTGCTATGGCAATGTGTGAAAATCTACGTTGTACCTGCTCCTTTGGCTCTCCTATGAGATATTATTAACTCAGTATAAAGGGAACAGCATCTTTGGCATGACTTCATGAAATGCTCAGAGCGTTTCAAAGTGTTGCGTCCCTGGGAATATCCTGAGTGTACAATATGACGTACCTTGTAATATGATTTTAATATCACTAGCACATCCCAGCTGACTGAAAAAGTGTTGGTCATTTACTTCTGCTCCTGATTGTTGTCCCTCAAATTCTGCATCTGTTCGTGTCCTTTCTAACGGAATTGTAAGGGATCACTGGTTTCTTTGAGTCTAGTGGTTGACCCCATCCTGAAAACTATGCAACGGATGTTTAACGCAGAAGGGCCCACAGAACCTCTGCTCCATCAATTCATGCTCACCACAAAATAATTTCAGTCCTCTTTACCAAATTTTAGTGAGGTAGTAAAAGACGACAAGTCATATCTGCAATGTTTGACAAGGGGAGATAGATCAAAAGCATCACTAAAGCATTATATTCCTTTGAAAAAATTAAGTAGGCCATGCCTGAAATTGCAGAGAGAGCCCTTCAAATGTTTTGATGAATCTGTCTCCATATTAATTTGTGATCTCTTATGTGGCTTTCGTTAGATTTATGAGTAGATGAAGAAGGCACTCCAAATGTCACAGGGATTTTAACATCAGAAACACTAGTGCTCCCTGCCTCACAAGCTGATCCTACTCACAGCCGTTTTCTGCAACCTCGTGTGGAGGTGCAGCATCTCCCTGCAGAGGTCAAGTCACACATACAGAAATGACCTTTCTGGATCCCTGCAGGTCAAGCATGGGAGGAGTACAGTGTAAATATGATGCAAACAGACAGGATCAATAAGCAATTTCCCTTCATAAATAGGAGACCTCCCTGACATCAGTTCTGTATGGATAAATCCCAAGCATTTTTACCAAGTTACAACACAGTAATTATTATATATGCTAAGAATATGGTGGCATGTCCTCCTTGCTCACACAACTGTAGCAAATGCCTGTGCAGCCACATCTTCCCTTGTTCCTTTTTGTGTCTACGACAGTCCATGTGAACACGCATTGCTAACCACCATGACAATGTATCTGGGTGTATCTGTCCCTGGTGTATGTGTGTGTGAACTAAGCCTCTTACCCCTTCAGTGCATATATGCATACCCCTCCTGCAAATAAACACAGCTGTGGGATCACCCCCTGTCCTGCCTCTCCAGGGACCTGATCTCCCAGTCACCTGTGGCTTATGGACAACTCGTCAGCTCATGATGATACTGCTAAGAACAGACCCCTCAGCTGCATAAATTACGTGTGCACAAGTGGTGTCTCCTAGGTGAGGAAATGGAAAAGGTAGCATGGACTCAGGGGTGATGGCCTTGTCACACTTCTTCTCTTGTTCTATAAGCTCTGCCAGTAGGTCTTTGTGGGCTGCATCCATCACTACCACTCCTCAATGCAAAGGCCCTTGTGTACATGGCTCAACTTTCACCTGTGTGTTAGTATATGAAGACCACTTCTACTTCTAGAAACAGATCCTACTGAAATGCAATGAGCTGAGATGCTTTGGATAGCTGTTTTGGTAAGGATATTTCAATCAGGTAGGACTTTTCCACTTAAACTGCTTGATTTGCTTTACACTTTGGGTGTGAAATGCAGTGCTTTGTGCATGAATATGTCTATGTCCTCTGTACTGGAGTGAGAGCTTCCATCCTCCTTGAGATTGTCACAGCCAGTGTGAAGTGAACAGGAGCCAGGAAAACTCTACATAAGAAAGTCATCACAGCCTCAGCTCCTCACAGACAAAAAAAGACTGTGCCAAAGCTGCTGTCTCCCTCACACTTCTTTTTCTTCTGGTCAAGGGGTATGAAGTTCCTTCCCTCCTGTGCTTTTATAAGATGTAAAGATGCTGGATTCTCCTGGAAATCAGGTTACAACCATTGTGTAAGTCAGTTTCCAGAACTGTTCTTCTGGGCTACTGAGCCATGCTTGTGTGTCCCCAGGTGAGGATTAATCTGTTAATGTTTGTAAAAAGCTATGTAAATGATCTGTACAATGCTGACAGATCAACTACTGCGTTGTTCACTGGCTGCTCCTCCTGACACTTTAAGATGTATGCCAAACAATGTTGACACTTTCAGATGGCATTCGCTGATGTAGCTTGCTGCCTTAATCCTCTCAGGATTTGGCCCTATGTTTTCTAGCTTACTGACTGGGTGTTACAGCACAAATATGCTGATGCTTTTTCACATAACCTAGAATATAACCAATACATCAATTTATGCTTGTGCAGGACCATGAGCTAAAAGGAAACCTCTTTTTTATAACACGTGCAATTCAGGTCCTGAAGGACAGATGGAAAGCAATGAGGCTGAGCAGATCTTGGTTCCCTGCTTGGCTGTAGTCAAGAGGCAGAAGCAGAAACTGCTTCTGTGAGCTGTTGGCAGGATTTGGCCCTGCTGCGACCGCAGAAATAGCTGTGAGGCTTAACATAAGCCCCTCCGAGAATGTGAATGCAACCAAAGAGGAGGATGTACCTGAAATCTGGGAGTCTTTCTGTCCTGTGCTCATCACATAGATTGCAGCTGTTATCTGTTATTGAGATCAGAGCCTGACAGTGGTAGATACTGTTTAAACAGTAGGAGAAACCACCTCTTCTAGAGAGTTAACTTATAAATTAATGCAACTTCAATAACTAACTCTGCAAGCACTTAAAACAACAAGAGGTGGCCAAAAGATGAGTAACTAGTTTCTCTAACTGCTTTACCACTTACCTGGTCCCAGTTATTAGCATTTTATCAGTATGTGGATTTGTATATTGATTTTTGGTATGCATGATTAAAACTGTCATTATCTTTAATACTATTTGCAGAGAAGATAATTTGCCATTGATCTTTGCTGATGCCATTATGGATATATATAACTTTTCCTTAAATACCCAGACAAGGAAGCAATACTGCAGCATGGGCTGTTTTCACTACAAGCTGTTACTAAACGAGAACAGGACAGCCAAAAGGAAAGGACTTTCTGTGGATCTTTGTTGTCACATGGTCCACTTCTTTGAGGCTACTGGAACTGATAACTTACTATGTGGGCCATTTTCAGGGACTCACATGAGGATATGGAGGCATTACACAGGCCAGCAATTTGGGTGACTAAGTTATGAAAAAAGTACTTTTTCTTTTTGTCACTATTGCTTGTCTAGGCAACCTGTGCTTTTAAAGGTTAGTCCAGTACAAAGTGGAGTCAGCAAGAACTGTGCCACTGATTTTTTAACTCAGCTGAATCACACCACTGGCTGGTTTTGTCATCACCACCAGTAAATGTTGCTGTGATAGAAAATATGAACAAACCATGACTTTGTGCTTTGTTTCTTTGCCCAAAACTTTCCTTCCATTCTTTTCCTGTCTTAAATATTTATCTGCCACACACTTACAGCTTCAATAAAAGTTCAGGCCATATCTCTGTGTCTCTACACAATGCTTTTTTGTGTAGGGCTGCTCTGGAACTGGGCATCTCTGAGATTTAGCACACGTCTTGTTTTGTTTTGCTCAAACAGCCTTTTGCCAGCCACAAAACTCCATGAAAATGATTGGCGATGAAAGGAACTGATTTCTTCTTCCTCCTCATAAAAAGAATGCATATTTCCACTTACGGTGTTTATTTGCACTCATACTAAACAATCTATGTAAATGTTCCCTGCTGGCATTAGTCTAGCCGAATTAAGTAATAGGCAGAGGCAAGGTGGTAGGGCACAGGCTTTGGGATGCATCTAATGTAACAGGACTGTCACTGTGGTTTCAGGTAGCTGCTGCTCAAGGGTGCAGGGCCTTGTACTTTCTAGAGACTTATGCTACCACCTGGCTATGTTGGAGCTACCTCAGGCGTGGTTATGTATGCAGCAAACCTGTGACTGCAGCAGAGATATAGCCGATGTCAGTTATAAATGGCTGCAAGTTCGAACAGAAGGAATTTATAAGCCATGCTTGGAAAATCTTAAATACCTTGTTTACTGAGCTGTTAAAAAAATAAAAGGTAGCACAATAACAAAATAATGAAGACCAAACATTTGTACCTCATCCTTTGACGAGTTGCCTAGTAATATTCTACTGTTTACAGTTTTGACAGCAAAAACACATAGAAAAAACCCCCCCATAATTAGCATTTACAAGAAGTCAGGAATGAGAAAACGGAAGGCAACAGAGACTTGTGCTAACAGAGTTATTATGACTCTTGAGAGGGCCATCTATGAAAAGCAGTCATTTTTTGCAAATCCCTGTTTTTCTGGTTAGCAATTACCACCTGGCAACAGAGAGGGAGAAGCAGCCCTTACGCTGCTTTGACAAGGTGGAAATCTGGTGCTTTACTGAAACATTTGGTAGCTCTGCACACAATCCTTCTGGCAGCATGTACCTGAGGAGAGAATGCTAATGAGTGGGGAGGATGGAGTTGCAGTTGATCAGAGCCAGCATTGTTCATGCTGACCAAGTTCCCTAGTGCCAGGGGTGTCCCTATGCTCATGGAGGTGCTCCTTGGAACTCCAGAGGCCCTGATTCCCCAGTTTCCACATGGATGCTTCATCCACTTTGCTATCCTTCTGGTGACAGGCAACAGCATACAGCAAAAACGTTATTGCAAGTGTGGCATGGAGGAGAAAACGTTATTGCAAGTATGGCATGGAGGAGCTTTTTCTTAACTGATTGTGAAGTGATAGACCATGGTGTACATGCAAGTTATCTATGAGAATGCTATTCTGTCCTTAATTATTTGCAAATACCTGCATGTGGTGAAGTCCTATGCATTTGTAAGTCATACACATTTTCTCCTCAGTAGTGTTTACTTTCAGCCCAGAGAGAGTATATAGCGTAGCTGTGACCAGAGCAGAGGGAAGTTACCCAGCTTTACTGACAGATTTTTATGAAGGGTTTCCCAAGGCCAGCCTGCAGCAGCGTGCAACTACAGATATGCTTTTGACATTTGTAGTCAAGAAGCAGCGGTATTCAAAGTAAAACACCACCAGTGGGTTTCCATAAAAACCATGATTGGTAGATTATTTGTAGGGATTTGAATGTAGCTATGGGTTCTACAGCTCTAAGCTTTCTCTTGGAAGGACTCCACCAGCATACATTTGACATCCTTTCTCCCCCAGAGCACAGTAAGCCACAGCAATGCTGCTCTGCAAGCTACCTGCAACAACTCCCTGCTAGTGAGCAACTCCTGCTTTGGTTTGGACCCTCCAGGTAATCTCCGGTCAAGAAAGTACTGGAGAAAGAATGAAGGAATTGGGAGCAATTGGAAAAAAGAGAGTCATGAGCTTGGGAAGACAGAGTCAAGAGTCTTCTGAATGTTTTCTTTCCAGAATAAGCCAAAGAGTACACCTGACCAAACCTTAGCTTCCTGAAAACTTGACAGAATTTATTCTTTCTCCATAAAATAGATTATCCTTTTGGAAAGTAACTGAAGTCTTTCTTACTAACCCACAGAAAATATATTGTCCGGTTTTCCTGTGGCTGCTGCCACAGGTCCTCCTCTGATTACAGGCATGAAATGCAGGCAAATGTAATTATGATGCAGGCAGTTTTATGTGTCCCCAGACAGGTTTTCAAATAGCAAAAAGAATATAAATATTGGATCTATGGAAAGAAAATGTCCACTATTAAAATCAACTCCCAAGCTTGTACTGTGAAAAAGCTTTCTTCAACACAGCTGTCAGCCCTGCTGAGATTTTAAATTGGAGTTTGTCTAGTGTAACTCTCACTTGCTATTTAAAAAGCAAAGTCAGAAGCATTAAACTTTTGTCTTGGGTTTTAAAAATATGGGAAAACTAATATAATTGCTGTACTAATGTAGAGCTATGAGCTTTTAGGCTCTCCAGTTTTTGGCAAAGGAAGCTTATGTCTTTTGATTCATGAATAAGACGTTCTCCTGTATAAATCTGCCATACGCTTTCTCTTCAGAAAAAAAATCTTCATGTCTTCCTCCTCTCTGTGTTGTTTGGAATGATTCTTGGTTTCTAACTTCCTGTGCTTCACTCAAGAACTGGCTGCAGTTCAGTCATCAGTCACTGTGCAGTTCTTGTGTGAATTATTAGAATGTGCTTGGCATCTGGAGATCTAAGGAATTTAAAAGTGGGGTTCAAATGTCAGACTGCAGCTGGAAAGGCTTCCGGAGATTTAGAGCTGGGTCTGTGGTCTGACCGAGGCAATGCCCATGTCAAACTAAACAGAGAAAGTCTCTGAATGACAAAAGGATATCCCCTGTCAGACCAGTGGCATGCACAAGGTAGTTTCCAGCTTCAGCATAAAAAAAGAGTGGTTAAGAGGGCGACACAAAGTGCCAGCCCTGGTAGGAGAATAAGGGCTAGATATGTTACCTGTGTCAGTGAATTTTGGGAGAAGACAAAGATTGATAGGATGAGCAAAATAGGACTTGGCTTGAATTCTAAATTTAGGCTTGTGTGAATGCAATTAATTAGCTGGGGAGTCTCTGGAGAAAAATTACTTCAAACAAAGAGAAATCTTTGAAAAAGATTGCTTCTGTATCAGGAGGAAATAGAGAGGAATTTAGTTTAAGGATGTTTTTCTGAATTATGTTAATTTTTACTTGTCAGGTATATTGTTTAACATAGAATTGACAAAACAGTGTCATTCTTAATGCTTTATTAATCTTCTTATTTAGCAAAATATGTATAATAAGAAAAAGAAAAAGGAAATCTACACATTCTCTTGGGGGGGGGGGGTTTGTGCCCCTCCTTGGAATCTCTAGAGCCATAGATCAATTGCTAGTGTTTAGTGACCTCGTGCCCAAGAGTGTAGGGCCTGTGGGTGGGTCTTCTATGGCTGGCACTTGTACTGTGCATAATCTAAGATGACATTGACCCTTGCAGCATTATGAGAATAATATTTTCAGCAGGATGAATTGTTCTTGAATATTTTCTTCAATGTATTGTTACATGCCCAAACATTTTTTTCATCTTGAGCGTATGTCCTACATTTCCTCTCTGCTCTTTTTGTTGCATGGTTTTGATTGTAGCCAACAGCAAAGGTCAAAAGACATTTTACTGTTTCTATTCCTATGTTTCTGCTCAGCTGAATTAAATTGTTGGTGCTGCAAAGTGACTTGTTAAAAAGCTTATGCTGCAAGACTGCAACCAGTATAAACTGAACTTGAGCTGTATCAGTTTAAACCGGGTGGTCCAGGGAGAAAATGCAGTCCGAAGAATAGGGTACTGGCCTGGAAACCAAGAAAAAAGTTCGGTTCTCTGGAGCTTCAATGGGCACCTTCATGAATTTAGGTAATGTTTTCCATCTTGCTCTGCCTCAGGTTTTCTGAATGGATGGTAGAATGGCACTGTATTTTAAAGCAGTTTGCACATTCAATTTTTCAATTACATAGCCTTATTCCTTTCACATCTTACATTAACCAGTACAACTGCCTGTTTATTTATGTTACAGATAGGTTCTGAGATACTAATATATAGTAACTAATATATAGTAATATATATATGATGTCATTGAATAGGTTAATTATGTTTACCAGTTTCACTAGGAGGTATCATTTCTCTGTCCAGAATTGAACCAGCAATGAGTTTTGCCCATCAAACAGCCTTTGATTTCTTTCCTACGTAGTGAAGTGAAAGCAGACTATTTTTTTAGGGTATGGATTATTCAGATCAGAACTTTCAAGATAACCTGAGATAATATTTAGTTGAGTCTTTTAAATTAGTCCTCAAATGGGCTTTGGTTGAGTTTGGCCCAAATGTCTTTTGTTGTTGTTTTGTTGTTTTTTTTTTTTTTCCTGAACCACAGATAATGTGAAAATGCAGGATTTTCATTTTTTTTCCTATATATTAAAATTTCCTTACGTGTTGTAAACTGCCAGTACCTGAATACCTCTTCTATGATTAGTGGTCATTTCCAAATTTTGCTTCATGAGTGAAAGTTCTTCCTCTCACCAGAGTTTGCAGATCATTGTTCCACTGCAGGCCTGCCATCTTCCATAGGTTTTAGGTAGTTCATAACCACAAGCCTTTTTTTTTAACTGGTATACTCATTGCTCACCTCATCCTACCACTCCTTGATGGTGCCTTACAGCATGAAAGGGGAAGAAATGGGTAAACATCTCTGTAGTAAACCATTTGGCTCTCAAAATATGAGTAGAGCCAAATGGATACTTCACAAATGCGAGAAAAATATCTTAAATGAGAAAGCATCAGTCCTTATGTCATGACACATGCTAGAATAGAAAACAAGTCTGCATGAACAATCTGAATATCTTGGTCAACAATACATGATAAATAAACACTTTGTTTTGAAAATTAATTTGAAGGACATTACTAGTCTTCTGTTTCTAGGCATGTTGCTATTCATTTACTTATCACACCAGTTCAGTGGGACTCAGTGCTTTCCCTGTGTGTTATAAAGATTCTGGGACTCACACACAATCATTTCCAATGACCTATTTTGCATAATTCAGATGCTATGAATATTTCAATTATTATTAGCAGCCTTTTTATTGCAAGTAATATTTTTAAAGAATCCATTCTATGTTAAAAAAAATCAGGGTTAAATTTAGCTCTCTGCTCTGGGAGCATAAACCCAGATTAGCTTTCCTTTTAACAGTAATTTCACTCAAAATTTTTTGAACAGAATTTGACTTGGTGTCTGTTCAAGAATAATGTGGGAATACATACATTCGTCTCCCTAAATCCTTAAGAAGAATTGCCAATATGCTACTGTGTATTCTTAATATAAGAAAGCAGCAAAATATTTTCAGGTTTGTGGCTATGGTCTTGGTATTATTCACATTTTATATGGGCATTGTTTTAAATTACTGGCACTACATTAGAGTCTGTCAAGATGCATCATATAAACAAATACAATTTACCATGACCTTGAGGCAGCATGATGGGTATGTTGCATTACATTAGCTATCAAAATATGTTCATTATATAGTACACTACCCACTGCAGAAAGAGAAAGAACATGGGTTGTTAGGCATACTGTACAGTTGGAAGACATGCAAATAATCCTCCAGATCTAAAGCCATATCATTTGTATCTTTTTAAAGAGAATAAGAATAAGCTATAGGAAGAAAAATGAATCCAAATGGCTTTGCTCCATATGCAAGTTGACTTCCTGTACTGAACAATGGGAACCTCTGAACATCAGGAAGCATGTTACTGTCAGGGTGACTGAGGGTGACTACATGGAATCTCCATTCTTGGAGATCTTGAAAAGCTCTCTGGACATGGTTCTGGACAACTGGATGTAGATTAATTTGCTTGAGCAGGAAGAGGGGTGGACCAAGTGACCTCTGGAGGTCCCTTCCAGCCTCAACCTCTGTGTTATCCGTGACTTGCAACAGTAAGCACTTGTTGCAGCAACGTGCCAGTGCACAGTGGTTAGGAAATTCAGCTCTTGCTGTTCTTCTTTCTTCACTGCCCATCCTGATGGCTTTGCCAGCACATTTGGTGAGTTAATCATGACCTTTTCGCTCCCAAATCCCATTTCTCTGCTGTGCCGTAGAACTCTGCCTTAAGCCATGGAGAGGAGAAGTGTCACCCAATTTGTGTTTTACCAAATGTGCTACTCTCTGCAAAGCCAGCTTGTTTACCCAGAAGTAAGAGGACCTGCCAGCTGTCCCACATGCCGTGCTTGCTCTGAGGACAAGCCAGAGGGACAGATGCTCCTGTGGATCTAGGGCTTGTCTCTCCTGGCTGTGCTGGGTTTGTGCAAACTGACCTTCAGCATCTCGCTTCAACCTACTGTTCTTTCCCCCTTCCTGTACTTTGTTCTGTTGTAATTTTATAAGCTGCTTGGGCTAGGTTTTGTTCTCACTATCTATGTCTGGTTTCTAGCCCAGACATCAGCAGGGGTTGCTGCATGCTGCTGCAATATAAATGACTAATGATGATGATAAAAGGTGTAGGAGTTGGTTGCCTGGAGTGTTATCCTACTTTGATAACTTTGTTTTAGAAACTAGCTTCTTTCTCAAATTATCAGATATTTTATCTTATTAGGTTTATTTAGGAATATTTTAAGAGTTGCAAGGGATTCTTGTCTTCCTCTATTATTGAAAGCTCATACCAGAACTTTGAAAGAGGCTTTGAAATTTTCAGAGTTTGGCTGGTGTTGCTGTCATGGTGCCAGAAGGCGTCAATGTGAATTGCAGGTTGTTGGCACCTGTAAGAGTCAGCTGCAACTCTGTCCTAAAAGAGACATTCAACGGGGAACTGCTCTATTTTTAAATTTGGGCTGATATAGGTAATAATTACACACAAAACAGTATGTGAAAAGAACATTATCAAGGTTGCACAGCTCAGCACTTGACGCTAAGAGATGCTGCAAGCAAAACTGTCTCTACTTCATTATTTTGCCACCTTGCACAGGTGCATCAGTCACAGACTATTTTCGCCCAGGATCCAAGCTTCACTTGGTGTGCATAATAGATGACACAGTTTGTGAGTTCAATACTTTATTTTCTTTCCACTGTTCAATGCATAGCTCAGACTCTGCTGTGCAGGCAAAATTATTTCCTGCTGTAGCAATCCAGGATGTTCCACTGTGAAGGTTCTTGTCACGTGCAAACATTGACTTATTTCCATTTATAGTGCCTTAATAGCAATTCTGAGTATCATTACTTCCTAGCAGAGCTGGTAACCTAAGGCAAAAAGATTTAGATTACAAGTATCCATGATTGTGGGTGCCCAGTATAATTTTTTAGAGTACTTGGCAGCACTGCAGCACCCATTGGCTTCCACTGCAGTGGCCAGTACTCACCCCTTTCAGATACTCAAGCCTTCAGTCCCAAGGCAGGCTCCCAGAAGTACAGAACAGGAGAGCATCTTAGGAAAGTGTGGTATGAATGAGTTGTGTTTCTCAGGGCAAAATCTCAGGCCTGCAGACAAAAGGCTGCCACTCCTCTTGTCAGAATCTCCTGCCACATTTTAAATTCTAAAAATAATAAAAAAAAGAAGAATCCTACAAGCAAAAACATTTTTCTCTCCTCTCCTATGGCAAATGCTCTGACTGAAGCTGGAATTTGATGGACAGAATAGTACTTAAATAAAACCTGCCTGAAAACACATGAACAGAAGGAGGCTGGGTTTTTCCTGGATCACCTTTAATTGTGGCATTTTTGGCTGGTCTTTGCAGATTAGTTACAAGAAAAAGCAAATGAATTTATTTTTGAAAAGCAAACTGAAAACTTTTACTGTTCAAATTTCCATATTGATAACCATAAATGTTATTTCAGCCTATTAAAGTATGGCAAAGATGGTCTGAGGTAACACAGTAATTAAATAAGAAAGAAATTACAATAGAGGTAATTTATTTATAAATCTGAGGACTTAAATGCTTTTTCAGATGCACAAGACCTTCTTCAGCACTAATATCAGGCCATCTCAGCTACAATAAAATTGCCTAAGCAGTGAAGGTATTTGAGTATTTAATAGAAAAAGTTGTTAGGCTTCTGTATTGGTAAAAAAATTATTCGTTTCCAAGCATCATTCCTGTAAACAGCAAAACTGAATTTTTCCCAGAAAATACTAACCCTGAGACAAATGACTGGCATGCATCATTTCAAATCAAATAGTTATTATTGTAAGAAGTTATTTAAAAACTGTACACAAGTTTCCCAAATTGGAAGGAGTCAGTTGGCTAGAATTATTTACAATGTCCCTTAATGTAGCTGTAATTAATTTTTTCAGTAAAGATATAATTGGAAGTCAAACATTCCAGAATGTTTTACCCACAAACTAGCTGTTCTTTTCTAGAGGAGCTTTAGTGTTATACCCCTCAGGGTTCTGGATGCTCTTCTAAAGCATGATTGTTTTGAAAGGAGAGGTCACTTCTGAGATAAAGGTAGTTAGATCCATTACGGGACAAAATATATTCTGGCCTTGGCTGAATTTAGAGATACTATAAAGCATAAAATCAAAACAAGTTTGTGTCACTTTTCCATCTCTTAACATTTTTATATGTCTTCTGAAGCAGCTCAGTTTCCGTTCCAATGTGCTGTGGTGAGGGCAGATCTTCAGATTGCTTATGACATAGGTCATGTGCCTTCTGGCAGATAACAGAGACCTGTCTTTCACTGAGACTTGGGTACTGTATTTTTTCCTTTACAGGGCTTCAACATATTTTTGCTCCTAAAAGAAAATCCTGGAGATGTCCTTGAAATAGAAAATGAGGTGCTGATATCTGGAATGATGAAAAGAGATACTTTAACATCTCATTCTTTCACATAGTTATGTCAACTAATCTTACTTTTATCTGGGCAAAAATGCAACTTTTAAGACTTTTATCAGGGCTATTTTTAACTGAATATACCAGCATCCAGGTGCACTTGCAGTAGTTTTTTTGTTGTTCTGCTTCTTTTAAGCTCAGGAAAGATAGGCAAAGGAATAAGAGAGAGAGGTCTGACTTCAAACTTTGAATCTTTATTCTATCATTATCTCTGCAGTGTGGGTGGGAGAGTTGTTAGCCTTCTTCTTTTTTTTTTCTTCAAATTGAAAGAGTACCTTCTACCAACCTTTAGATGTATAAATTATAAAATCTTCGGAGTAAGGACAATACATCTTCAGAGGACGTAGCATACAGGCTCCTCATTAATACCAGAAGAGTTTTTTGTCCTTTGTTGCTCCAAAACCCCCTTGTATAACTAGAAAAGTCAGAGAGAAAGGCAAGAAAGATAACCAAAAGCATGGAATGGCTTCTGTATGAGGAGCAACAAGACAGACTAGCATTTTTCAGTCTTGAAAAAAGATGACTAGAGGGATATGGTAAGAAACAAACCTATAAAGGGGCAGTGATCATGCATTGGTGGAGTTCAAGGTCCTGACAGATATGGGACAGGTGAGGTGTATAGTCAGCACCCGAGATTTTAGGAAAGCAAAATTCCAGCTCTTCAAGGAGTCAGTCAGTAGGAGCCTCTGGGATATGGTCCTCAGGGACAAGGGAGCAGAACAGAGCTGGCAGATATTTAGGGATGCTTTCCATAAAGCACAAGAGCACTCGGCCCGCAGGCGCAGAAAACTGGACAGGGAAAGGAAGAGACCGGCATGGCTGGAGTGAGATCTGCTGGTCAAATTGAAGAGTGAGAGTGAACTGCACAGGCAGTGGAAGCAGGGACAGGGAACCTGGAAAGAGTGTAGGGATGCTGCCTGGTTTTGGAGGGATGCGGTCAGAAAGACCAAGGTGCAGCTGGAGCTGGACTTGGCAAAGGAAGTGAAGACTAACAAGAAGTGCTTCTACTGGTATGTCAATCAGAAAAGGAAGGTTAAAGAAAGCGTACCCCCACTGATGGTTGAAAATGGTGACCTCATATCAACAGATGAGGAGAAGGCTGAGGTACTCAACAATGGTTTTGCCTTGTTCTTCACTGACAAACACCCTCCTCACCTTTTCGGGTGAATGGACAACAAGATGGGGATCAGGGGAGTATAACCCTTCTCACTGTTGGGGAAAATCAGGTTTGTGACCAACTGAAAAACCTGAACATAAGTAAGTCTATGGTACCTGATGAGATGCATCCCAGAGTCCTGAGGGAATTAGCTGATGTGGTGGCCAAGTCACTCTCCATGATATTTGAAAAGTCATGACAGTCAGGAGAAGTCCCTGGTGACTGGAAGAAGGGTAACATTGTGCCCATTTTTAAAAAGGGTAGAAAAGACAACCCTGGGAACTACTGACCTGTCAGCCTCACCGCTCTTCCTGGTGAGATCATGGAACAGATCCTCCAAGAAGCTATGCTAAAGCACATAGAGGACAGAGAGGTGATTAATGGCAGCCAGCATGGCTTCACCAAGGACAAGTCCTGCCTGACCAACCTAGTGGCTTTCTATGATGGGGTAACCACATCAGTGGGCACGGGAAAACCAACGGATGCAATCTGTCTGGACTTCTGTAAAGCCTTTGACACAGTCCCTCACAATATCCTTCTCTTTAAATTGGAGAGATATGGGTTTGATGGGTGGACTGTTCAGTGGATAAGGAATTGGTTGGATGGTTGTATTCAGAGAGTAGTGGTCAACAGCTCCTTGTCCAGAAGGAGATCCATGACAAGTGGTGTCTCTCAGGAGTCCATACTGGGACCAGTGCTGTTTAATGTTTTCATTGATGATCTAGACAATGAGATTGAGTGCAGCCTCAACAAGTTTGCAGATGACACCAAGCTGAGTTGTGCAGTTGTCACACCAGAAGGAGGGGATGTCATCCAGAGGGACCTGGATAAGCTGGAGAAGTGGGCCTATGTGAACATTATGAGGTTCAACAAGGCCAAGTACAACTTCCTGCACCTGAGTCAGGGCAATCCGCAGTTTCAGTACAGGATGGGGGATGATGTGACTGAGAGCAGCCCTGCAGAGAAGGACTTAGGGGATGCTGATTCATGAGAAGCTCAACATGAGCTGTCAATGTGCACTGGCAGCCCAGAAGGCCAACTGTATCCTGAGCTGCATCAAAAGCAGCATGGCCAGCAGGTTGGAGGAGGTGGTTCTCCCCCTCTGCCCCACTCTAGTGAGCCCTCACCTGAAGCATTGTTTCCAGTTCTGGAATCCTCAACATAAGAAGGATATAGAACTGTTAAAAAGGGTCCAGAGAAGGGCCATAAAGATGATCAGAGGGCTGGAGAACCTCTACTATGAGGACAAGCTGAGAGAGTTGGGGTTGTTCAGCCTGGAGAAGAGAAGGTTCCAAGGAGACCTTAGAGCAGCCTTCCATTACCTGAAGGGGACCTACAAGAAAGCTGGGGAGGGACTGTTTACAAGTGTACATACTGATAGGTTGGAGGGGAATGGTTTTAATTTAGAAGGAGGAAGATTCAAATTAGACATTAGAAAGAAACTCTTCACCATGAGGGTGGTGAGGCACTGGCACAGGTTGCCCAGAGAAGTTGTGGATGCTGCCTCACTGAAAGTGTTCAAGGCCAGGTTGGATGAGGCCTTGGGCAGCCTGGTCCAGTGGGAGGTGTCCCTGACTATAGTAGGGAGCTTGGAACTGGATGATCTTTAAGGTCCCTTCCAACCCAAACCATTCTATGATATTATGATTCTGCATTTTTACCCAAAGATGCTTCCCTCAGGGGAGGAAGTCCTTGACTTGCAGATTTCTGGACTCTAGGTAGGTTCAGTGGAGTAAGCATGACTATACACTTGTGCTGTTCATCTTTGACATCATCTAATGGCAAGGGGACACCTGGTCAGCTGGACTGTGGTTTGGCCGGTATTATGCCCATTAAAACCACAGTGTATTTGGCCCTTACTGGACATCTTATAAGGCAGCTCTGGCAAATCTCTATTGTGGTCAGCTCTTTCTGTCCCTTCCCCTCTGATGTGAAAGGAGCATCACTAAGACACAGAATAACTGTTCAGGGTTGATATCTATTTTTTTTTCTCCTTCCCTATTGCAGCTGCTTCTCTGGGGACAGGAGCCCCTTGGAGTCTGCAGGACAGGGCTCAGCAGACACCATATGAAGAGGGAGCCTAAAAGATCTGTTCCTCATCGTTGCGTCCACAATATGGAACTTGTATTTCTCAGCACTAACAGTTCATTGCAGCAGAGACATAAATAGTCTGAAAATGGAGCACACATATCATCAGTTATTTTTTTTTAGAATCAGTGTATTTGCACACACTGTAGAGAGAGGGATTCATGTGAACAAAATAAACACAGATCATGTCATCCTTCCTCTCTTCCTACTTATAGAGGGTATCAAGAGTTAATCTTAGGTATATTAGGAGGGAGAAAATACTCCTTTGACTAAAAAGACCTGAAAAGAAATACCGATTGTTGAAAAGAAGGAAAATGGCAAGTGCATGCTGCAGTACCAACCAAGTCAAATGCTTATGCTTCTGAACATTAGTACCAAGCAGCCAAGCACAGTGCTGTGTATCAGGAAAGTGGATTGTGAACACAAATTAGGCCACTCAGAACCAACAAGGATTCTATTGAAATTTCACCGCCATTTGGACCGAGCCAGAAAATTCATCATCTCTGTATTTGTGAAATTTGGAGTCTGAATCATAAATGTTTCCAGTTGTATATTAAATAGACTGCTCATTTTGATCAATAACTATTCCTCATAGTGTATCTCATGTCAAAGGGGAGAGGGCTATGGGTTAAAGGGTGACTTACTGTCATTTCATTTGGGATGGTTTCTTTCACAAACTAGGACTCGTGAAGCCTTATGAATTCTGGTATGCAAGACCGTACTATAGATGGAGGATCCAAAAGGTATTTGTGAGTCAATGAATAGCAGTGTCTGCACAAAGGGAGGTAAAGGAGAGCCTATAACAATAGCCTGGTATTTAGGGATCTTTATTCTGCTACAGATCATAGCTATGTTTCTAAGATACTTCTATTGAAAATATCTGGTCTTTTTATAAGAGAGCTTAGGTAATCTGAGCATCTCAGGGTTGTGCATGGTGCCATCGACATAAATGAGGGGAAGGAAGGCAAAACTGGCTGTAAGTCCTTTGCCTCCTCTGAGTTCCAGCTGCCTGCGGGACAAAATCAGCTGCCAGAACAAACTGGATAAGACCCATAGTAGGGAACAGGATGAGCCCTCTAATGCATTACCTACTTGAATTCTGCCCCCTCTGAATAACCTCTTTACTGCTGAGTGCTTCTCTTTATTCTAGAAGAGGTCTCACATTGCTGAGACCTTTGGAAATATCCTGGCTGTAGTGCTATAAATAGCCTGTATTTCCCACTGACTAAAACCTGCCAACATAGCAGCAGCTTGACGTGGGTTTATTTTCCTGCTTGAGGACTACATAAGTGCTTGTGTCTTCTCTCCACTGAGACATCTCTTCGCTTTAGGCACTGGTCTCTCTGCTCACTGCTAGAGAGTGTTATTGAACCTGGCTCACATCCTTGCTCTTTCTGAGTTTTTTTCTCTAATGAAACCCCTCTCCCTGGGCACCTCACCTTGTCTCCCCTCTCCTTTCTCTTATGGTAGGTCTCTGCTTTTCTCTGGTATTCTGATTTCTAACATATATTAGTTTCTGCTCACCTCATTTCTGCATTCCTCATAATCATACATAGTGCACACTGTCTGTGCGAGCTGCTGTGTATGAATGGGCTTTTAGTGAAGCTTTATATGACCTCAGAGCTTCTTTTGGATTTATCTTGCGTTTACATGGTGTCTTTGAGTTCCATGAAATCCCACTCTAAAAATGAATGCAGATGTGTGTCCCTACACGCACCAGTTTTTCTCTGAGCAGGATCTTGACTGATAGCTGACAGCACATTTTGTTAACAGAGTTTAGGAGAGCACTTACCTGGTGAAAATGGCACCAGGGTGGTAAGTGGATACAAAGTCATCACAGAAGTGAGAATATGCCAATGTAATCTGTAGACTACAGACTGCTAACGAGCACAAACTTGCGTGTTTGATAACTGTGCCTTCCTTCCACAGGCCAGTGGCAGCAGTGCGGTACCCATTTAACTGCCCTGGTCAGCATCTTGCCTGGGGGCTATCCGGGACTTGAGCTGAGCACCCAGCTTTCCCAAGTCTGCACTTTGAGGCAAATGAGGTTAAAAGAACTTGTTAGGCATAAAGGAGCAAAACTCCCTTTGGCTGTGATGTGAGGTTAAATCCTCGAGGAGCCTCTCCTCCCTGCTTGGTAATTCGAGCATTTATTTGTGAGATAAGGGAAAGTGTCAGCTCCAGCAGCACCTGAACTCACACTCTGTTTTGTATGATTTCTGTGCCCTCTTCAGTTTGCTAATCAAAACAAGTTTCCACTGTGTGTTTCTTATCCCCAGAGGGTGGAACTATACTCAGAAAATTAAAGCTCTCTTATCTCTTAATGTGTCATCACAACTAATAGCCTGGGGACTGTAAACAAGTTTAAATATCAAAACCACGTGGCTGATGATTGTCTGTGATTGTGGATTAAGAATACAAAATTTGTGCTAGCTGATATTGAAGCTAGATTGAATAAGAGGAGGCAGATCCACAGCCAGTATAAACAGAGGTATCTCCCCTGAATTTAGGGGAGGACAGTTGCTTTGCACTAGTTGAGCAACTGACCCTGGCAGCTTTTCAGAAGTGTTCGTTCTTGTTTTTCAAAGCGTCAGATAATACCTGACAGCACGTGCTGATCAGGAGGAGTGCTCCCAGCAGAGCCCAGTCTGTCCTCCCCTCCATGACTTCCCACGAATTCGACTTTGGCTGCCTGCACACTCCACTCAGCCTCTTTGGTAACCTCATAAATAATGACTTAGAAGAGAAAGGATTTAAAATTACAAAACTTTTTCAAGAGCAAGTCAAGGTGCCAGCACATCCAAAAGCTGACAGATATGTCGAGGCAGGTACTCTGTGAGATATGTGCTTTGTATCTTCAATGTGACAAACATACTGCTGTAAATTCACAAACGTGCACTTGCTGTTGCCTTTTCCAAAGCCCTGCCACTAAGCCGTCACCTTTAGCTCAATCACTGCTCACTGCTGAGTGTAAAGAGATGAGTGGGGATTATCTCCTTTTGCTAGAAATGCTTTGCCTAGTTCGCTGGTCTGTTTGCAAAGACAGTGATGCACAACAGGTCCCATAGACTTGGGGAGGTATTAGTGGATGTGTTTTGTAACACCATTGGATTTGAAATTTTTCATGTTAGCAGCTCCCTCTTTTGAAAGTATTTGTGGGGCCTCACTCTTGTTATGGCTCATTTTCTGACATAGTCTGGGCAGTTCTTCAAAGAATCCTATGAATGAGAAACTGAGGCAGAGAACATAAATAGTGCAAGGAGTGTCCTAACCACTGAACTATCCTTTTCTCCACTGTGCAATGCAGACTACAGGGATTATATATATTTTTAATGGATAGCTTTTCAGAATACATGTCTTTTCAAAAAGCTGATGTTAGGTTAATGATGACTCTTATAAAATGAAGTACGAAACATTAATTTTGGTAGCAGCAAACTGCTTTCATAATGAAGTAGTAGTTAAATAAGAAGGATAGTTATTAAAAAACTAGTAAATCTAGTGCTCTCTCTCTTCTATCTCAGCAGTTCCATCAGCAGTTCTGGGTAAGGAAAATGAAAATTTCTGATAATCATTAAGTCCCACCAGAAAAATAGAAAGGGAGCAATGTGTCATAAGAATCTTAAAAATGTGAAACAATGTCAAATAAATGAAATCAGTTTCAAGAAGAGAATAATAAAGGCTGTAAAAAGGTACCTAGAAAGCCAGAAGACTTTTCTATTTTCTTAGTTGGGGTAATTGTACTAAACTGACAGCAAATATTTTCCCTGTAGCAAAATATACCCACAAGTTCCAGCCAGCCAAAATTCTGCTCTGAGCATGAGATCTATGAAAGTTAAACACTTGAGTCTGCCATTAGGAGAGTGCTCCTTTTCTCCCAAGGTCAGTTCTTAAATGTAGAGAAGTAATTTTGATTTTGGTCTCCTCACAGTTCAAAGTCAATGCTTACCTTGATTTCAAGAGTGCTATATTTGGCAAAGTACTAATATAATTGTATTTGGTCCTAGTCTTGTCCTATTTGAATGTTAAGTGCCACTCAATACCACGCCCACTGTGCTCTCTCTCTCTCTCTTCATAGTTTAGGTGATGCATAAAATAGCATACCATGAGGACACACTTGAGCAGTCCCTCCAGAAAAACTGACTGCGCCTGTGTCCACACTACAAGTGTTTTGAGGGTTTTCATTCAGACCAGCTTTTGTCTGGACCTCTGCTCCCATGGACTGAAATTTCTGTTTTTGTTTTTATAGCACATGAAGAGCTCCTGGAGCACATTTTTGGGCTTAGTTTAATCCAAAAAGCATGCAAATCAGACAGTCCCAGGCTACGTCATAGCGTGAGCCAAATACAGCACATGGGCATGGCTGGAGCAACAGAAATGACCTCCAACAAATTACTCTGTGCATCAATCTACGTATAAATTCTCAGCTGCTGTTACCTCCTTGTTGTTCCTTCATGTTCATCATGGCCTTGGTCACCAGCTTCTCCATGCATATTTCACTTCATCACACTGAGGACCTTCGCCCTCAGTCAACGTCCCTTAGTGGGACAAAAATAATCTGGCAGTCTGAATAATGTTTGCGGGGTTTGGTTTTCAAAATACTAAGTAATTAGAACTTGCAAAGAAGAGAAGTTATTGTACAACCTCAGATCAAAGATGGTGCAAGGCAGGGACCCCCTTCTCTCCCAGTAACCAGTAATGAGTGCCTGGGAAAAAATTTAAAAACAAGGCAAGGATGTGGTGGTACTTCTCCAGAATACTTTCTTAGCTTCCAAAAATTTCACAACTCAAGCGCTTCCTAAGCCAAAGGCTTTGTCTTTATATGTAACAGCCTTTGATACTTTTTTTTTCTTTTGTGAATTATTTAGCTGCTTCTTAGATTTATGTTAATTTTATTACCTAGTGTCCTGCAGGAAAGAGTTTGACACTAACTTCATGCTGTATCATTTGAATTTATTAAGAAAAGACTGGGGATGTTCATTAGAGAGGTTTAGGTACCCCATGCTGCCTCTGCTCAGATTAATCCTAGAGAAAGGATTGTCTAGCACATGTGGTGCAGAGTCACCGTGCTGAAGTCAAGACTGTCAGTGGATGCAGCGCATGTTCAAATCCTCCCCTGCTGAGGCTCTGCACTACTCTGTGTGGGTTTATGTTGATAGGAATGGGAAACTCTGCCCAAACCGTGGGAAGCAGAGAGAGCCATCATACCTTCTCTGTCTTTTTTCAGACCCAGAAGGATTTGTCCCACAAGATGCTTGAGTATGACCGTATCTCTGTGGGAACCAGAGTGCTGAATCAAGAGCACTTGGCTCTTGTGGCAACCAACCAGCAGAGACTTTACCTTCCTCTCACTCCTTATATTCCAGGCCTGGGATTTTATCGGACTGTATTTGTGATCCCACTTGGTTTTTCAAATAAACTGTGAAATGCAAACTTTTGGCCAGAGGAGAAACCTCCGGGTTACTGAAGGGGAAGAGAACATGATACCCAATGACTCATGGCTTTGTGCATGAATTAATGGCTGCATGTCATAGCTTGGGATGTTGTTATGTGGTCTGATGCCACATGGAGAGTATGTGCTTTGGTTGTGAGGTTAAAGTAAATAGCTTTGGTTGGAATTCTGTGGCTTTCCAGAGCCAATTTGCTTGTTAAGATATCACTGACTGCATGGAGGCACCCACCAGATGCAAAGCTGAACCAGACCCTCCTCTGGACACCAGCCAGTGGCAAATATGATGAAGCTTTTCTGCTGCTAGAAGAGATAGATACTGCAGGAGGAGTTGCAGGTGGCTGTGGCTGGAGTATCAGTGGGGATTAGGAAGGTTTTGAGGGCAGAAAGGGAACCTGGAAGGGGGAAGCAGGAGCCAGTGTGCCCTGGAGGTACCTGGTGCCTTTGCAGCTTTGCTCTCCTGGACAGATTACCCAAAAACTTGCTGGATGAGCACGCTCTGATGTCTGAAGCAGTATGCATCTGCCCAGTGCCCCCTGCTCCTGCTGACTTATGTCTGCCTTGGGCACCCTCAGGTTACTGCCAGCTTTGTTCTTGTTTTCCGCTGAATCACTTGGTGATGCTAAGGCAAAACACATAAATGCTAATGTAAGTATAAAGGTTAGTGGCACCTCCACATATCCCCACTTCTGCCTTACTCACCACTATTGCTTATATCTGGTGGGATTCAACCACAATGCCCTTTCTAGGAAGATGCTAACAGTTACTCACTGTCTTATATAAGAGCAACAAATACACGTTGTTTTATCTGGATTCTCTATTTTTCTCTTCAGTGTCTTCATTGCAGTATTTCACCTCTCCCACTCCTTTCCATTATTTAGGTACTCAGGTCACTGCTCGGCAGCTGTGCAGCCCTGGAGCTCAGTGGAGCTACAGGTCAGGGCTCCCCTCTGGTAAAATCTGCTTTCGGGGGACAGGTGCCCATGCAGGAGTTATCCATTTCTTAGGAGCCCTCCCCACCACGTACATCCACACTGCATGGGATCTGGTGGTTTAACTCTCTGAGTTAGCAGCGGGAGGAATGAGGGAAGTGCCTGTACCCCTTTCTCCTCCAACTAAAGCCCTCCGATAGGCAGGAGGCGTTGGGCAGCATTTTTCTGCTATATCCTACCACTGCTTCCTGCAACAGAAAGGTCACGGGACATGGTTTGCAGCTTAGGGGACAACAGCAGGGCATTGCCTAAACCCAGCTGCTGGCAGTGCAGTTGACTTTGGGAAACTAGCCAGCCTTTTTCAGTTTTCTGTGGTGCTCTGTTTTGTCTGTGAGATCAGAATTAGCAGTGTTGGATAAGCACAAAAAATAGACTGTATCTACCTCTAATTTGAACAATCAGATGGTTACCCAGGTCTCAGCACCTGGCTGGAAGACCAAGAGAGCTTCTTTGTCTGTGGTTCCAGCAGTGCTGCGCATCAGGGCTAGTCTTGCACTTGAAGAACCATCTTTTTTTAAGCAGTTCAGGGGACTGGGACTGATGCTTGGGAAATGTCTGTATCCTCCCTGCAGGCAGATCAATACATTTCAGCTCACTGCACTGCAAGTAACTTTTCGTTGTACATTAAGAATGAGGAAAATAAAAGCCAAGATGGATGTTATTTTGGTTTTGCTTTTATTTTGAATTATTTATTAGGAAGTCATTGCTGTCTTCCTTCTTGTCATGAGATGCCTTTGTCTTTGGTGGTTTCCTATTGAAAAGAAATGAGATCTTCCCAGTTTTATTTCCATCTTCCACTTGCTTCTTGGTACTGAAGTGTAAATCTAGGTTCTCTGCAACTTGACAAGATGATCTCACGCAGTCCTAATGCAGGCAAAGTCCCCACTGGGGCTGGTGGAGTGAAACCCCATTGATACATTTCTAACCAGTTTTATAATGGCATTGCAGATTAATTATATGTGTTACGAATGATTGCTGGCACATAAGCAGAGAGTAATATTGAGGACTATAAGTAATTTACAGACTAGCTGAACTATCATTTTAATTAGGCATTTACTAAATAGTAAAATTATTCATTCTTTTTAAGTGAATACTTAATATGACATGTTATGGGGCAAAAAAAAATAAGCAGTAGGCTCCACTGTTAATAGGAACTTAGAAACCCAAACTAACAATCCCTTTTGATGTTTTTCTTCCTAAATCTAGGTTATCCTTAAAGGAAGGATAAAGAAACTGGCCACCAAGATGGTAATCACTAGTGGAAATGAAGAAGATAAAGGCAGTCAAGAAAAGGAAAGCAAAGAAGAAACCATCTTGGCAATGCTTGGAATTATTGGGACAATTCTGAACCTCATCGTGATAATTTTTGTGTATATTTACACAACGTTGTAAATACGAAGGCATGCAAATAGACCTGATAAAACAACCATTAAGAGTGACGACAAACATTGCAGACTATTGACAAGTTGTTTAATCAGAATTGACTGTGTATTATATTAACACATCATAAAAGTACTGCCTGCAGGCAGCAAAGGCTGAAGCACAATTAATTTAACAAGACTTTTTCACACAGTAAAAAGCTTAACTCTTTTGTCCTGCCCTCTTCCTTTTGGTTTGGTTTTTGTTTTGGGGGAAAATGACTGTGATTATGTAAGTTGTATCCACCAGGGTATGTTGTTTTAACACGATTTAAAAAAAAAAAAAAGAGGAAGAGGAAAGAAAGAAACTGTACACTATAAACAATTAGAGATGTATACTGTATACTCACGGAGATTGAACTCAAAGATAGCATCATATCACAGATCACATGTCTGTTAGGTCAAATGATTTTTTCCTCTAGATTTTTGCTTTTACTTACATTGAATCTGACAAGGTTTTTATTTAGAATGAACATATGGTGCAATCATAAAAAAAACAATTCCATTGAGCAAGGTCTGCCTAAACCTGATAAAATGTTGGGAGAAATACATTACATGGTTATTCTTCCTTTTTCATTTGCTTAGCATCTGTGTCTGTTCATACTAATGTTTATAAATATATATTTTTAATAAATGTGCTATATTTTTAGCATGAACCAAATATTTGGAGATGCTTGTATTCATGCAGCTAAATTCTGTTTGATGAAGTGCCCTTTTTGACAATGGATGTTATTTTTCTCAACAATTATACAGCAGTCTTGTTTGTAGCCCTCTCACTGTAGTCTGAAGCAAGCTCACATCATGCTCATATGCATGACTTGAAGTTGGAATGTCAGCTGAAAAGCATTGCTGCTTAATATGGGAAATAGCAAAACATTGTAAGGTGACCTTTGCAGACGGGTTGCAGAAAGAAGGCTCTATTTATAGTTTAAAAAAAAAAAAAAAAGTAAATGAAAAAATATTGAGGCATCACAGAAAATGTTACAAAATTCACAGAATTTGTGGCTCTCAGAATCTAGTCACACTCTCTTCTTATATTGAGAGAAGCAAGAAGAGGTTTATGCAATTGAAAAAAAGACGTTTAAAGAGCCTGTAGTGAGGGGCTTAAGTGAAATCCAGACTGTAAATACGAAGTATATTTTAAATGTGAGGATAATTAACCCTTTACATTTCTATGATTTGTACTTTAACTGAAGTTGGTGCAGTGAAATTTTCTGACTTGTGTTTTTGGCAGGAATGTACAATGACGATCACCATTTTTCTCCAGAGTTCAGTACCTATAAATATATGAAGCATTAAAAATATGAGACCTCAATTCTGCCTCAAGCTGCCTAAGTACATTTCCCATTAACTCTGACATATCGTCTTAAAAAATAGGTCAATTAATTGTTTACTGACTTGTAGTTTGAATTGCATCCTCGTATGCACAAGGCAGATTGCCACTGAAGTCAGCTGGAGCTGTAAGAAGTTTGTTCCTAGAGTCTCATTGATTTTAGTGATCAGTCCTGTCTCTCTAGAATCAATAATCAGCTTTTCACTGGTTTCCAGGGGCTACGGCTGGTCACAGAAATACAGAATTTCATTGCAGGATATAAAAGCAAGCTCATAAAACCCCGAGAGGCACCTCTCGTAAACAGATGTGTTTAGTCTCTTGTGGTATTGCACATTCAAACAAAACCATTAGAAGGGAAAAGGTCAGTAAATAAATTAAAATGAAATCCAGTGAAGACTGAAAAAAAAAAAATCTCTTGTTAATGTAAACATGACAGGGTAAAAGAGGTGAGAAAATGAGCAGAAATTTGAACACACAGAGAACGTCACAGAAAGAGGCTGCCAAGCACGCCAGGGTGGTTGAGGAAACATTTGTGTTTGGACAGTGCTGGTAGAGCTGCAGGTCTCAGGGAGGGAGAAGAAGAAGCATTAGTGGCACTGTTCATTGCAACTGACTAAGGCTGATCTTGTTTTTTAATTTATCATTATTTATTCATAATTCTAAGGAATTAGCAAACTCGTCTTTTTGATCATCCTGAAAGAGAAAGAAAAAAGTCTAAAATATGTGTGCCTCCTTTCTTCTTCTTTTTTTCTTCTGGTTAAACCGCTGATGATCACACCATGTGGCGATGGCATTGGCACTCATGTCCCAAAGCCTACCTGCAGATACTCCAGACACCTGGCTAACCCCAGCCTGCCTCTTGTGCTAGCTGGATCCTCTCTGCAGCTGTTTCTCTCAAACCTCTCCTCCTCCTTCTTCATCAAACACCAAAGCAACCTGCCTGAGGCTTGTACTCATCCTCTAAAGGGGAAAGAGCAGTGTCTGAGTCAAGAAATGAGCTATGACGCCTGATGTTTCATTGCCTCTCTCTGTGCATCAGATGATAATACCTGTCATCTTCTCATGGGCATGAAGATGTTTAATGAATGAAATTTCATTAAGTAAATGTATTAATATTACCAATTAAAGCTCTATGTGTCTAAACAACACATAACTTCACCACCTCTCTGAAGTAAAGTAGCAGCTTCACTGCTTATCACAATTGCACTACTTCAGACATGGATCAGCACCTTCACCGAAATTGGTAGTGCAAATAGCCCTAACATGCTTAAACTGAACTGGTGGGTCAAAAGACTAAGACCTGTGTGTTTACTCTACCTCTCCCAACAGAAGATCCTTTGAGGGAAGAGTTTCCAGCTGTGAGTGTGCTTTACTTTGCCCATTAGTCTTAGTGTTGTCAGCAGCCGTGTGCTGTATGCTTTGCCACCGGGCTTTTATTGCACCCTGCAATAGGAAGAAAGGTTTATTGCATTCCATTAAAAGTTTAACACTTAATATTTTAATTTTACAAGTTTCTGTTCACAGATAGTTCTGGAAATATCTTGGGGCAAGTACTTCTTAAGTAAATTCATTAAGTATTCATTTAAATAAAAATGAAGAGCTTCCTTTGAGGTCAATTTCTTTACCTTTTATTTGGTATTCATGAACACTGATATGGGAAAAGTATGTTTTCAAGTATGACTGTGGAAGGGAAATGTTTTATACAAAGATCTGAAAGTGTGCCTACCCAGACTGCTGCATGCAGGCCTGCTATCAGCTGAATACCAGCTGGAGTCAAATTACCCTCATGCTTTTTTATGTGAGCAGTTTTCAGCATCCACCTATAAGAGATATTCAACTAGGTAACATATATGTCATGCATTCCTTATATTCAGTAATTGCAGTATAAATAGTTGAATAAAAATTCTCATTCCAGGTGCTGAATGGTAAATCTGTTTTGTCAAGCAAAAAGCTGATCATCTCATTTTTGGCTTGACTTGTAGGTAATGCAAATAGTTTCTGAAGTAAATTTTTTAAAATAAAATATTATTCCATTAGTGACAGGAACTTTCATGTTTGTATTTGAATATTTTAATAAGATATGAAAACATCACCTTTTTCTTCCATGAACTAAGAATACCATTGCATTGTTAAATTACCCTATGTAGTTTGAGGGTTTGTGTTACGGAAATGAAAAATGTTTTCCTGAGGTGACAGGAAGGTGACATTCCCCTCACTAGTCTCTGGTGTGTTGTCTAGTGGGTACAGAAGACTTTCAAGAAAGAAGATAAAACTATTTAAATCATGTCATGCACAACAAAGTGAGAAGAAAGAAGAAAGGCAGGCTATAGCTCTGATCTCTGGTTCCTACAGCTGCCACTGAGAATTAATCATCTCATGAATCATGTCTTCACACACAAATACATCTTCTTCTGTGCTGGCTGACAGGGCAGTCTTTTCAATTATGTACCTTTTGCTCCTTCATCTTGCACCTCTGCAGCAACATGCGGCTCGTCGCACCTTAGGACAGGTTTTACATGTGCCTAGCCTGGAAGGCTTTGGAAGTTGCTGTTTTTGGTATATTGTGGAGTAAAGGTCTACTATGGGGCAGAGTTTTACTATTTTAAGGACAGAGATTAATCATCTTCATGTTATTGTCTGTTATTCTAGGGAACACTGTGATGGCTGAATTCCCAGACCCATCCCTCCCCTGGCCCACCAGTAAAATTTGATTCAGTAAACATTCAAGTACACAAAAGTTTCAGTTACATTGTGATAAAGCTTTAGTATGAAGCATTGCTTGAGTCCAAGTGTCTTATATTTCCATTTAATCTATACCCTGAAGCTCACCCCAAGTGCCCCAAGGTCTCATCCATGTCAGGAGGTGTCATCGTGTCTGAGTGAGAATTGATATTTCAGAGTGCTTTGTGGCAAAAGCAGAGAATTTGTCCCAGAGAAGGGAATGGGAATAAAATGTATCTGAATTAAAACTCCAGGGAAGTAGCACTGCAGGATTTTCTAAATAAATGGCTTGAAGTTTGGCTGAAGTACTTTGTTTCTGGCAAGCCAGTATTTTGGAGTAAAAATATTATGGTTCCTTGTAAAGTTTCTGGAAGAAATATATTTAACCGAAAGAAAGAACCTCATTGAAAATGTTTCAGCAGCAATAATTTCCAGCAGCAATAATTTCCAGCAGCAACCTTCCAAAGAAAACATTGACCAGGCCTCTGAGTGGCTGGCTTGCTTCCTAACAGTACGTTTTGGCAGCTCAGAAGCACACTGCACATATATGTAAGCACCTCATATTTACTGAGAGGCTTTGTCATCTTTGGAGCAGAATGCCCAGATTTACAAAGATTTACATATGTAAGGGATAGTATATTAGGCAGTCAACAACAACAACAAAAAAATGCTGTTCACTTCTATTTCCAGTAGAGACCCTGCAGACACCCTGCAGAACCTGCACTACTTCCATGTCTAGCTGTGCATTTTGGAGGCTCTTCCCAAAGGGTCTTATAAGTTCAGTGTAGCTTTCCTTCCTCATCACTGATCCAAGAGAAACAAAACCTGTTCAGCTTGGAAACCTCCATGCCAAACTGAAATCTCACATGCATCCATATGCATTTGTCTGCACACGAACCGTCTGGAATCCGATAAGACTCTTCTTGTCTTAAGCATTAGGTTTGCTTATTTGCGTTTCCCCTGGGGACTCAGATGGCTGAAAAGCACCTAACTGTTCCCAATGATAGAACTTTACATAATGTAGTGTAGGCAGGAAAAGGTAGTCAGTGGTTTTCTTTGCATCCAGTACGCGTTGTTAGCAGCATTTTTATAATAACTTGATAGTGATAACATTATTTCTGGAGCCCAAAGGAATTCTGTGGGACAAAGATTCAGCACTTGGAGTTGTACATTTTCAAACAAATGTCAGAGAAGCATATGAAATGTTTGCATTAACTAAAAGAAGACAATATCAGACATACAAATTTTCATCAGACTCAAACTCAAAAGTGAGGCCACACAGCTACCATTCTTAGACCCCTGCTGACACTGCAAAATACATACCAAGCCATAATTTAGATGCTCACTCTTCTAAGACTACACATGTACAGTACTCAGACTAAGAGGCTAAGTTCCTTTACAGTCAATATGCGTATGAATATGTATTTGCAGCTATGGGGCATTAGCTGACAATTAGCTGTCAATTCAGCTATAGAAACAAAGCAGCTAAGCAGACAGGGAAAAATACTGAATTTCCTGTACAATGAGCTATTTCTCTTTGCCTCATTGACCTTATTTTTAGTTGATCTGTTTTAGACTGTGTGATTGATGAGGATGACGCTAGAGTCTGTCTAATATAACAAATGAAAGAATCAAAACAGTGGAGGAATATTCAGTCTACATCTCCCATCAGAACCTAGGCATTTCCCTAAACTACTTCAAGAAAATCTCAGTGCTGAATGTTTTACATTTTCCTTTATATGATTCAGCATCAGCCAATGCACTAACTCAATAGTAGCTTTATCACATTTTTATTTCATTGTATAATAATATTTACGTACAGTTTTACTGAGCTGTGCAAACACTAGCAAATGGATTTTGCATCCTTTGCTGCTTTTTAAGTTTTACAAGCCTCTTTCTAGTATATACAGATCTCTGGTTTTAAAGGCCAAGAGGAGAAACACAACTGCAACCATAGAGCAACATACAATTATACAAACTTCACTACAGGTTTAGACAGGAAGTGTATGGCCTTTTACACAAAACTTATTTCTTGAGCCTGTCCCTGTGGCCAGCCCCAAGTGACCTGGATACTGTGCTGAGTATGACAAGCCTACAAGATTAGGTTCTTTTGATATTAGAAAAAAAGAGTTCATCTGTCAAACTCCTTGAAGCAGTGCATTGCACCATATTTGCGATTTACAGAGCAAACCGAAAAATGCGATGACCAGAGATGGTGTGAAGGGTGACCTTCCCCTGTGGCACAGCAGCCCTCAGTGCACCCTGACAGATCCAGTGCCCTTTATACTTGATGAAAGGTAATAATAGCCAGGCAATTAATTTCTGAAAGTTTGAAATATCACCATTAATAATGTGCCTAGTTCCATTGGTGCAAAGACATACAATAACACCAGAGCTATTAGCAAGGCAGTAGCCGAACACTAGCATCACTTGACATGGAAACCTCACTATTGTGGGTAGGTGTTTTAACACCCAGACTTGGGGCTTTCCTCCTGCTGCTGTGGCCTCTTGTTATCAGAGATGCTGAGAAAATGCTTTTTCTATCCACTGAGCATTTTTTATTTTTTGAAATGTTATTTGATCTGAGCTGAAGCAAAACCCTCAGCAGTCAGAGATTGTCACAGAAAGTCATTTAGAAAGAATCGTTTGTTATAATTTGGTTTGATATGTTTTAAAATGCTTTGGTTTGGCAGTTTCCCTTTTCTTAATAGAAAATTAATTTCAGACTCAAAAGTTGTTTCAGACTAAAATCTAAACTAAGTTGCAACAAGCTGTAATTCTTTGCCTACCTTATTCCTGAATTAATTTTCATTGACATCAAAGAAATTTGGTGGAGAAAATAACCAAATCCTTTTATCAAATTATCATCTTCTCACTGAAAACTACCTGGATTACAATGTGCAGACTGACTCTTTCGGTCATTAGTAGTCCTTGTGTGTGTGGTAGAAAGTATCAAATAAAGATTTCTGACCCACTTTGATTTCTTCAGTTATGTTTTCCCATTTCTCCACTTACTTAAACAAAGATCTTTCAGGGTCAGCAACAAACCCCACAACTATTGTTCTTTAACCCCAGCTTCATGGTATCCTCCCTGAGGTGGCCATCCCCTACATATGGAGTCCAAAATAGCATCCAGGCAGCTGGAGCCCTCAGGCCTGCATCCTCCCCAGCGCTGGTCCACCCCAGGGATGCTGACGCATGGAAAGAAAACTGTTCAGCAATAGGGAATGCTGACTGACAAAGGCTGAGACTTGGCTTGTAAAACTTGCTAGGCATATCAGCGGAGTATTCAGCAATTAATGCTTCTTTTTGTTTGGTTGGGTTTTGGGGTTTTTTTTTGGTCATTCATAAATCTTTGGTAAACTGAGACCACCCCTTACTGCATAACTTTTGTGCATCAGAGTTCTTCTCCCGTGAGGTCAGGAGCACTAGAGCGAGGTGGAAAGCAAAAGGCCATGAGATGTCTGTGTGTTGTTGACAACCCTGTAACAAATCTTCAGAGGTACAAAATTCAGCCGGCAAGCACACAGCTGCCTCTTTCCCCGTGCCTGGCTTTTGGCTGCATTGTCCCTCTTGCTCCCAGGGGAGCGTGGTGGATGTGAACATTTTTCCCATCCTAATTGAGTTACATGCTCAGCTGGCTTTGCTGTGGTTAGAGTGACTATGGCAAAGGCCAGGGCATCAGGGGACCACAGCTGGGTTCCTTCTGAGGTTTGGAAAGCTTCTGTCTGGTACCAAAGTGCTTCCAAGGAGCTTCTCTATCAGCCATTGCTACCAGAGCTTCCCGTCTCATGCTGCCCAAGTTATGATCTCAGAGGGAAAACTTGTCAGATCTTTCTTTGTCAGTGTTTTTTAAATGCGGCACTTGAAGAAGCAAGAAAACCCCAATGCCTAATATAAAACAAAAAAGCAGCCAGAGATTTCTTAAGGTGCCGTCGAGTGTCCCTCTCCAAAACACAACTCTTTTTTGACAAATGACTCTCGGGAGATTTGAAGGGTCCTTGGCAGCATCTGGTATCATCTTCATCCCCAATAATCACCACTGTTCTGACTCAAGTGGGCTGAAATGTTGTCTGTGTGAATGGAACTGTAGTATCTCCTCTGAGGATGCTGTGTGATGCTGCAATCTCCCACTTCGTATATTTTCCTGTACATGTGCTTTCCTACATATGCTGTCTCACTTCTTGGTAGAGTTTCAACAGGGACCAAGACTATACATTCTTGTGTTCCCCAGACTCCTGCCACCTTAATGTGGCAATGTGACAGGGAGGACCATGTGATGGAGGCCTGGGAATCCAGCTGAGACTTTCCTTATCTAAAACTTGTTTCTGTTTGGGTTTGAGTTCCCAATTAATTTAGGGGTAATTTCTAA
This sequence comes from Cuculus canorus, assembly GCF_017976375.1. Classification (NCBI taxonomy): domain Eukaryota; kingdom Metazoa; phylum Chordata; class Aves; order Cuculiformes; family Cuculidae; genus Cuculus; species Cuculus canorus. Next base: position 25,984,441 of record NC_071405.1, read on the forward strand.
GTCCAGCTTAGCTTTTAAGAGGCAGTGATATGAGTCATATTTGACTTGTAAGCACTTTCATGACATGGTATTGTAAGAATTATGATAATAACGTGTTTCATCCACAGTTCCTGGAGTGCTCACAAATCATTGACGTAAATGTTGGAATACTCCCCTGTTCTCAGTCAGATAATTACAAATGAAAATAAGATTCAGAACAGAAGAGTTTAGTCATTAAATTGATTTAACTGCTGTTGCTTGTGTTGAATGCGAAGGGTCCTAACATAATCAATGGCAAAAGTAGTATTGCTTTGATGCCACAATACCCAAAGATAATCAAAATCTCATGTTACTAAAATACCATAATTTTGCTTACTTTGAAAAGCAGGGACCCAGCTAATCCTTCTGTTCTGAGACTTCTCTGCAATTACCAAACGGGCTCAAAAATTTTTTATACCAGTTTATCCCTTCACAGAATATAGCAGAGTCTGAATACAATGATACTTGTGTCATAATTCCTCTGCCTGGAAACTAAATAAAGAAATCAATAAGCATGCAGACTGCTTCTCCATCAGCCCATGCTGCTTTTGCAGGAGGATGTACTGAAGTGTGGCTAACAGTAAAACAGAGACTGACTAGTACTTTCCAATATCCTTTCAGATCAGTAAGTTTTTATTTATAGTCTATGTCCCCTTTACAGAAGACTGATGTTCTTCCTTTCAACCAGATGGTTTCTTCCTTCTGCACATCTTTTTACTCATCAAGTCCTACCTGATAATATAGTTGTTGATATGTCACTGCAGAAAAGCAGGTTTAAGAAATGAAATAGTCCAGATGTAAAAATAAAATATGTCAGTTTGTGTCAATCAATGCAAGAAACACAGAACAAAATATAGACTCCTGTAAGAAATAAGCATATTTTAGAAACCATGATTTTGCAAGAAGTGGCAGAAGCAGAAGGATGTACAGCATGTATCCAGGGGCTCATTGAAAACTACTTTTGAAAATATTTTTTTATTATGTAAAAGTTAAATATATTCATTCACTTCAATAGCTTTCCTTTGGTAAGATTTTTTTTCACTGCATTGACATATATGCAGGGTGGTGTTCCCCAGCTGTCAGTCCGGCCCCTACTAAAGCAGCATGACTGGAGCTGAAGGCAGAATTTAGCTCCCAGGTCTGAATCCAGCAGAGCATTTATATTTGTATTTCTCTCCAAGAATGTATGTGGTCCTGTTGGCTTTCTGGGCTGCCCATAAGCTTGAAAGTAAGTATGTGCTTAAGTGCTTCACTGGAGCAGGGCAGCATCCTGCAGCTGCATTAAAACATTCAGTCCAATTTGCTTTGCAGGGAGGTTATTGCTGCTTGGAAGAAGTATTTCTCTCAAATAGAAGAAGGGAACAAATGTCCCAGAGCACTCATTCATTTCTCTCTCAGTCCCTTTCCTCCTTTCTGCAACTCACTTCTCCTGGTTTCCTGGCTCATAACATCAGCACTGTCAATTCCTTACAAAACATCACTGCTAAACAGTCTTGCTTAGCATTACTAGCTCACTCTGCTTTGTGTGTCTCAAACTTAAATTGAAAGCCTCTTCCTTGCCTAGGGCCGTATTTTGTCTTTTGATCCCATTTCAACGGCTTATGGCACCAGCTGTTGAGCATCACGGCTTCCACAACTAAAGCAGCTGTGGGGTGTTTCCTATTGCATACCTGGCATGTCTTGCCCTTTCCACCAGGCCTATTCCTTCCCTTATTTAAAGACTGCCAGCAACACCTCATGCAGTGGAAATACTGCTGCCCATCAGCAGATCTTTTCTGGCTAGGAACACGCAACCTTGTTAGTGAGGGATGCTTAGTACCTGCACAGTTATATAGAGGTCTCTTTGCAGGGTGGTATAACCTAGCAGGACTTCTCAGAGGCAAGTGCAACCATTAAAGCCACTGGGTGAAATTCTGTGACACCCCAAAGGAAGAGCAGGATACATGGATATTTGACTGCAATGAGTGCTGCTTTGCAAAGACTGTCTAAAATTCCTTCCTTACAAGCTTTGATCAACAGGGAAAGATTTGGGGGGAGTAGGAGTGTCAGTATCTCTTACAATGAGGCCTCTGAGGTTCTTGATAAAGCTGCTTATAAAAAAGAAATCACTTTGGTTTATTGTCTGGTACAATCCCATTCTTCCTGCGGTGTTAGTCTTTATGTGATCAAGCCGATTTCATGCTTACAAGGTCACAGCTAATCTAATCGAACATTTGCAGCAGTCTGTAAAGAAACTGCTGTCCAATAAATCTGCCTATTTGTGCTCTGTAGGTTTTTTGAGCTGTTTTTTGTTTCCGGGGATTGGAAGACACGGGAAGATCTGGTAAGATGATCTTGAGATCTTACATGCTCCGTCACAGTGGATGTGGCCATGCTGGTGGTGAAGGAGATATGTGATCAGCGCAAGTGCTGTTAATGAAGGCAGCATGGCTCTGTGAACAAATAGGCTCTCCTCAACCAAGAGCAAGCTTCAAAGAAACACTGGAAAAAAGCAGGGAAGTATGAGTCATCTGCAGAATGTCAGTTTGCATGTGTCTTTATGCAGCATGTAATTATTTTTATACACATGTTTAATTAATTTTTCTTTGTAGTTCATCTGGGACTACATTTGTTTGTTGTTCTCCTTGCTGGGTATCACGTCATGCTCTTACAATGTCAATGACTGTTTTGGCAGTGGGAAGCCTTTGAAGAGCACTGCAATGAATGCGGCTGCCCTGAAAAGAGATCCAAGCTGGAAGTGATAGTCTGAAGGTCTTCTGTGATGAAAATGATGCTTCCTGTTGCACACCCCCTCCTGCAACCTTGTCCAAGGACAAAGGTCCTGGTCAGGGCAGAGATAGAGATGCTCCAGTTCTGGGACCTGTTGTGCTGGTCCTGGCCCTCTCCCGGTTGCAGAAAGACACCTGCTGAAATGGGAACCTGCCCGGTAAGGGAAAGGACATCTCAGGGAATGGCACTTACATTTGGAACAGAGCTAATGTTCTGTTGAAACTGTACACTGAGGTAGCAAAGAATGTAGAGGAAAACAAGTCATAAAGAGCCAGCTTCTATGAGGTACAAACACAGGGAAGTGATCTCAGAGCAGGAGGGTTGGAAGTGTGGTGCGGGCTTTGCAGCTGGAGGTCACTGAGACAGCTGAGCAGGGAGCAAGGACAATTTCCCTGTTCTTCACTCTCCCTCACACTCTACAGAGGTAAATCTAAGACAAAGGACTATTGAGCTGTTTGGGTTAGGAAGAGAGCAAAGTATTTTGTCAAAGGAGAAGAAATTAATTCATAGAATTTAGCTTTGTAAAGGAGAAAAGTTGTATCTTAGACAGGACATTGGGGTTTTTTTGTTTTTTTCCCATTTTTTCCCCATGAGAAGAGACCTCTGACTCTTCTGTAAAGGTAAGTTGTTAAAGCTGTTACCTGAAGATGTGGTCTGTTCATGCAAGATGAAAGCAGCCCATAGCTACCCATGTGCAGTAGAGCCTGGGACACGAGAGACAGGACATCTTCCTGCAGTAAACCACAGTGTTACTTTCAGTTATCAATGTACCTGTTCCTGCTGTGGACTAGATGACCTGTAAAGGTCCCTTCCAACCCAAAGCATTCTATGATTCCATTATTATTGCTGTTCCATATGAGTTTAACTCATAAAAAACTTTGTCTTTTCTTCATTTAAGTGAGAATGTGCCATTGGAGTCTTCTCTGCTGCTCTGTCAGCACATAGTGGGTTGCAGTTGGGAGGGGTTCTGCTCTGCCCAGGCTGAAATTCCACCAAAGCAAAGGGCATAAGCACACTTCTGGCCAAGCCTGTGAAGCTGTTATCTCGCCTGGATAATACAGTGGCATTAAGGAAGTACAAAAACTGAAAAAAGGGGGGTAATTAAGTAATACCAGCTTTGTGCAAAAGCTTATGTGCAAAAAGGTTTTGAGAATTGAATTTTACTCCTGGGAGTAGAGGCAATCACCCAGCTCAGCACAGTAGAGTCTCAACAAATGAAACTAGTTCAACTCCTGTCCGCCACTTGTTTCTGGCATTTTCTCAGCATGTCTTCTGACCATAGAATGCTCACCTCTGGCCACCTCCCCTTGTCCTCCCTCTCTGCCATCTCATTGGCCTCATTTCAAGGTTTTCTTTGATGTTCTCAATCTTTGTTTGTTGACTGGTATACACTTTCATCTACAAGAGATATGAAAAATTGCCTTCCTCTTTAGTTTTCTTGATTTTGGTGTGTTTAACATATATGCTTTGTGGAGTATCACTTTTTCTTATATTGTTTCTTCCTCTGAAATATTTGGGAAAATAAGTTTTTATATTGTACTTTTCTTTACTCACTTGCATTCTCTACATCTATCTTGTAACATGGGTTTGACCCTTGATGTATAAAGTCCTTGTCAACATTTTACTACTTCTAGCTTTTCGAAAGCCATAAATAACAGCCCTGCATATTTTCTAACAGTGAAAAAGCATTGGAAAAAATACTTTTTCCTGTCCTATTGTAGGGCAGAAGAAGCATGGAATAATTCTGTCACTTATTTCAGTATCCCTATACTTACAGCTAGGGAGTTCAGTCCTGGTGCTGCACCACTGCTAACAGAGCTATTTATATTCCTTTCCCAGTGACTTCAGCTGGCCCATCTCTACCTATTTGTGAGATGAATTGTGTGTTTGGATCTCATCTCCTTGTATTTACAAAGTATCACAGGTAATGACTTCATCTTTCCTGGAAGAAGCCAACAAGCCTCTGGCAACCTATGCTTTGCAAAAATAGATCCTTACTCTCACTCCATATGAAAGTAAACGAGAAGTCTCATAACTGCAAGACCAAGACAAGAAAAATTGGAAAAAGTGTTGAACTTGCCAGGATGTAAGACAAAAAAATAAAAAATCTCCTGCCTATAGCCATGAGAGAAATGATCAAATTAGTGTCAGAAAAGCTTCCTGACTTCTCATACGTACTAAGATATTACTTGCGCATCTGCACTTTTCTGCAGATACCTCTTACCGTTTTAGAAAAAAAAGATAAATTTCTCATGTTTAATGGTTCAGAGCTTCCATTTCTGACAGATTTTTGTACAATGCATCATGCACTGTAGACATTTCAGTAGAGACTGGACACCTTTATCTGAGCTGAGATTGACATGTATCTGAATCACCACAAATGGGGGTGCAGGGTTGGGGTTAGGGGTGGTTAAGTTGCTGCATTTTGCATTTGACTCTATCTTCCATATATTCAACAAAATGAGCAGAAGTTGTTCCACAGTTCTCAAAGCATACTTGATCATGGAGGGAGCCCACACGGTACTGCCAGCATACACGTAATGAGGAAATGATTGATCCTCAAGACTCAGCTTGGTTTTTGCAGTGGTTCTTCTAATTCTTCTAATTCAGATGAATATGTCACTGTTTTTGCAGAAGTGTTATGCTGAGCACTGGTGGCACACAAGCTGTTTGAAAATGTTGTATGGCTCTTTTGAGACCTTCTGATGCTTCCTGTGATGTTGTTTCGTATTCCAGTGACATTGACAGTTGTTCTTGGACAGAATAGTATTTGTCAAGTTGTGAGATGAGCCAGGCCATCTGAATTGCAACTATTTTTTGTAACTTCTGTCTTCGTTGGGTTGTCTCCTTAATGGAGGCATAGGGAGGAGAGAGGCCTTCTCCTGGACTGGGAGATTGGCTAGTACAGGCTCTGCAGTCAAAGAGCCCTGCTAGACCCAGCCAACATAATCTTCTATGGAGCTCATCAAGAGTATTCAGAAGTGAAATTACTAGTGTGTTGCTCCTTTCTCTTCCCATGCTTTGGTTTGGATGCCTGTGGGTCTTTTCTGTGAGAGGTGACACACTGAGCAACTTAGGTCTGTGTTCCCCTGCACAAACATGGAGGAATCTGTTATCCAAGCAGCATTCATTCCTGCAGTACTGCTTGCAGAGTAAGGTGCTAGCCAGCCATAGTGTGCTTTCCCCTACGGCTTGAAATATTGTCAGAGGGAGAGTTTGTGGAGGATTGCTTGTCATCTGATTGCATTATTTTTCAGCCACACAAGCAATAAATATTTAAAGTCTGGTTGTAGGCAATGTAACAACTCTGTAAATATGCGGTTCTGAATACAGAAGTGAGAGGCTGATCTTTTCTTTTAAGAGGAAACAAATACATCTGTTTGGCATAAAGTGTCCTCCCCCCCATTCTGTAAGGAGGAATACGTTGAGGCAATTTTGCTGCTATGAATAAAGGTGGAAAATAAAGGCAGGAAAGTACTGCTGCATATTTATTCTTACTTCCCAGCTATCTTCTATACTTTTCTGTTTGTCTAATGGAAGAATTAGAGCAAAGCCCAGAGGGAAAAGGCAGAGGCTGAGAGAGGGAACTAAGAAACTGAGTAGCTTCACTCTTGCTGCTGCTTCTTGTTCTCTCCCTGCCATCCACACCATGTTCTTTCCCATGACAGAGAAACTGTGATCAGTAATGGAGACAGGAAGAACTTACGGGAGTTTCTGGGAGGTTTTCTGCCTTCTCTACACCATGACATATACTTCCACTATTCTAAGAAATTTGTTTTTACAGGAATACAAGTTGGTTTGTGGAAACTGAGACTGACAACTGACATGAGGCTGTAGATGTTGGATCCGTCTCAGCAGTAGTGGAAGTGGGCAGCTGTATGTAAGAGGTGGGAACAACATGGGGAAATGATTGGAAGACAAATGTGCTATAGGTGTCATTGAAGGTCTGTAGTCAATGTCCAAGAGTAGAAATAGATCCAGGCCTGCTTTGATGTCCTTTGTTATGATTAAACTAGATTTTGTGCCTTTGAAAGAGCTTTGAAAGGAAAAGAAGTAGTCTGACATTGACTGAGGAAAGATCTAGGCTCTCAGTTGATTTACGTGGAGCAGCAGAGCTATGGCAGTGGGGGTAGGATCTAGTTCTGCATGTTGTCCTTGTTAGACCTCTCTAGCTTTCTTGCTTCATTTCAGAAGACTTTCTTGTATTTTTTTGGAAATGGTTTTATGAAGTGCTTTTGGAGTTGAGAAGTAACATGGCAATTTGACTCATGTGGCTTGTTTCTCCTCTGTGAGACATAGTCAGTAAAGTTTTTCCAAATGTAGAAATGATTAGCAAAATGTGATGATGTACGTTGCGTCTTACATCTCTGCTGTTTCTAAAATCTATTTAGTGAACAAAAGCCCTAGTGGTCATCTCAGAACTGGCCATTATCAAACAACTGCTACCTTCCAAGAGAAGTTTTCTTTTCAAAAAGCCCAGCTGAGTCGTAGTAGAATATTTATTTCATGGCTGGCAGTATCCTGCCTGAGGGATGGACTGCAATTACAGCATGGTAAATATTTCATTAGAACAAAGCAAAACTGCATGGGAAGTAGCCTTACATTTATTTAAAACATTTATTAAAATACAACGTTAGAATCTACATGGGAATAATTCTCTCTACCCAATCTACCAACTAAGCTGCAATTTTAGGTTAGACATTTTGTTATTACAAAACCTTGCATATTAGAGTAATCTATCTTTCCCCCTGAGAAAGATGGACATCTTAACACAGATTGAACTTAGTGTACACTGGTGTTCCTTATACTGTTCTGGCTGAATTAAGGAATTAAAAGCACGTACAAGCAGAGTCTAGTCCCCTTACAAAGTCCTTTTCTTCAGAAGGGTGGTGTAAATGTAATTTAAGCACAGGACCTAAACACAAATGAATGTTGAAATCTGTGCACAAGAGTGGGAATCAGCCACTTCAATACTTCATAATGATGCATATGCAGTATTGGAGAGTAATGTTCTATATTAAATACCTTCTGATTTCCATTTGGTTTAGAAAGTCCACTTCTATGGACACTGAAAAAAAAGACACAAAGACAACCAATGTTTTCAGTACTCATCCTACTGCAGCAATTTTTGTAGTGAATAGAGAAAGCATCTAAGAGCACATATAAAGAATGTGGTCTTATTGAACAGTGATCTGGCAATAACTCCTTTTCACTGAAGGTCATCTTTCCACTAAAGAACCATATTATACAACATTTAGCCTATAATACTCTTTGTCTGCTGGAGGGTTATGCTGAGGCCCTAAGTCTGTAGCCTGTTCCTACAGTGGTTATAGCCGTCTTGTTTCTTTGAAGGCTAAAGTACGAAAAGAAAATGATTGGCTCCTTGACGTACCCATCATGGGAAATCTCAAACCATCTTTTGCTCCTATTTTCTATGAGTTTTTGAGAGATGCTGCTTCCACTTCAAGTTTTCAGGCAGTTGAACTCCTTTCCCGTGGTATCTGTTCTTCATGTAGCAGGAGTTTGCTCAATGTCTCTCTCTCTAGGCCCCTGCTCAGTCCTTCTCTGCCAGCAGTGAGTGTTACCTACATTGTTTTGAATGCTTTGTAGGCTAGATGTGCAGTTTCAGTGTGGAAAATCACTGTTCCTGAAACTGCATGTTGTGGTTACTTAGGAGTAACAGACTTCTTTGCTGAGCATCCTAAGCCAGCCTTTCATCACTCCCATGATGGAGACTCAGTTTCACACTTGAACTCTTATCTAACCCTGTAAAAAGTTTCAAAACTACTTGACTATGCCACAGTGTGTACAAAGCTGTTCGTTGCAGATCAGCACTAACCTCATAGCATGCCTTCCCATCTGTACCAGCTGCTGCTTCTGCTGCTGCCCAGTGGTGAACTTCTACAGCTATCTGCAGACTTGCCTCTGGGCCAAATGTGCCTTTTCATGCCTGCATGAGTGGTCACCAACTCTTTTTAAGTTGTTGTGACCTGTAAAGAAGCAGGATGACTTTAACAGAGAAGAGGAAACCAGCGAGATTTCTGGCTCACATTAGTTAGTCCAGAGAATTTTATTGTCCTGTTGGTGTGCTTTGTCCCTGAGCTCTGACAGGGACTTCTCCAACTACACTGGAAAGCTGACATAATGCAGAAGTTAATGTACAGTGAAACCTGTCTCTAGAGAGCTCTTGCCATTCCTGAAGTTACAGGCACACAGATGCTGAAAAGCTGTGTCCCCTTGTTTGAAGCCATAACTGTTTTTCACCCTGAGAGAAGGATCCTGCAGTAAATCTGCTCTGGGGTATAAAATTACCACTCATTACACTCAGCATGAGAGAGCTCCTGAAATGCAGCATCAGCTCCAGAGTCCAAAATGTGCTTAGGTCGAATGGTGGTTTCCTTTGGGTGGTGTCCAGACTCTGAGTATGCAATTGCAAAGCATTCTAGCAAGGCTGACAAAAATAAGCAAACGCATTGGAAGCGAGTCTCTAAAGTGCACTCCCACGGCTGGACTTCCACACAGTGCAGTGCAGAGGCCCTGAGCAAACAGAGACTTAAGTCAACACATTGCCAGAGGACTGTGCATCTGAGCCTGAGCCACAGGAGCCCACAGATGTGCTGCTGGCTCTTCCCCTGCCTGACGGGCGGGCAGCGAGGGTGAGGCCATGTGTTTCTCGGTGCCTCCTTCTCCAGAGTTAGCAAAGACTGTGTAATTTCAAAGTCTTATGAAGCAGCTCTGACTCTGAACTTCTGAACTACTTAGGCTTAGATTATTTAAGCTTTTTCTTCCTTTTTTTTGTTTTTAATAAGATTCTTCCTGTCACAGGTAGAAATGAGTTGCTCAAAGACAAGGAGTCTGAATACGTACAGTTGGCCACTGGGATGCTAGGCAGTGCCTGAGAAGTGGAGATTGAGGATTTCATGTGATAAATACAGCTGAAGTAACAGTAAAGTAGCTTTTGGGTGCCTAATTCCTTTAGAAACCTAATCTTTGCACTCTCCCTTTGTGGATCACAGGAGAAATGCAGCAGCCACACAGCCATGCTCTCCTGGAGCCGGGCAGCGAGACGCCCTGTGACTGTCTGTTTTCTTATCTCTAATACATGCAGCACTCCACATGTAAATAATTATGCCAGTATTTGTGTAGAATCCTATGTTAGAAGACAAACTTTGCAGCTCTATCTTCGTAATGCTGCTTTCCTGCACTAAGTTAAAACAATGAAATCTCACAAAAGATGTATTAAAATATACTTAAAACAGCAACAATGGATAACTGCAAATATGCAATGATCAACAACAAAAGAACTAAGGAGGGGTTATAGCTTTATGTTAGCAAGACAGATAGTAAAGAGACAAGAAAGTTTAGGTACTTGCTATCTCCTGGGAGGTTTACAAGGATGTACGAAAATGAAGATGGGTCTTTGGAGTTGCGTTCCTCCCAGAGAGTGCTCTTGGTTGGAGTGTTGGTGGATCTCCAGCAACATGTGTTATGGTTGTCTCTTTTACATTTATATATGTGGATGTTAGGAATCCCAAAGACCTCTAACACCAGAAATTTGCAAGTTATTTTAAGTAGTATTGGAGGCATGAATAAGTTGCCATCATATGTTTAGGTACTCTTAAACTCTATACACTAAAATCTTTTCTACAAAACAAAGCATGTGAACAGCTGGCGTCTGGAATTGTGCCTGGGTTTGCCTTTTTGATCATGAATTTCTACATCTCTGTGCCTGTCTGGATTTTGTTAGAACAATTTTTATGTCCAAACTCACATGTACATCATCTGTCAACCAATTACTGGAGGTTATTCAAAGGTTATATTTGAAGTATTCATTTGAGATATAAAGCAAGCATTTCATTCATTGATAACAGTTGCTGAACAAAGGCTTGAAAATCCTAAAGGAACCATCAGAACAGATTTGAACTTCTACACTGTGAGAAGAGTGTCGTGAATTCAAAGTATGACCTTGATAGAGACAGCAGGTAGCTGTGCTCATACCTTCTGAAGTATGAGGGACACATTTGCATAATTGACTGAAGGTGCTTTTCATGTGACTGACACGTTGGCAGCGATTAATTATCTTAATATTTGCTTGGGTTTCTGAGCCTGCACCAAGTGATTAAAGATACTTTTGGAAATCAGTGGGTTTGTTTGCACTCCTTCATCTAATAGTTTGCTAAATAATTTACCATTGTTGTGTTTCAAATCTCTGAGTACTGCAAATAGTACTTAAATAATATGGGTTAATGCAGAAGGAAGTAAATACAAATGTGTAAAGAGTGTGTGGAAGAGTGGAGGAAAGAGTGAGTGCACCTGGGCTTTAGTGGCAGCTGCTAAAAGGAAAATAAGTATCTACCTTACCTAAATAGGAGATGATAATTTACAGATGACTGGTATGATAGACCTGTAATGCTTCAGGCAGACCTGCAAGGTTTATCTCCTTTATGTAGATTTTAAGTAGACTATTATGAACTTAAAGACTGTAGGATTTTTTCCAACAGTTTGCATTTCTGAGTGTCCAGAAACACACCAAACTAGGTCCTTCCAGAAGCCAAAGTCTCTACCCCTCCTTAACAGATACCTCTTCTGCTGCACTCATTTGTTCTTAGTGGCTGTCATCTGAAACTCATTTGGCATCTTTCTATGTATTTCACATTTTTCTTGAAGGTCATAGTGATGCCTGCAGTGTTCAGGCTGTTCTGTAAACATGGTAGATATCCTTTCAATATGAATTCAACTTAGCATAAGTTTCATCTCTTCATGCTCCGGAAAATGCATGGCTCTGGTTTCGAAGCATATCATGCATTGCTGTTGTCTTTTCTATTGTGATAAAATAAAGTAAATGATACAGTGAGGTTATTTAAACAGAAATCAAAATTCTGGGAAAGCAGTAATGATGGAAAAATTCTGTCTTTGTGATTTCTGATCTGATTTCAAAGTTGTGAGTAGGAGAGATGCTGAGTCTCTTACTCTTCTGACTCTTGTTATCTTACTTAGTCCAATAAAACCTCTGTGACTTAGATAACACAATGCTATCCAGAAGTCAATGACTAAATAATTACCAGAAGTTGCTGGTCAGCCTTAGATGGCTGCAGTTCTTGCAGTTGTCATTGCTATGCCTACAACAGAAACTTTTAGTACTAGGAAAGAACTCTGGCCACCTCAGCTGTGATATTCTATCTTAGTCCTGGGCCAACTACCAGCCTTGTGAGTGACTCAGGTTATGCATATATATGACTGATAAAATTGATTATGTTGATGTAAGGCACTGGCTTAATTCACCAGTAGTGGGTACTTCCCCATATCCTTTACAAACAAAGGAAAAACAAATTAAGCTAAGTATGAAGAAAGAAAGGGCAAGTACCCTTCTACATATTTATGAACAATCTACCCACTTCTATCCTTTGGCATGTCTGGGATATCCACATACTAAACCTTTGGGAAATTTAGTTTCACTCTGCAAAAATTTCTCAAAAAGTCCTGTGGAGTGAAAATTCATGGGAGTGATGTAGTGTCAATGTATGAAAATACCACTTTCAGACCTCAGAACAACCCTTATTAACCACACATAGTCCTCCCGTGCTAAATAAAAAATAAAAAGAAACAACTGTGAAGTGCCTTTTTTCTCAAATCTCTTCATGATCCTGTTCATGTAGCAAATCATTTACATTCTCGGTGGCTGCATTATTAGCATTCTCCACCCAACCAACCCACAGGCTTTCCTTAAACTCATATTGGCTGTACTCTAGATAACCTATAGACCTCTGGCAGTATATCAACCCATCACCTTTTAGCCCCAGTCTGGCAAATTTTGGCAGCTAAAACCATGCAGTTGGGCTCCAAATTCCCTTCCTCCCAGCCCCCCAGAGAAAGGGGAAAGAAAAATGAGAGGAAAAATATTTAAGGATTGGAAACAAAAACTACAGTTGTAATGGATAATAATGATGATGATGATAGTAAGTAGAAAGTAAAAAAATACATATAAATAGAAGAGATCGTGACCCTACCCCTTGAAGACTATACATCACCACAAATAGCGCAGAACAGACACAAGGGAATGGGTCCGTGGCTAGGAGGTAACTGGCCTCAGGAACTAGACTCAGGAATGCACAGATCTGGGATCAGGAGCAACAGATGAGGTCCTCATTGGATGTCAGCCACAACAGGAGAGGTATGAGACCCTCATGATCTCTCATTTCATACTGAGTGTGTTGTAAATGGAATGGAATACTCTATTGGTCAGTTTAGGGTCACCTGTCCTGTCCGCCTCTCCTTTTATTCACCAGCTCAAGAATGGCCCTGGTTACTATAGGAATAAATATATAAACTGGCCTTTCTGCATACCAATGCCCTGTCTTATCACTTCTAGAGAGGAACTGTCTGAAAAACATGAAGTTTGCTTTTAGAGAATGAAATTGCTTAGGTTAGGCTGAGTTAGAGTCACAAAACTGACTCTAATTTAGATCTAACCACAACACAACCTACAAAAAGACTTTGATGTGCAGACAAACAAGAGTGGCTGACACAAAAGAAGCAGTAGTGAATACATTTTTTAGAAAACAAAAAGGAATCCAGGCAGTCTGCTTCTCTCTTTTCTGTTTTTCTCTCATATGCACAGTTCCACCTCAGTCTGTTCAAGCAGACATCTCTCTCACAGGCTTCATGCTTTATCTGGGATTTATGCTTTCCCATTTATTCTAATTTTTCAAAGGAGAGTTCTTGGATCATTTGTTTCTTTAGCTAAATAGTCAAGATAAGATATCAGCAACATTAGCATCATGGAACTTTCCTTGTCTATGTCCAGATAACAGAGTTTAACAGTCGCTGGATTTCATATTTAGGGTTGCAAAACGATGTCTGAGATATAAAAGCCTCAAGCGAAAGAACCACAGGACCCTTTTTCCTAAGCCTTACACTGTCCAAAGAAGTCCTTGGTTTGCTCTCAGTTTATCTAGGTGAAGAAACCAGGCGTGTATGCTCAGTCAAAGGCTTAGCCTGGGCTCTTTCACACTCACCAGATCACCAAATTATCTTATATGCAGGTGTCACCTTTTGCAGTTAAAATTTCCTTCTTCTGTAGAAAGAATGGAAAGCAAAACTCCATATTGAACCACTTGCTGAAAATGTCTCATGTAAAACTGAGAACAGCACAGGCAGAACAACACAGAACCCAAACAACACTGATTCACCTTAAAATGAAATTCATGCTCTCTCGAGGAAAATTCTTACTCTTTATGCACATTCTCTGGTATACAACCATGTTCTTCTTGTAGCAATTCTTAATAATGCCTTGTCACCCGTTACCTCTGCAGGTTTCCTTAAAGCCCTGTCCTCCATCCCTCACTGGTATCCAATACACATCCCCTCCATTGTGAAAGGCACATTAACTACATCCCGTGTCCTGTCTTAGTTGGTTGGCAGGCAGCTGCTTCTTCCTCAGGCTCCCAGTGTATGGCTGTCTCTTGCACATTCAGCTCTTTCTCTTCCTAATGGCTTTCTCTTCCAAACAGATTTCCCAAAAAGCTCTTGTGTCTATATTCCAGGCATTTGCTCATGATGTATGTTAAAGGAAGGATATGATTACCTTTGTTTTGACCCATAGATATGGCACCAGAGAAATCTAAGCCACAGTGTTGGACTCCATGATCTAAAACCTCGTGTGAGCTTTGGAAGTTGTATCCCATCCCCATATGCCTCCACACCCATACTGTTACACACAGCTGGAGAAGGCAAACTGAGATGCCGCGTGCTGGCGTGTCATCTGAGCACTATTTCAATGGAAAGCCACTCTTTGGCATGCAGCTTCTAACCTTTGCCACTGTAGGTGATAAAGATAGTTAGGTCTGATATTGAGCCACTGTGTTGTTTCATCCATACTCATCTTATAAACCACACTACCCGAACTTGCTAACCAACAAAAATCTCACTGCTTTCTGCCAGATATATACAGGCAGTTACTTCCAGTCATTATTTGGCTGTTCTGAGTACTTGGCTATCATATGATCCTCTCTGCTGTGTGACAGGAGTCGAGGCTTCAGTTCTCCAAATTCAGAAGGCAACAGCAATCACGCTTTAAGCCCCTGAAGGCTACTAATTTCCAGACTGTTCAAGCAGAAAAATTGTTCACACATCAATAGCAAGGGCAGCCTTTGGAGAGAGAATGGCAAGGCAAATTATCAAAATTAGTTGAATACCAAATAAATAAATATCATTCTGCCACAGACACCTGCAGAAATACTGCTATGCTATGCACAGACTCAGGCATGCTAGACGTATACTTACCCCTGGTCCAGGCAAACCTGTGCACTGTAATGGAACTGAAAGAGCACATGCACTGCAGCCTGATTATTGCCTCTACATTATGTGCAAATATTGCATGTGCTTTTCTTAAGTCCAGAGAGATTCTTAATGGTAAGAATATTTTTAAAAAAACCTCAGGCAAAATTCATCTTTTCATGCCCAGAAAATAATGAAGTCCTATCTAGAAGAAAGAAATAGGCTCTTTTATGGATGTTTGATTACATACCGAGAGCAATATTTTGAGTTCCTTGGGCTGAATTTGCTACAGGAACTACATTTATTTTCTTTCCTTCTTTCCTTTGCCCCCAGCTGCCTGTTACAGAACAAGACTTCCATTCTTTTTTGTCTACCTATTACAAAAGTATAATCCACAAGACAGTATTTATACAAAGAATGGTACTGCTGCCATCTACTCCTTGAAGGAAGCATCAACACTTTCTTGTTAACCATGAACACAGCTCAGTTTATGCCCCAAATCATGTTTGTTTTCCCTAAGCCTAAATACTTAACCAGAATTTTTATCTCACTTGCACTATGCATTCACCAGAGAATTCACCCACGCTTTCTCTTTTCCCTTAGCCACAGCAACACTAAAACAAGTAGTTGCGTGAACACTATGGCTTACTAAATCATGATGGGATTAAAAGTAAGTAATGAGATGCCAGCTCTGACAGAAATATTTTCTGTAGCTATGGTATTAATAATGTCCATCTCTCACATAGATTCTCCTGATTTCTACCATGGCTGAGCTCTTAGTACAGTGGGAACCTTCATCTGGCAGACTGCCCAGGTGAAATTTGTCTTTAAGTTACAATAATATACATCTACTGTAAACACAGTATCTAATATTTTCTTTTTAATTTGTGTTTCACAGAGGTGCCTGCCTGTGATTAAAAGCAAGTTTTGGTCCTGTATGACCAAATCACCATCACTCAAAATTTAACTAAATGTGAAAGACTCCACAAAGGGCTCAGCAGAGTTCCCCAACACCTCTGTTTCCTTTGACATGAGTGGAGGGCTTATTCACCATATGACTTGTCTTCATGGTGCTGCTCTGATTAACATGCTGTTGGGTGCATTTTGCTGTCTGTGAGTCCAGGGGAATTCTGCAGTGAAAATTTTCTCTGGAATGATTTCAGCTAACATCACAACCCCACCCTCCACTCAAAATTTTCCTATTTGCTCCTTATACTGCCTTTAAATTTTGCTGCTTAAGTGGCACCCTATCAAATTAGGTTAAAAAAAAACCAAACTGGATACCAGCTTAGCTGCATTATTGGAGCACAAACATTCCTGTCTGATTCCTTTATAGAGTTGGTATTGAGGACACATTTAAAACATTTAAGGGAATGTCGTTTCCAAAGTGTCTCATTGCTGAGCTTTTATCTGTCAGGGGATTTGCTACATGTCAAAATTAATACTAAACAGCAACGGTATCTTGGAATTACTGGAAAAGCTAGTTTACAGATAATTTCCTTCCGGCAATGTTTGTGCAATATATGGACAGAAGGAAATAAAGCTGACATTTTCTGATTTACAAGTTTAGTTCTCCTTAGTAAAATATCTTTATCTTTTCTATGAGATACTCTTTTCAAATGGCACAAAATTGTTCTGTGTTTTAAAACACCCTTGCTGAAAGTTTTATACCTTGGAGCTTCCTTCTGGCCTCCATAAATGCTATTACAGCACTCAGAGGAACACTATGGCCTGGAAGAACTTCTAAAAGCCTAATGACAGAAGAAATATGTTAGACCTTGAAGAAGTAGGAATTAATGGATGCATCCCACATTTTCTCTTTCCTGTCTTTTTTTTCAAACCTTTACCGCTGGGATATCTGTTCCAACTGAATTTTAAACCTTGACTCATTCTTCACTTGCGCAAAGGTCTACAAACAAAATTAGGTGCCATTGAGGAGTCCATGGCCCAGTCTCATCTCTCAGAGTGACTCTGGGTTAGTTCAGGGAAGCAATAATGTATTTACTATGAATGATCTAATTTGCTCAAGGAATTATTGCTTGCTAAGCACGGGGCGGAGGCAGCTAAGTGGCATTCATATAGGCATGTTATGATCGTAAGTGCATCCACAGGATGCGGACATCTAATTTCTTATTAACTTTTGTCAAAGAAGAGAAACAGTGTGTAGCACCAAGTGATGCCTTTGGTTGGCATTGTTCAGATTTCCTACAGAACTACAGCTATCCTTCATCATGAAATCTGCAGGCAGATAATTACACAGAAAATCAACTTACCATTTCAGAGAACATAATTTTTATAATGATTTTATTCTAAACATCTCTTCTTCACCTGTGTACTGTTAAGTTAAAAAATTGCTTTCAGTTTAGGCCTTCATGAGTAAAGCTACATTTTAGCTGCTAGTTTCAGTGATCTAATGCATCTTTCACACCTATAAGTGCCTAAACAGGATTTTTTAATAGCAACTCTGCACCATGGTCTTCCTAACTATAAATATTTTGTTATATACACCACAGAAAATTCTTATAATAAAATAATAAACAATTTCATAATAGTAAGATTTATATTCACAACATGATGTGCAAGATTATCTCCAAATTTTAAAATGGATCTCAGTAGATTTGTAGGGTGTGCTAGCAATGAGTTTTACCAATAGTTTTGAAAAAAAAGTTTGAGATGGGCAGCTACAAATAAATTCATAAGGAAATCAAGAGCAGAGAAATAAACATTTGAAGAAACCTGCGCAAGAACTCGACAGGCAACTTAGTGCTTCAGAAGTCTACCGAAGACTAGAAAAGGCTGATGTTTCTGTGCCATCACTTCGAGTGTGGCTATTTTAACAGTTGAGCCACAGACTTCCAGTAGGGAGAGGGGAAGCGCAGGTGGGGCTGATTTAGGTGGGAAACTCCTGGCTATTGCCACTATATTCTTTTCATCCCATTCTGGAAACTTTTATCTGAACTGTGTTGTGCTGGACATACTTCTCTCTACAAACATATTCTAACAAGGAATGGAAAAGAGAAGCAGAGTTGAGAACAGGAAACTTCGTAAACCCACCCTGCACTGAACAAAGTCCATTGATCTCTATGCTATGGCACTGTACAGGTCAGTTAAAGACAGTAAGACAGTAGTGTTTTTATTTTTTTTTATTTTATTTTGTAATGGAAAAGCATAAAACATCACAGAAAGGGCATCCCTGAAGGTGTGGGAAAGAGTTGCCTGAGAATTGGAAACTTGGAGGATAGGAAGGGGAAAAGATCACTTTACATTTCCCTATTAGTATATTCCTTCCTTAAACATTTGCTGCTGGCCACTCTGAGACAAGCCACAGGGCTGGAGGTACCTCTGCTCTGACCCTGTATGTCTGAGCTTGAAGGCTTTGTCTCAGGGAGGAGGACCAAGGGAAGATGATGTGCAGGATGCTGGCACGGAAATTCCCAGTGAATCAGCAACACGTTCTCCTAGAGCCACCACTGAAGGAAGGCAGATGGTAGCCAGGTTACTCCGCTTTGAAACATATCTCACAGTCACCATTATATTCTAAGATCCCATCAGAATATTTCTCATAGGCAGTTCTATTTAAATGTATGTCACAAAAACCCTGGCAGTAAGCTGTACTACAGAAATTCAGGAAAGCTACATGTAGCCTGCCCTCTTGGGCACACAAAATGTCTCAATTGTGTCACAGGCTGTTACCGAGGAGTGAGGACAGATGCTCTTCCTATTTATGTCCATTCCGGAAACAGTGCTCAAACTGACCCCAAAAAATTGTGCTTTTTCCTCCAAGACGATATTCTGGATGGTGATTTCTTACATAGCAGGGACATCTGCTGGTGCTAAAGTAATCCTGCAGAGCAGGCAGTGTATCCCAGAGTCACTCCAGGGTGCAGAGAAAGGGGATGAGGCAGCCTGGGTTTCAAGGTGGAGGGAAGGGGCCTGACTGGCAGGGAGCAGACATCCAGCTTCTCAGCTGCCCTCTCTTTGTTTGCAGAGAGGCATAATAATACTGCTTTGGAGCACAGTTTGCTATGAAGATTAATTTAAAATTTTAATCATTAAGAAACTCTCTATAAATCAGTAATCATACTTGTTTTAAGGGACCACCGAAATAGAAATCATACATTTACCCAGTTGCAGTGAATTATGCTAGATTAATAATATGATTAGTACACAATTCATGTATGGACAGCCAGGATAATAACGCTAGTATTTCAACCTCAAAGCAAAATCCATTGCATTAATCTCTGTAATAGAATCATAGAATCATAGAATAGTCAGGGTTGGAAGTGACCTTAAGGATCATTCAGTTCCAACCCCCCTGCCATGGGCAGGGACACCTCCCACTAGATCAGGCTGCCATACAACCTGGCCTTGAGCACCCCCTGGGTGTTCCAGCATCTCAACACTCTCACAGTGAAGAAATTCCTCCTTGTGTCTAGTATAAATCTGCCCCTCTCCAGTTTATATCCATTGCCCCTCGTCTATCACTACAATAATTTATCACAGTAGGAAGAACAATAGAACAAGGTGAGCATTCAAGTACCTGCAGAAGTCCCAAAAGGATGGCTGTTTGCCACATGCAATCAGCATATCTAATGCACATCACAATGTCTGTTCGTGCCAAATATACGTTCTTTAATGGTCCTTGTGAATGATTTCCATGCTGTTGAACGTGGCTAGCAATTCTGCCGGGGTGACTGAGTTTTCCTTTTTCCTATTTCCATTCTCATTCTCCATGGTTTTGTCTATGCAGAAGGGATTTCGGTAATATGACTTGCATATCAATAGGTAGTGCCTAGTTTACTGTAGCTCTGGAGAAGTTTATGTGATAACAAAACAATTATTATTGTGCAATATTATCGTTATTGATTTTTGGACCGTGTATTTAAAATTTGAAGGGGGAGAAGGGTGAGGAGATTAACTAAGGACCCTGAGAAATGGTAGTCATCTCTGGCAGTAATCAGGAAAAAATAATTGAATTCTCCTTGAGAAAAAATGTCCACATTTTATTTTCCCACTTTCTGCATAGAGGAAATCATCGATATTTTTTAAATAGTCTGTGTTTTGATGTATCTGTATTTATGTAAGTAAAAGTAGCTGTATAGGGGAGGAAAATGGAGAATGTGAGGGCAGCAGGTTTGTCTTTGCGTGGATGTGTATGTGTGTGTGTGTGTAATGTTTGCAGACTGTTATGGCATAGCTCTGCAGACTGGGTCCCCTCAGCCTCTCCATACAGAGCCTGAGGGCCTTGGCCCAGGCCCCAAGGAGGAAAAGAGCCTTTCTCCCTTTCTGGGGTGAAAGATGGTGTGAGCAGAAGGTCCTTGATGTTTGTTGAGCAGACGCAGATTCATGGAAGCTCACTGGAATGAGTCACAACACAGGGAGTTAGGTGGGCTCCATTTTTATGCAAGCTTTGTATTATTTAAGGGCATGTCTGTTAAATCTATTTGAAAGTTGCTATAAACATAAGCAACATTGGCAAGGAGACACTGCACAACACCATGTTCCCAGGGTGTCTGGGAAGAGAGTGATTATATTGTATTATCTTACATTATATTGCATTACATTACAAATTATCTTTTATTATTTTCATTGTTATATTATGAGGCAAAACCTGCATTTTGCATCTGGAAAAAAAAAAGAATTCATCTCATATCAGAAACCTGTTTTATTTGATGGTTTGGGGTTTCCCCTTTCCTTTGTAAATCAAAGTGTAGGAGGAAAGAGTTCTGGTTTGCTGTGGGCAGAGCCCAGGCGTGAATTGGGGGGATGTTGCAGCCTGTGTAGTCACAGTGACGTGTTGGCACTTTGGGACCGTGTTTCGGGAAGGGTTGAGGTTGCGAACAAGAACAAACTGGTTATCTTGACACAGAGAGGAGCTGCAGAAAGCATATCGCAGTGGTCGCGAGGGGGCAGAAGCAGCCTAGGAGTAGTTCTGCTGCTCAGAGGTGCTTTCCCCATCCTGGATTCCTTTTGCTTTCCAACGCTTAAAATCCTCGTTAAATAAAAATGTAAGCACACAACGTAATACAGTTATACCCAGCTGTACTGTTAGCTCAGTCCTGAAAAAAAACCACTCTAAAACGAGGTTTGTTTACAGTCTGATGAAGACATCAGATTTCCTGGGAGCTGAACCTAGGGAACAAGGGGCTGCAGGGAAACCTCGGTTTTAATAGAATACTTAACTGCTCTCTCACTGTTCTCTTAAAACCCAGTTGCGACATAAGTTCTGTCACTAGGGAAAGGAGAGAAATGGAGAAAATACACTAGCTTCTTCAGAGGCAATACACTTAACCCCCCTTATCTTACACTTATCTCCCTTTGCCTTTTTTTGTACGTCTATCTTTTGGTTCTGATAATGAGAGATTGTTTGTATGCATTCAGCTTTAACTACATCAGTATTCTTGCTAATTCCAGTGAGGCCATAAGAGTAGAACAAAGATACAAGGCTTTTCAGGATCATCACCCTCTGCTGTAGTCTTTTTAACACACACGTAACACCTGAGCTTACATAGCTGGAAGTCCTGGAAATCTCGTTATGCACACAAATTAACTGCAAAATTATTTCAAATTACTTCAAAGAAGTATCATGAGATTGGAGGCTTTGCATGAAATTATATGAATTTGGGGTTTTTTTTTAAGCTCAAGTGCAAATCAGAGCCTGCTCCGTCATCCCAACAGCTGTGAACCTGATGGGTATGTGGCATGCCCCCACTGCTGTGTAGACGTGGACTCCTGAGCTTCTGCTCTGCTGGCTCCTGGCTTCCAGCAGCATGGAGGAGCCAGCATGGGCAACCACAGGCCCTGTTGGACTGGGTGCAGACATTCAAAACAGATCCAAAATTTCTGTATTACACAATAAACCTTTAATTTAGAGCTCTAAGCAATTACTCCTTTTTTCCATACTGCTGAATAACTTAGCTACTGAAATATGCATTATGGACAGAACTTGTAATGACCATTTTTAGAAAGAACTCCATTTATCACATAATAAAGAGGGCAGACAGAACGCTTAGAGTACTTAGCTGAATCCGTGCTTCCTGTAACAGGTGCCTAATGAATCAAATCCATTTATTAATAGGGAACTTAATTTACTGAGGAGTGGAATAATATGAATAATAATAAAATAATGTAACACAATAATATAAAATAAATGAAACACAGGCAATAGCATGAATGGTAAACAAACTCAAGAATCAAACCTACTTGTTTCATATCACTTGGGGTAAAGAGCGCTTGACGCATGCTGGACCCTTGAGTAGCCTCACTAAATGATGGCCAGTACACTAGAGATGAAAACTTTGCTAACTTCCCTGATATTAAAAAACTAAAGCTTCTGAGCAAACCTAATAACTTCTGCACCTGGCCTCTGTGTCAGCCCCCAAGGAATGCTGTTTCAGAGGGAAGCATTTCCTGCTTACAAAGATACCTTCAGTTTAAATTCAGTTCATTTAAGACCTAAGAGGATAGATACTGTAAGTGTGGTCTACAAAATGGCATAACAATGTTCTCTGCTTAACATGTAGCTGTGAGCAGATGTGCAGTGTTGACCTTGGCTGGCTGCCAGGCACCCACCAACTCACTCTCTTACTCTCCCTTTTCAAAACGATGAGCAAGAAAATAATTTGGAAAAGATTGTGGGTTGAGATAAAGACAGAGAGATTGCTTAGCAATTACTGTCATGGGTAAAACAGACTTGACTTGAGAAAAATTAATTTAGTTTATTGCCAATTAAAAATAGATTAATGTGGTGAGAAAGACAAAACTAAAACCACCTCCCCTGACTCCCTCTCATTTCTTCTTCCCAGGCTCATCTTCATTCCTTTCTTCCTGGCTCTTCTATTTCCCCTCCCCAAGCAGTGCAGTGGGATGAGGAATAAGAGTTGTGGTCAGTTCATAGTCCTTCATCTCTGCTCATCCTTTCTCCTCACACTATTCCCCTACTTCAGCAGCAATAATTTTGTGATAATTTCTTAGATTTTTTTTTTCTTCTTCTTTCTTTAAATTAATTTTTTGTGATTCTGTATTCTCTTACCTGCAAGCTATTACATATTTGTCTTTCTGGAAGTTTTATAGTGCTGTGCATATCCTTTACCATTCCAATTTATTATTTAATGTTTGTAATCAATAGCACTCGTAGTCCCTAGAAGACTTTATAAAGTGTTTGGCTTTCTTTTGCTTTCTGGCTAAAAATTTCTGCGTTTTTATTTGGACTTTAAAATGTAGAATATATTCATTTATGTTTTGCTTGTGCTATCAGCGTGGCTCCTGTTAACAGACTGTTTCTGAGAGTGGATGTTTTGCAGTTATTGCATTTTTTCCTCAGGTGCAGGCATCATACATTCAAATATTCAGTGCTGACCTCTTTCTTTTGGGCTGTCCACATGGGCTGTTAATGAGCTTGAATATTGCATTAAAAGCTTGCTGATGGCTCCCCAGAGAAAAGTAGTTTCCTGTGGATGGAGTAATAGCAAGTAAATATTAAAGTCTGTTCCCACGATATTCAGTGTGTAAGCTTTGCAAAGTGAGAAAGGTGTTTTGCTCTTCATGCCATGCTGAATGGCAGAAGAGGGAGTAGAGGAGGGAGCACACTGCCCCTGCCCACGTCCTGGTCAGCCTCTGTGGAATCCCACCACCAGGAATGGACAAAGTAGATACCACCAGACACTACCTTCTTCCGTGCCCTTTCCTCTCTGGGCCCACAGGGAAGAAGTATCCTGAGCATAGGGACTGGGAGGGTTCCCAAGCTGCACAAGCAGAGAACCAGGATGTGATGTGGGGAACGCTGACCTGGCAACCTGTGCCCAGCCTGCTTGAACTGTGGTTAGTGCAGTGGAGCCCTAGCCCACGCCTGTGGCTCACGGGCACTGCGGTTGTTATGCACATGAAGTCAGTAATACAGGGTCCATTAACAGCAGCTATATTTGTCTGAGCATTACACCCACATTAGAAAGCATATCCAAGGCAATTAACTTTATTGCTGTGCTGAATTAGAGATGCTAAACTCACCAAGGCCAGGAACTTTAGACAAACTATAAACTTTTCTAAAACACATGATTTTACCTCTCATTTCCTGCCCTGTTCATAAATAATCATAAAGGTTTCCCAATACACTACCATGCAATCAACATGATGATTTAGTTAAGAAAACATCCTGGGTTTTAGAAAGTGAATAGTACCATGCTGAATTAGCACAGTGTAAAACCACAGCTGGCCTTATCAGGGTAGAAGGATAATTTGGAAAAGCTGTAATAAACTAATGTCCCTCCACTCCCCACAAGATATGAAGAGAAAGTAGTGCACTGTGCATCTGTGTTTGTGTTAATATTAGGGAATGAAACCACAGTACTGGGGAAGGGAGGGAGGGAGGGAGGGAGGGAGGGAGGAAGAGAGGAAGAAAGGGAGGGAGGGAGGAAGAAAGGGAGGAAGGGAGGAAGGGAGGAAGGAAGGAAGGAAGGAAGGAAGGAAGGAAGGAAGGAAGGAAGGAAGGAAGGAAGGAAGGAAGGAAGGAAGGAGTTATTCTTTGCAACAACTCATGTGGCTCTCCAGTTTTAGACAGATGCACAACAATTTTTGACTCCTCAATGTTAGTACTGATTCACAAACTTTTGGTGTTTGAAAAGCTAAAGACATCGGTCACTTGCTTTTTCTTTTAGGGGAAACAGAATGTGACAGAATTTGGTCACTGAAGAATGAGGTACTCCTACTCATTAGGCATTCCTGCTACTCCTGATCCTAAATGCAGCTAGACAAGCTCAGAGCATGCAAAAATACAAAAAAAACCCCAGCATAAGCCCCACAGAATTACCTTCAGCATTACTTCTTGGAAACTGTACCTGAAAATCTCGTCTGACAAAGATGTAAACATTTGTAACTATCTGAGAAAGTGAGATGAAGACATCTGCCAAAAATGCTGTGATGCTATGGCAGGCTGAGCAGCCTCTCTAATTGGATTAAAACCATTGGATGAAGTAGAACATTTCAGTTTACATGTTGCTGGGCTATTATTCAAACCTTTCATTAGAAACACCCAGAGTAAACACCAGCAACAATGAGGACAAAAATATTGCACAATGTTGTGAGATTAAGCACTTAAAAAATGCAACACTTTACCAACAAGCCTCATGGAAAAATAAGAAATGAAATCCATATCACATACCAAATATATGATGATTAGTTAGACATGCCAAGTCTGACAAAAATAAACACTCATGCTACATTTTATTATGTGCACTGTTTTTTCAAGGTGTAGTAATTCCACTTAGGATTCAGTGATGAAGTTGTAGTAAACACTATTTTAAATAACAGCTTGTAAAATTTACAAGATATATTGTTATCTGACAGTGCATAAAAATATTTAATTTAGATGCATAAATGCCTTTAAGACCCAGAATTACAATATTAGAATATTTTGACTGTAGTCACTTAATGAGCACTTTAAGGAAAGACAGCGAGTGAAACAGTCTCTGACATACAGTGTACACTTCCACATCTGCTGTACCATGTGATATTTCTAAATGAGTTTCCCTGCAACTGTATTTGACAAGTGATGAAAGCTGGTTGTTAAATCTGGCAGTCTCTCGAGTCTGTATCTCCAGGATACTTTCTCTTAAAAGTCTTACGGCTTTGGCTTTTCCTGAACAGAACTCCTCTTCAATAATTGCAGCAGCACATTATAGTAATCTATTTTTTTTTGTCACACTCTATTTTCTAGAAGGAATCAAGGATTTAAAGATGTCTGTTTGAGTCACTGAAAAAGGACCTGAATTTATGGAAAGTAGATGCACAAGATCATTTCTCACCATCCCAAGAAGCAAATAGAGTGAGTAATACAAAATACAAATCTGTAGCATATCATAGCAATGTTGTATTCTATATTAAGTATATTGTTCATAAAATCATAGAGCATTTTGGGTTGGGATGGACATTAAAGATCATCCAGTTCCAACCCCCCTGCCATGAGCAGGGACATCTTCCATTAGATCAGGTTGCTCAAAACCTCATGCAACCTGGCCTTGACCACCACCAGGGCACACACGACTTCTCTGGGCAAGCTGTTCCAGTGCCTCACGACCCTCACAGGGAAAAAAATTCTTCCTAATATCTAATTTAAATCTACTATCTTCCAGCTCAAAACTGTTACCCCTCATCCTATCACTGCACTCCCCGATAGAGAGCCCCACCCCCAGCTTTCCTGTAGGCCTCCTTTAAGTACTGGAAGTTCTCCCTGGAGTCTTCTTTTCTCTAGGCTAAACCAGCGCAACTCTCTTAACCTTTCCTCATATGGGAGGTGCTCCAGCCCTCTGGTTATCATCATGGCCTCCTCTGGACTTGCTCTAACAGATCCGTGTCCTTCCTGTGCTAAGGAAGGAATCCTAACAACTAAATGCAAATACATTTGCCAGGGCTTTCTGGAAGTGAAGGAAGTGTGAACTGATGGAATGAAATCTTCCTGGTAGAGTGGTAACAGTTTGGCAGCATCTTTCTTAGCTGAGATGTTCTGGGGTCTGTAGATTAATTCAATGGATTTAGTTACTTCTCTTGACAAAAAGGACATCTCCCCTCCACAAACCTATTCACATAAAATACTGGATGAATGTCCCTGCAAGTTCACTTACTGTGAAACAACTTTGTTGCATAGAGGGGATAATGTAGAAAAGGTAAAATAACTGGGTCAAGTATGACTGGAATTGTCTTGGAGGAGAGAAGAAAAACACATGGTATGACTCACAGGAAAGCATATTTGGCAGTCACGTGTTTAGCTCCTTACGGCTAATGAGGGTCAGCCCACAGAAACATGGCAAGAGAGAAACAGACTATCAAGAAATGGTCAGAAGCTATTACAGAAACTCAGACTCTAAGCCACAGCATACAAAACAGCTCTGTTTCAACCTTCTGAATTGTGGTGTTGGAGGCCAAACCACCAATATGCTTTGACCAAAAAAAAATTACTAGCAACTTTGCATTGCTACATGGCATGCATGCTTTTAATCTATATTAACAAAAAAACAGCTGAGTGGTTATAATTAGAAGTCAACAAAGAATTTGTTGGTGATGCTTTCTTCTCCATTTCCCTCTCTCCACTTTCCAGAAAGATATACGGTTGTCTGTCAATGCATTTCTATCTATTTCCTGATAATATTCCGCTCTGCCCTTCTGCATTCAAAACAGTTCGCTTTGAAAACGCAACATTACGTTTCAGTCACCTCTAAAAATGAAATGAAATCTTTGCATCAAAATGCAAATGAAACAAAACTATGAATGCACATATCAGGTAGTATCAGGTAACATCAACAGTTTCAAAGAGATGTTTAAGGCACAGAGTTATGTTATGCAGAATATTTCTAGCTGCAAGTTTCATAACAAGAAGAAATCAAGCTTGACAAGGAACATTAAAGAAGGAATAAAACCTTTTTTAACACTCGAGGTGGTTTGCTCATTTCTCCCAAATGAAAATTAATTAAAAATTTAATATATATGAAATTAACTTGAACTAACAACGTAATCAAAGAAGATAAACTTTACAGTTAAAATTAGATTAAAAAGATAAAAATATTACTTGGGGCGGATGACAGCACATGGTAAATCCACTGAAGCTGCTGAGCTGAGCCTTGATCAGCTAAGAAACAACAACAAAAAAACATAAAGCTGAAAAGAGCTGACCTCAGCCCTTGGACTTTGCTCAGGCATTACTTAGACTTCCCATGTTTAGCACTGATCCTCTGGCTACTTTTTGACCATATATACCTAGGCACACATAAACATAGCCTCTACCAATGTGGGAGTTACTCAGGCTTCCTGTGATAACTCTGCACACAGGTTTCACACTCTTCCAATGCCACTTATGTCAAATTCATTAGTCTCAAATTGTAGCAATCAGTGTTAATAAGGTAGATACTTTATTTTTAGTGACAATATGAAAAACTTTTCCTAATAAAACCAAATTACACACATTCTCAAAGTACTGCTGTAACAGCGCACTGTAGCTCCACTGTAGCTTATGCAATTATTTATCCTGGCCAAACATACATTTAATTGTATATACTTCAGCAATGTAAGACTGTCATGCAAAAGCCTTAATGTCTGTTTGTATAAAGAAGAGTGTCTTTAAGACCCTTGCAGCTGCATTAACACTGAGCCATTTAAGCCTCAGGATGCTGGGGCTCAACTCAGAAAGATCAGGAGCAAAGTGACTGCTTGTTCTGCGAAGTCTCAGCTTCACTGTGAATCCTATTAGCTGTCATAAAAAGGTCACAAAGTCACCTTATTGTATGGCTGGAAAATCCATGTACCATGAGGAAGCTGAGGAACGGAAAAGAGCAGAACAGGACTTACAGATGGGAAGGGTATAGAGCCCCAGAATGGAATAGCTTTTTGGCCACCAAGGAAGTCATCAAAGTTATCAGGACACCTGATATAAATGCAGTAGCCTTAAGAATCCTGGGGCAAGAAAATCAATGTTATGCACCTTGTCTTCTGTATTCAAGACGGGAGATACAAGTTTAATATAACACTATCTGATACTATCCAACATCCAACATTTAGACCCTCAAAACCCTGCTCGTTTACACATAATACTTCAATGTCTGCCTTTGGTGCAAGCAAGTTGCCTAAATATCTTACACTGGACAGGTGAAGAGACACTTTCATTTTGACAGCATATGCCTGCCTATCCAGTTGCTAGACATTTCTGTGGTTATCTATCTCAGAGACGGGGCTTAATCTCTTAATTGTTTCAGTCCACACCTACCAGATAAAATACTATATAATACAGCAGCAACGTCTTCTTGTCCCTGAAAGCCATCTAAAGTACTCCTCCTTCATCTGCTGCCAAAATAAGCAGATATTATGTATCTCCTTGGAGAGTTTCCTTATCATCATGAATGATTTCTTCTGGACTGGACTATTCCTTCTGCTTTTCACCAAGTCCCTAGCCTCATGAGACCAAGCAAAGAAGAGTAAACCCAGTGTTTAGTAGTTATAGCACCAACTAGGACGACAGAGAACTACTTTCCAGTTTCCACATAAGTAAATAATTAAATTTAAACATTTGAATATTTGAATATTCAGCATCACAGCCCCTAGAATCTCACAATAATACCTGCCAGACTGTGGGAGAAGTGTGAGAAAGTGGGAATCATTGTGTCTTTTTGTAATCAATGTTTAGACAGTAGTAGATATTTCCTGTGAATGGGTTATGTGGCAATATTTTTTTAAAAAAATAATTCTCCATATATAACCTCATACTCTTGAATAAATTATTTATGTTTGAAATGGCACAAAACCTCTCTGCTGCTGTTCTTGAGACCAGAAGGACTGGACTTGATTTACTGGAGAGCAAGACCGATTTTTTGTGGTTCATGAATTAGTATCACCAAGCAAGCATAAAACATCAGAAAAGCACTTGGCAATTTAGTGCAACTCTGCTGTGGTTTATGAGGGAAGACTGTCCCTACTGCTCTTCACTCCTGTCTGAGCCCTTCCTGTAGGGAAGACATTTGTGGCTTATTGCTCCTTTTATGGAAATTGTGAGGTTATTAACAGGTTCTGTTAAATTCAGTAAGGGATGCTGCCCAAGACTGAATTCAAGAAAAAGCTAATTAAACTGGCTTTCCAGTGACAGAATCTTAGTCCTTGAATCTTCATGAGGAAACAGTCTGTAAGTAAAGACTGAAAAATAAAACTGGGATTTTGTTTGGGAGGGAAAGCTAAAAGGGGTCCTTTGTTTGCGGGAGACCTAGGGCTCTAGCAAACTGTATCTTGGGCTGTATTTGAAAAGAGTACCAACAGGCTGGAAAAAATGGTCCACCCCTCTATTCTGAGCTTGTGAGATGACCTCTGGAGTACTGCATCCAGTTCAGGGCTCCCTACGATAAGAGAGATGTGGACATACTGGAGCAGAGTGAGATTAGCAGGTTTGCAGGATGGCTGGGGGGCTGGAGCATCAGGTATATGAAAACAGGCTGAGAGACCTGGGGTTGTTCAGCCTACAGAAGAGAAAGTGATAAGATCTTAGTGCTGTCTACAACTATTCGTGGAAAAAAAGGCCGTTATGAATTTCACCATTGTGCTTTATGGAAGATGTTTTCAAATGAAGTGAAAAGCATTTGTCATTACACAAGAGATTGCCAAAAGGATGGGTTTTTTACCTACTCAAGCTTAATCTTGAAAAAATTTCACTTTTAAGGTAAGACTTTCCTTAAAACTGGAACAAAATACTAAACCTTGGAGGGGGACGCCTGCCATATCAAAAAAATTCTATCCCTCTTGGATGTATCTTTGAACTCATTCAGTGTCTGATTTGATTGTACTTTTTTTTGTTACATAGTCAATGTATCTGGTTTGATTAGATCATGTTTTATTTGGCTTGATAGGTGATACGTATTGGTCCAGAAAAGACGGATCAATTTTGACAGGTGACATGGTTTGGAGGTCAGTCAAAACCGTTGATGCTTCCATGAGATTTTCACTTTGGATAGTGATGTACTATTTGGTACAGCTTACCAAGGGGCTGCATGCTTTAATAAATATAGAGTGTGTTTACAGTATGTAACTAAATACACTTTTTCTGAAATATTGAATTATGGAGACTCAAAGTGTATTCCTCTTTACCTTTGTTTTTAGGGTTATTGTCAGGAGCCGAGTATGCAGTATCTATTAAGAACAAATGCATTGTGCTACTGTTCCATGTTTGTTACTTGTAAGCTTTTTAGGACAAACTTTCTGTTACTCGATGTTGTGTAACTAACAATCTAAGAGGCAGACTAAGCTGACCACAGATTCTGAAAAATACAATGTGAAATCAGACAAAAGCTTGGAGAAGGAATACATCCTACAGGCCAACACTCCATCTGTTAGGTCTGTTAGTTTTAACCTTTTTTTTTTCCTCCATTATTAGCTTCAGTTTGGATCTGAGCTGTGTAATTCTAATAGAGAACTTCTCCTTCCTCTAGAAAATACCAGAACCTGGGATGCTCTTGAGATCACCAAAGAGCAGCTCCCTTTTAAATGCAGGAGCTCTGACATGTTAGTACAGCCAGAAGACACTGGAACACATTGTCTGTGGTTGACTTCTTGCTCAGTAAACTCACTTTCTGCCTACACCTCAAATACTGCCTGCTTTAACAATTATCCTCTTTAACAATGGGGACAGTTCTGTGTTATTCCTGTTGCAACAAGAGACATAGCCTTATTTGTGGATATCTAGACTGAGTTTAGCCCTGGACTAAGTATTAGTGTGTATATACTCTTGGCAGTAGCATGTGAACTAGGAAGAGTTTGAGGTGATTTCTGACCTACACGGGCTTGCGTTTGCTAGCAGTAAAATTGTACATAGAAATTACTGAGACACAGAAAATTTAGAAACACATTTATTCACTTTCAGAGTATAACTATACAAGAAGCTTTTCATGTATTTGAAATCATAGTGCTGTAATTTTTTTCGTCCTTGACAGATGAGTTTCCTGCATGACAAGAACATACTCAGCAAGTTGAATGGAGCTAACACAGGCACAGGCCAGACAATCATTTATGTGCCTGTGCAGCTTAAAACCTCTTCATATGTTGTGATGTAATTGTAATTCCATATGTGTATAAAGATTCTGAGGAGATGGGAGCACCTCCCTCCTGTAAAAATACAAGATCTAAGAAGAACAGAAAGTACCCAAGCCCAGCTTTTGTGTTGTATGATTTAAATGGTAAGAGGTAACATCACCACGTGCTCTGGGGAGAAGCAGACACCCCTAGATGCTTACCATGAAGAGGCCTTGAGAAAATAGAATTTTTATGCAGATGCTCTGGACTGTAAGTGAAAACCTAACAGTGGAGCGGGTGGCATAGCAAAGTATATTTTAAGGTATTAAGCAGTAAGTATTATTATTACTATAAGTACTAGAATAGGCATAGACTACAAACCCAAGAAATTATAAACTAAACCATAATTATGTCTCTGAATGACAACCATAGGATGTGACGCCCTTGTGTTTTAGGTCCACAAAATATTTGCAATGAATCAATTGGGGTAGTCAAAGCCCAATTGCTCAAGGCAAATCCAGTCTATTATTAAAAATACCCACAACAATAACAAAAAAATTAAAATAAAATAAGTTAATATATGTTATGAAGCAGAAAAAGCTCTGACATATGCCACCAGAGAGTGGTTTTGCATCTGTTTGAGACATAGCTCTCCACCTAACAATGCCTGATGCTGTAGCTCGCAGGGGCTTCAAAGGTGCATGGATGGCACAGCTCTGGCAAGTGGAAGAAGGAGAAGGGAACAAGTCTCCTCTTTCAGAACATTTGTTATCATTTATTGTCCCCAAAAGTGTACGTCAGTATATAGCCTTGCTATCTACTTCTCCTGACATCATTTTTCCCTCTCTTCAATCAACATGAATACAGTTGCAATGAATTTGTAGTACATGATTTCTTGGGAAAACATTACCACACAAGCTGTCTGAAAGGAGACAGATTCTTTTCTACCCATCTTGCAAAGTTAGCTTATGAGGAAGGTACAGACCAGAAAGAGTGAACAGTAGCATGTCTTTGTGCAGATAAGACAGTGAGAGGAGTAACAACATGGGAGCAGCTATAGCCTGCATTTGGATTCTGCAGTTGGCAGTGTCCAGAAAGGTGTGACTTTTGTCAGTTCTCTTTTATCAGTGCCTTTAGAAAGACTTGGCTTTTCCAGATTCTCCCTTGTCCATTCTGTCTTGTTTTAAGGAGGTTTCTTGTTGCTGCAATCTAGGAACGCATTATTTATTTTGCTGGCTGTTCAGCACTCATTGCGTCACATCCAAAAGAATAGAGGAAAAGGAATCCAGCAACAAACTAATTTCTTCCATTCATTTTTCATTCTCTTTAGCCCTAGCATCAGCTTTGCCATTCAGGGAGCAAAATGGTTTGTGATCTAAAATACTGAGGGCAGTAAACAAAGTGTAATCCTTGCTGATTATATTAGCAGCTTTCTGTTTCAACAAGGAAGAGACTATTTGCTTTGTTTACACCCATTGTGGATTCCATCATGGGATCCTGCACCTGCATTTGTGGTCTTTTAAATAAAATAAATGAAGCTGGGTATGATAAGCACTGGCAAGTGAGAGGGAGTCAAAAATTGATATCTGCTTTTGTAAGTAGGTTATTTTGTGTTATTTAGACACAATAGTGCTGAAGTGTCTCACTCGTAAAATGCAGTGGGAGGTACCGATGTGCCAAGAACGGCAATTAATTCTCCCATGAACGGAGGCATTTGTCACAGTTATATTTATACATGAGATAGTCAGTGTCCCTGTTTCTTTCTTTTCATTTTTTGAGCCCTGGAAGCCTCTGCACTGAGGTGACAGGCCTTTTCATTTATCTAGCTATGTCTGAGGTAGGGAGCCAGCCTGATGTCTTAATCATGCCAAGTCAGGAAGGGCACAGAATCTGAGAAGAACTACTCTGCAACCCAGAATGATCAGTCATACTAAATCAGACAGATTTTTTCCTTCAGATGATAAGAACATACCACACCAGCAGACCCTTTCTATTATCAGCACTATAGATGTTACTCAGGTAGGTTAGTCACAGTTGGATCTTTCTACCTCATTTGCCACTCAGTGCCAGATGTACTGGTGTTCTCTGTGATGTGGGAACCTCCCTGATGAGGACCGAACTGGAGCCTCTAGACTGTATTCTGATGTATCAAAGGCATGTGGGTTTAAATTTTGGCAGGGTGCAAACTCGTAGAAGCTGAGGAAAAGAAATTTAGATAATGTGTTGAAAAAATGTTCTTATGTATTTGACAGACTCAAAGTCCAGAAAAGCCTCTTGAAAACTATTAGCTTGTGGAATAACCTCTCAAAGGAGTGAGTGTGATACACATAATAAGATGCTGAGCATTGTCCTATAGAGAGATCAGTGAAATGATCCTGTGTTCTTTAGTCTAAAGGCAGCAAAAGCAACTGCATAGGATGCTTCAGTGGCAGTCATGAGACCTGTTTCTGGCACCACTGCCTTTGTGAAATGCTTCGAGATAAGTAGAAGAAAAAAACTATGCAGATGCTGCAGATTTATAAATAATACATCACAATATTTAAAAGGAAAATTATTTTGAGATAGTTTATGGAAGACATAATGAATTAATTTCGCCCCTTAGGTGTCTTATTTTACCCATATTTTTAATTTGTGTTTATATTATACCATCTGGAGATGAAAGAAGTTGCTTCTTTGACACAACACTTTTGTTTTTCAGTGTATGGAGACGCAAAATCTCATTTTTTTTCCAAATTTTATTTTCTAATGTGAAAGCCCCAGAACCTGTAAATAATTTATTTACACTCTTTTTTGGAGTTTCTTTATCAGCTTCACTTCAATAATATTCAAACAGAGATCAGAGATAAGATGAATCTTCTCATGAGACCCTTTAATTGTAAGGTATCATGCCAGAATGTTTGAAACGTGATATGAATGTTTCAATGGGTCAAAGCAAAGTGCAATACAGTGATGTCCATATTTCATTAATTACGTTACCTCCCTGCATTTAAAAGTTCCCTGCACGTTTTAAAGAGAGAAACTCATTTCACAAGTTCTGACACATTAAACACGCAGTACATTGCCTAGAAAGATGTCTTCATTAGCTTTGCTTCACTGGTAAGCAAAATTAAATGGCTGATGATGACCTAAATTCAGTTCAATTCTGAATATCACAGACTAGCTCGTACTGTATCAGAAAACTACCAGATGACAGAAACACAGAAATTCAATTTGAGTATTTCATGAGCTCAGTCTTCCAAGGAAAGGGAAAAACCAGGACTAATCTGTATAAAATGATCAGGGAATCTTTTCCTATTCCCCTGCTCAAGCCTAGCCAAAACAAAGCTGTCAGAAGCCAATCAGCAAGCGTGAAGCTCTGTGCTGCTCACTTCTGAGTTCTGACTCCATGACAGTCATTAACAGTCCTGTCATTAGTCTGCTTTGGCATTGGGTCCAGGTTGTCCCCAAGGGAGATGGAGACAACATGCCTCAATTAAAAGCAACAGGAAAAAGCATCAAATTAAGCAGGGCTCATTGACAGCTAATATTTCCCACTCATCCATAAAATCATTTTTTTCCTGCTTCGGAGGCAGAGGCTGAATTCCACCCTGGCACAGGAGAGATTCTCAGCTAACAGGATAACTATGGCTGTAATGGGACTTAGAGCTTAACCCTTTGAAATGAGAATCAAATTTACATAGACCACCCCTGACAAACGCGTGGCCAACCTGCTGACAAAAAAATTCCAAGAAAACAATCTTACTTCCTCTTTGGGCCTCTTGTCAGTGTTGCTCTTCTTTGACAGTTAGAAAGTTGATCCTAACTAGAAGTTGTATTTCGTTGTTTCAAATTACATTAATTACTTTCTTTAATTTTTTTATATCCTCTCTGATTGTTCTCATGCTTTATTTTAGTCTTCTCTTTTGTTGACAAAACAGACCCATTCCCTTCAATCTTCCACAAAGATTTTCTTTGTTATTGGTCCCTGCTACAGCCCTTCTGAATTAAGCATTCCTGCCACCATCCTTACCCTGCCCAGTTCCTCAGTGGCTTCCACACTGCCCTTGAATGATCTGCTATACTTGTGCTGTCCTGTCATTTAATGTACTTTCTTTTGCCATGTATCACATTTTGTAATTTATCCTTTCTGAATTTGTCCCTTCTGTACTTTAGTTATATTTCTGCATTCACATTTAATTTGGTCATTTTTTTTAAAAAAAAAATTACTTCCTTATGCAATCATGACAATTGCTACAGCTTCTATGTCTTTTCCTCATTAGGTCACCTTTATATCGTGCATTAGTATACTGAAATGACACTCTGTTATCCTCCTGTTTACCTTTCCTGCAGAGACCTCCTACAGCCTACTGGATCTGGTTAAGTCTGCTTTTCTGATGTTCCTTAGATGAGTGAACTTTCTTCCTCCAACCCAGCAACAGAACAGGTCAGTATCTGGCAGTATGCCCTATCTCCATTTCAAATGTTCATTTTAGAACTTCAGCACTTCAAAGCCACACACCTTAGAACATTTGGTTACATATCAGGACATGCCATGCCAGTTACGTTACAACCTCCGCAGTTCCATTCAACTACAGCTTTCAGCCAAATTGTATTTAATCAGTTCTTTTCCACTAGCCAGACCCTAGGCCAAAACAAATGCTCTCAGAATGGTTCCTATAATGGACAGTGTATTTAACACGGTCCGTAACTTCCTGCAGTGTTTTCTCAGTTTATGTCTGAATAATGAAAATCCACTCCCTTCTCCCATTACCGCTACTTACTTTCCCACTAATTATTTCTATTAGTTGTTATAAAATGCTTCAGTTACCACCTCCTTCTGTAGCCCATTTTTGGGCATATCTCACAAGCCAGTGGTATCTCAATATTTTGCCTCTGCCTGTGGGATATTACTGTTTGTTGATGGTTGTTTGCCTCTAAAATATTCTAGACAGAATTTAATAATTCTATTCCCTGTACTTCTGGGGAAGTATTTTGGACTCAATACTAAGATCAAAGAGCTCCTGAGGTCTGGGTTCTGCTATGAGTTTACCCTTGGTCTTTGGTCAGTCTGTCAGAGCGTGTCTGTATCACACAGTCATAGAATCATAAAATCATAGAATCATAGAATCATAGAATAGTCAGGATTGGAAGCAACCTTAAAGATCATCTAGTTCCAAACTGCCATGGGCAGGGACATCCCACTAAACCAGGCTGCCCAAGGCCCCATCCAACCTGGCCTTGAACACGTCCAGGGATGGGGCATCCACAGCTTCCCTGGGAAACCTGTGCCAGTGCCTCACCACTCTCATGGTGAAGAAATTCTTCCCAATGTCTAAATCTGCCCCTCTCCAGTTTGTACCCGTTCCCCCTCGTCCTATCCCCACAAGGCTTTATGAACAGCCCCTCCCCAGATTTTCTGGAGGTCCCCTTCAGGTACTGGAAGGTCGCTATATGATCTCATCTGAGCGTTCTCTTCTCCAGGCTGAACAGGCCCAACTCTCTCAGCCTGTCCTCATACAGAAAGTGCTCCAGCCTTCTGATTTGTAGCCTTCCTCTGGACCTGTTCCAACAGCTTCATATCCTTCTTACGTTGAGGATTCCAGAACTGGACACAGTATTCCAGACGAGGTCTCACAAGAGAGGAATAGAGGGGCAGAATCCCCTCCCTCAGCCTGCTGGCCATGCTTCTTTTGATGCAGCCCAGGATATGGTTGGCCTTCTGGGCTGTGAGCACACATTGCTGGCTCATGTCGAGCTTCTCATCAACCAGCACCCCCAAGTCCTCTGCAGGGCTGCTGTCAGTCACATCATCCCTCCACTCCCCTTACACTTGGCCTTGTTGAACCTCATGAGGTTCTCAGAAGCCTACTTCTCCAGTCTGTCCAGGTCCCTCTGGATGACAACCCGTCCTTCCGGTGTAGTAACTACACCACTCAGCTTGGCATCATCTGCAAACTTGTTGAGGGTGCACTCAGTCTCGCTGTCAATATCATTGATAAAGATATTAAACAGCATCGGTCCCAGTACGGAACCTTGAGGGACACCACTCATCACGAATCTCCATCTGGACTTTGAGCCATTGACCACTACTCTCTGAATATGACCATCCAACCAGTTTCTTATCCACCGTACC
Organism: Cuculus canorus; assembly: GCF_017976375.1. Taxonomy (NCBI): domain Eukaryota; kingdom Metazoa; phylum Chordata; class Aves; order Cuculiformes; family Cuculidae; genus Cuculus; species Cuculus canorus. Next base: position 26,022,146 of record NC_071405.1, read on the forward strand.
GTCCACCCATCGAATCCATCTCTCTCCAATTTAGAGAGAAGGATGTTGTAGGGGACTGTGTCAAAGGCTTTACAGAAGTCCAGATAGATCACATCCATTGGTTTACCCATGTCCACTGCTGCAGTTACCCCATCATAGAAAGCTATTAAGTTGGTCATACAGGATTTGCCCCTTGTGAAGCCATGCTGGCTGCCATTAATGACCTCCCTGTCCTCCATGTGCTTTAGCAGGATCTTTAGAGGATCTGTTCCATGATTTTCCCAGGCACAGAGGTGAGGCTGACAGATTGGTAATTCCCAGGGTCGTCTTTTCTACCCTTTTTAAAAATGGGTACAATGTTACCCTTCTTCCAGTCACCAGGGACTTCTCCTGACTGCCATGACTTTTCAAATATCATGGAGAGTGGCTTGGCAACCACATCTGCCAATTCCCTCAGGACTCTGGGATGCATCTCATCAAGTCCCATCGACTTATTTATGTTCAGGTTCCTCAGGTGGTCACAAACCTGATCCTCCTCTATTGTGGGAGGGGGGTTACCCCCCTGGTCACTATCTTGCTGTCCCATGACCCAGGAGGGGCGATGAGAGCAGTTATTGGTTATCTCACTTCCTCTTCATATCTAGTTTAAAGCCCTATCTACAAGCTCCGCAAGCTCCTGGGCAAAGACCCTCCTCCCCCTCTGAGAAAGGTATCTCTCACCTGAAGCCTGTAATCCCAGTGCCATGTAGGCTATCCCATTATCAAAAAATCCAAAGTTACTGTTGTGACACCAGCCACGGAGCCATGTATTAATAGATTGGACCCGTCTGAGCTGTGCTATGTCACCACCTGTAACTGGGAGGAGGGAAGAAAAAATCACCTGGGCCCCCGATTCCCTCAGTAGCCATCCCAAGGCCCTAAAATCACTTTTAGTCCCCCCTTGGGCTTCTTACAGCTGCTTCATCGCCTCCCACATGGAGCAGCAGTAACGGGTAATAATCAGTTGTTCTCATCAGGCTGGGAAGTTTCTTGGTTACATCCCTTACCTGGGCTCCTGGAAGGCAGCAGACTTCCCTGTGAGTGGGGTCTGCTGGACATATCAGACCCTCTGTCCCCTTCAATAGAGAGTCTCCTACAACTATGACTTTCCTATTGGTCCTTGTGGCAGTTGTAGCGATGGAGCATTTACACCGTTTCAGTCTCTGACCCTGCTCTGATATGGGTGCATCTTCCTCCATGTTTTCCTCTGCTCTGTCCTCCACATTGAGAGCCTCATATAGGAAGATGTCCAAGCCAGAACCTACCTCATACAACATATGATACAGCATACAACACAGCAAAGTGCTGGCAAGGCTATTCTGTACTGAAGCCTCTGCAGACTTGTTCTTAAGATACTCTTGAACTGGCTTGTGTCAGAAATAGCATCGCCAACAGGACTAGGGAAGTGATCATCTCCCTGTACTCAGCACTGGCCACATCTTGGATACTGTGTTCAGTTTTCGGCCCCTCAGTACAAGAAAGACATTGGAGTGTGTCCAAAGAAGAGCAGCGAAGCTGAAGAATGGCTGAATGGCTGCTTAATCTGAAGAAAAGGAAGCTGAGGGGATGTTATTTGAAGAAAATAAACCATTAACAGCAACTGTGGTATTTATTGTTGAATTGTTTTCTGTTTTCTGGAGAAGGTGGCATACCAGGGGTTTGAGTGGCAGCACAATTCTTCTGGGAGGTATGCTTGAAGCTGAAGTCCTCTTTGGGAAGGAGAAAGAACTGGCTCACCAGGCCTAGTAAATAATGGTTGATCCCCAAGGACTGCTGTACATAATCTCTCAAGGTCTTGTGCAGTGTTCTCTCTTCTGGATATTTGATTATCTTCTGTCTTTGATTATCTTCTAAAATGAGAGTCTACACATTAGTAGTTTCACAGGAGCATCCCTTTTGCAAACTATTTCCCTTGAGAACTCTGACTGAGACTAAAATTTTCCTTCTCAAGGCCATATGCCTTCCTTTCCAATACTTCTAATTAGTATCTTGGTAATTATGTCATGGATTGTGGTTCTTAGATGTTTGCTGACATTTCAGTCTCAGAACTGAATTCACATTGTGATGGCTGATTACCTTGTTTCAAACATGTACAGAGTACATCAATGTCAAGAAATCAAATGTGCCATGACAGGAGACAGACTGCAGAGCTCATTGCTCACCTCAAACAGATTGGCTGATCTAAGGACAGGTGAAAAGTCTGTCAGATGGAGTAAGGAGGTAGTGTTTATTTCCATTAGAAACTTGAGAAGCATTCTAGTTCATTAGAATGAAATTCTACATGAAGCTAAAGGCCTTAAAACGTTAAGAATTTGAACACTATTACAGCTCATCTTTGTGCTAATGATACTGTTTTCAGGAGAGCTTTAAATCTAAAACTCTTTTGGGACGGGTACTTTACCCACAGGCAATATAAGGGTAACAGCTGACTATTATTCTTGTGTGAGCAACTTGAGTGAGCAACTGTGTTCAAAAGTCACATAGAAAGTTACAAACTTAATTTTCCTTTAAATTATTTGACACTAAATCATTTTATCATGTTATGTATGAGTGAGACCTTCAATATTCAACAGCTGCTCATATTAGAATTTGAGAGGGATAAAAAGCAATGTAATCCACACCAAATGTTTTGGGCAATGTTGCTCCCTCTTGTGATTACTGGAATACATTGAAAGGTCAGCCAGGGTGCTGCAGCCTTGGCTTACAAAGACAATTTTATTTGTCAGGCAGTAAAGAGTTGTAGACCTACAACTGCAGGATTCCACTGCTCAGTCATAGACATTCCACCGTAGAGAAAAAACAAAACAAAAAAACCCAAAAAACCCCCCAAGCAATCAGCATCATTCTGACCATTTCTGAATAAAAAAAATGTTGGCATGGCAGTTTTCAAAAATTACAGTGTAAAACCAAAAGTTTGTTATTGTAATCTTATTTATTTTTTTTAAAGAAAGAGAAAGTATGAACTTACAGTGCATTAGGAATGCACATCTGACTGGATGGCCAGTATAGCAGCACCTGAGGCTTTTCTTTCTATCATTTCTGAGCTTCTTGTCCCAAGACTACCTAATATAAAGTCTAACTTTCTGCCAGTGCGGTAAAGGCTCTAGATGGTTTCCTTGCACAGGATTGCCTGAAGCACTGGGCTACAGACAGATTACTCCAAATTGTTTCTGGTTTACCTAGTGACTTAACTGTCCTTATGCAGAGACATCTGCCTTCAATGAGAGTTGAGGAATAGATCATCTTCTCCCTCCCAGTCTTTTGTAGAAGATATACCTCCAGGGAACCAGGATCTGGGATTGGTAGGTCACCGAATCAGTTTCCCTCTTCTTGGCTTATTCTTTATCTTATTATTTCAAATGGTGGGCCCCTTTGTATATATTAGAAAGTGGAATAGTCCTTGCTTATTATCTTCATGAAAGAAAAGTCATGGCTACTTTCTAAGGAGGGGATGCTGGGTCTGGAGCCAGAGAAGGCATCAGCCTGCAATGTGGACTCAAAACACTCAATTTGTGTTTTCTAAAGGCGTAATTGTTTCAGCACACATCTGAAACCTACTGTCTGTTAATGGCCAGTTCAAACAAACTAGGCCCTGTCCACTTTGACACGGTCTCTCTGAAGAGTGTAGCTATGTCCCAGTAGTGCCCAGGGTACCTGGAAAGCAACTTGGGGCATTTAGGTACCACTCAAGGAAATATTCTGCTTAAGTTGCAGGTTTATTATTGAAAGACTAAGTGCAAAAAATGTCAATGTTCAGTTCCTGAACAAACAGAAAGACAGAAGTCAAATGCTTCTGAACAAATTCCCTTTTGGTAATTCAGACCAGCCAGACTTCACCTGAAAAAATCAGCAACCTTGTCTTCATTTATGATACACTTAAAAGCAGGGGTTTGTCAGATAATGCACTCCATCTCCAGACAGGATATTGCATGTCACTGTGACTGACTCTTCATTAAGGAATCTGATTTTTTTGCGTGACTGCAACCTGCAGCAATGAGGTAGCAGTAGGTTAAAATTGGGGTTCAAAGGGAATAGCATTTAACTACATTAAAATGCACAAAGAAGCCGACTTTACCATCTCTCCTCAAAGTGGGATTGCTAGTCCCCCTTCGCATAAATGTAGGATTTAAACGTGATATCAGAGGAAAGCTAAAAATTGGTACTGTATTGCCTAAGGTATATAAATACAACATATGGCAAATAGGATTGTACAGATACAAGCCCATTTAAAACCCTTTTCAGCAGCAAGACTCAATTGTCACGTTTTGTTAGATCTGTTTTGTGAAGCAAAGGCAGAGCTTATGTACACATGCAGTGCAACAAAGGATTTCCTACTATGCCCCAGGAAAACTGACAAACCAAACTAATCTCTAATTGAGTTATGCTCCACTGTACTGAAAAATGTGCTCTTTTTAGCAAACAGCTTTAAAGCTAATTAAAGAGCATCTTAGGCTATCATAGTTCGTTTTTAAGAATAACGTTATGCAACTGTGTTTGTAATTTTAACTGGGTGATACAATGTCTGCCCATAGCAGTAGCAAATCATGACATAATCCTTTTAAAGTGATCTTGATATTCTTGATGAGAAAGCTATACCATAAGGCTGGCAAGAAAGCAAGTAGATCCCAACTTAAACTCTGCATCATCTCTGGAAGACAGAAGCAGCTCAAATAACTTGTTTTACAGAAGAACTTACAGAGCTATTATAAAGCAATTTACATCCAGACTGTATTTTGGGGGAAGAGGGAGAAGAAAATCTTTGTATTTTGTAATTTTGTAGTATTGTAATAAAAGTTTGTAATTCAAATAACTTGTTTTTCTTCGCAAATTATTCACAGCTTAAACAGTACAAAAATGTGCTGCTCTACAAACAAAGTAGTGAACTATACAGAAAGTAGAAATGAAAAACAAAGAGTGATTTTTTTTTCCTTTGTCAGGCTTAATAAATATGAATGTTAAATAGACAGCTTCGAGATGGAGGACAATGTGGTGCCTAACAACTTTGGCATCTAAAAAAAAATCCTTCTATAACAAAATGTTATAATGACTGGTTTTAACTGGCACTATCCATCGAGATAAGTTAGCCAAATTCCCAGATGAGATCAAGAATAGTATTGGACTGTATGGATGTTCATGGTTAGATCACACAAGCAAGACAGCTGGCATATGCAGTAGTCCTTTTGTTAGTTATTCTTCCACTTAAATCAAACTTACAGAGCACTTAACAGATATAATCAATTTCTATACTACTGACAAATGTATAGCATCTGCAAAATGCAGCGATGGGTACTTTTCACTAGCACTGTATGTAATGAATACCTCTTTCTCTATACTAGTAAGAATTTATATACATAGACAACAGTCAGCAATTTTCCGCATTACTCAAACCTCATTGACTAAGATGCAATGAAGCCATTTTTGTGTCATAGGAACTGGAAGTAGCTGAGTTTACTGTCCCCTATATTGAACAACACTTCTGCCCAATTCAGTTCCTGACAGAGAAACAGTTGTTCCAGAAACCACTGTGAAAATAATTAGAAACTTGAGTAGTTCACATTTATTTTTTCCCCAATAATTGGTCTTCGTGGTATTCCTGAAGTGAGCAACTACATGAGACAAACAGGAGGAAATAAATTTCTGAGATACTAAGAATAAAAAGAAAAATTTCTAGAAGTATATGAATAGACCAATAAAAGTGCTGCTCTATTTCTCAGTGGAATGGTAAAATTAATGAAATTTTATGCCAAGAAAGCCAAAACGATAATGTGTCATTGCTCACTAAAAGGTCAACTATGAGCAAGTAACCTGTGAGAAAGAAAATCTCGGCCAGGAACCACTTGAAATACTGGCTGAATTGGCTGAATTTGTTGAACATCACAATAAAATACTTGGAAATGTGACTGAACAGTCTTGCTACCATTAGCGATGCTCCTTTAGCACTTTGAGGGGCTGGAAAAGACACCGTAAGACTGGAAAAAGATAAACACAGTATCTAAAGCAGTACTCAGAAAGCAAATAGTTGTCCCAACGAAAATAATCATGTTCCTGGTAGGCAAAGCCTTAGAAAATGGCCGGCAGGATAAAGCTATGCATTGCCTGGCAGGGAATGGAACTTTCCTCCTTAGACACTTTTGAGAAGAGAGTCCTATTGGGAGGGCCACTCATTTAAGTGGTTACATTTTAAGCAGGTACATGGACTATATTATTTACTGAGGTCTTTTCCAGCTCTCTTTCTCTATGATTCTTGTGCTCCATCGAATTAAACAAGTACAGAATCATTGTAGTTTCAAAGCCTTAGTTATTTTATTATTATAATGAAATAATCCTTACTATAGCTGTTGCCGCAGACGTGGGAACTGACCTGTCTACATTCACCCTATAGAGATGTCTGCCCAGAGCATGTAACATTTATCTGGATGATAAAATATTAACACTGCTTTGAAGCTATTTTATGGCTTCTGACACGCACATCAATACTCTTCAAAACTTTGGAGAGAGTCCATGAAGAAACAAGTCCATTATTTACACAACTGAATTTAAAAATTTTAAAATTACACAACCTCTTTTGGATTTCACTTGTTTTACTTAATGGGCCTTTCGACATAAAAGCATTTTTGGCAGTCACACTGATAGTCATTCAAGTGAAGGACTGATTTAAAGCAGCTGATTTTCTTTTCACTGCTACCTGCAACATTAAACTTACAAAACAGCATAAAGTTCACAGTACTCAAGTGGAAGTACCTACTACTTTTTCTTCCAGAGTTTAAAACTGCAATGCAAAGCTGATTCTCCAGGTAATTCTGCTATTGGCATACGCTTGTATTCTCACTAGCCCTGATTCAGGCTCCTGTAAAAAGCTGAAGTAGTAAAACCACGGCAAATTATTTCAACCTTGGAGACCAAACCAACAGGTGCATGGCAAAAGGGTGGTGAAAATGACAAAATAGAAACATTCAACATGTGAGAACTTACATTTTTTATTATTCTACTTTTCTAGTTGGTGTCAAACTTTTTCAGTGCCACTCAACGTGGGTTCACGGAATTTTCACGCAAAGTGCTAACAGTTATCTGCGAGGTACAGGGGAAAGTATAAGAAAAGATACAAGTATGTTTATTGTGAATTGTCGAATAGTAAATTCAGGGAACAAGAAGACGACAAGTTACAAATTAAGTTGTAACAGCTAAGTCATGAAAAGGTGTAAGAACAAACTATCAGAAGTTCTTTGTGTGTTGGGAGGAGCTGGTTGAGTATGTCAAAAAAAGGCTGGCTATTGAAATGATGATTTGTAAATGGTGGGATGAAATGTCAACTGCAACGTTTAAAAAAACGATTAACGACTAAGATAACGATCGTTATCTTCTTGTCACCCGGAGTCGTTGAGATTAACCACTCAGATATGGTCACACCTTAACGACTCTGAGTGGGATTGATTTCATCCCTCCTGGATATGCAGTGAGATGTGCTTGTCATTTGGGGGAGGGGGGGATATAAATATGAAAGCAATTCTGTGTATATAAAGTTCTCTGAAATCATTGTTCGGTAGAAGCACTTTGAGGACGAATCCCGAGTCTTTTCCAGCGCTGTGTAAAGTGTACCAGCCTTAATGGTTAAATTAAAATGTTAAGCATAAGTTTCTTTGTTTGACGGTTTGGGAAGCTGGGCAAGAAAAGCGAGTACCCAGCAGCCGGGCAGGTATCTCAGAGGGCTGGTATAGAATCATAGAATCGTTCAGGTTGGCAAAGACCTCTAAGATCATCAAGTCCAACCATCTACACAATGCCACCATGCCTACTAAAACATGTCCCACAGTGCCACATCTACCTGTTTTGTGAACAGCTCTGGGGATGGTGACTCCACCGCTTCCCTTGGCAGCCTGTATCGTAGGATCATAGAATCATAGAATCACCAGGTTGGAAAAGACCTCTGATATCACCAAGTTCAATGGCACCTATCTGCCACTAAACCATATCCTTAAGTACCTTGTCTACTCATCTTTTAAGTACCTCCAGGGATGGTGACTCAACCACCTCCCTGGGCAGCCTCTGCCAGTGTCCAATGACCCTTTTGGTGATAAAGTTTTTCCTGATATCCAGGCTGAACCTCCCCTGGAGCAGCTTGAGGCCATTCCCCCTTGTCCTGCCCCCTGTCACTGGGCAGAAGAGGCCAGTTCCCTCCTCTCTATAACCTTGTAGAGAGCAACAAAGTCTCCTCTCAGCCTCCTCTTCTCAAGGCTAAACAACCCCAGTTCCCTCAGCTGCTATTCGTGTCCCAAAGTGCCACATCCCGCTGGTTTTTGAACAGCTGCAGGGATGGTGACTCCTGGGCAGCCTGTGCCGCGCAAAGGGCCGGCACACGCAGCGAAAGCTGAACTACGCCTGCCTTTTGGTGCGTTCATCATTCATCCCTCCGCTCTCCATCCCTCATCCGCCAGTAGCTCCCGACTTCGGTGGCGCGACCCGAGCATCCCGCCTCGCCTATCGTGACCCCAAGCACGACACCGCAAGGCTTTGCCTCGGCTGGGTCTCCCCGCGGCGATGCCCGAGGGGAGCGGGGGTCAGCGCCGCGCCTGGCGGTGCCGCCCGCCCCCCGGCGCCGCGGGGGCGGACCCGGGCGGGGGCCGATCGGCCGCCGCCCCCTGGCGGAGCCGCGCCGTGCCGTGCCGTGCCGTGCCGCGCCGCCAGCAGCCGGAGCTGGAACTGGTACCGCTGCCTCCGCCGCGGGGGGAGGCGCTGCCCGCGCCCCCGCGCCCCCGCGCCTCGCCCGGCAGCAGCCTCGGCAGCTCCGCCAGCTCCAGCGGCAGCTCCAGCACCATGGACATCTCCTTCATGGCCGCGCAGGTAGGCAGCCGCGCCGGGGCGGCCGCGGGGCGCGCGCCCCTTCTCCCTCTCCTCCACCGCCGCGGGGGAGCCGCGCCGCTCCCCGGCTTGGGGAAAATAAATAAGAGAAACCGGGAAAACGTGAAGCCTGGCTAGAACTGGAGACGTTGCATGCTGAGAAGTTGCCGGGCGCATCACCTGTTAGCGCGGAGCAGCGGGTACCGTGTTCCATGTATCTTATACCCTAATTCTGTGCATCGGAGAAGGCACAAAGCTGTGGGCTTTAGTCCGCTCAGACAAGTTCCTTGTACAAATGTCTTACATTTACTGAGGTTAATAATGCATCAATTTACAGCGAATTGTAGGAGTTTCTTCCCAATCCTCTGTGGTTGACGTATTATTTTCCTTTGTCACAATAAATGCCAAAGAATAATTTTTTTCATTGTTACTTGGTGACTTTGAGGAATCTGCCTTTCCTTAGGCAACATCTTTTTAAGGAAGAAAAGTATTTGCCTTAAAAGCTGCATCAGGGAAGGCCACCTGTGAAGCGACGTTTGCCCTCTCCAACATGGGTACAGATCTCCTGTCCGTGAGGCAAAAGAGGCAGAAGCCTTCATTGTGTTTTCCCCCTCTATATCCCACACAGCAGCGTGGGGATGGGGACAAGCTGCACGAAGACTGGGTCTGTCCCCGCGGGCTGGGGACTGGGAGCCAGCACCTCGCCTCCTCCATCGGAGCCAGGCTGGCAATGCAAATCGGAAATGGGGTTTTTTTCGGTCCTTTTCCTCCTTCCCGTGCTGCGTTTGTACGTGCGTCGGTGTATTTATGAGTTGTCTCTGTCTTGGCGTGCATGTGTATGAACAGATTTTCAGTCACATCAAGTTGTGGGCTTCGGCTCAAGGCGTGATCACAGGTATTGGTATTCAATATATGGATGCTTAATTTACTGAAAAGTATGTAATGGCTATAAGCCACACAGAGCCAAAAATCATATAGATAGGTGAATCCTGGTGAATGAGGTTATTAAACAGACACGCAGTGCTGTGATGCAGAATAAGTCACACACACTGAGCATACATTTCATATTTCCCAGGATAATTACTTCTGTTCATGTGGATACCCGATTATACACACATAATGTGTTTTTTTCCCAATCACTATTTAGATAACAGTTTGAATTTTTGCCAAAAAAAAAAAAAAAAGTACGCTCATTCACTATTTAGAGGTGGAGTAGGGACCAGGGAGGCCTTTCTGCACTGTTGCTGATGGAGCACTGACTTCAGCTGGAGGTCGTTGGTAGTATCCAAATCTGATCCTTGCTGCATTGTTTTGTTTCAGTAATGCAATAGCTGTTTTCTCTTGTTCCCTTCCTTAAAGTCCTCTTCCGATGGAGTGTCAGACTCTGCCTTTCTGAAGGTAGCAGTGGGCTGTCCAAGAATCTCTTCCATTTGGAGGTATTTCTAAGAACAGTTTTTTAAGGAAAACCACAGTGTAGAGGAGGAAAGCATCATTTCTACCTGTTTGAAGTGTTCCCTGGGAACTGGAGTATTCACGGGATGTTTTGTACATGTCAAATCATTTTCCTATGGTCAGTCCTCAGCATGATCAGCGAGATTCGTGTCCATGTTTTGTTCCTTGAGCACTGAGTTGAAGCAGGGAAGGTTTTCTGTCGTTGTTGCAGAGAAATAGAGATCACAGCAGAAGGTTTTACCAGTACTCAGAGTGGTCTCTTCTAAAGCTGGAACTAGGGCTGCCCTTTCCCTTTCTACCTTAAAGCCCCTTTCTACTCTCTCCCTTACTCTTAGTGTTCCATATTCCATGTATCTTCTACCCTAATTCCGTGCATTGGAAGAGTCACAAAGCTGGTTGCTTTAGTCCTATCAGAAAGATTCCTTGTATAAATGTCTTAAATTTACTGAGGTTAATAATGCATCAATTTACAGCGAATTGTATGTGTTTCTTCCCAGTCCTCTGTGGTTGATGTATTATTTTCCTTTGTCACAATAAATGCCAAAGAATAATTTTTTTCATTGCTACTTGGTGACTTTGAGGAATCTGCCTTTCCTTAGGCAACATCTTTTTAAGGAAGAAAAGTATTTACGTTAAAAGTTGCAGCAGGGAAGGCCACCTGTGAAGCGACATTTGCCCTCTCGGACATGAGTACAGATCTCCTGTCCCTGAGGCAGAAGAAGTAGAAGCCTTCATTGTGTTTTCCCTATCCTCCTCTAGACCCCATACAGCAGCATGGGGATGGGGACAAGCTCCAAAAAGACTGGGGTACAGCAATCCTTCCTGTGGCCCGGTAGACCTTGGTAGGAAAGGATTGAATGCCTCAGAGCTGTCTCTGCTACTAAGCCCTTTGGATGGTGAGAGACTGGTGGAAGGGGAAGAAAGGAGGCAGTTGGAGCTCCTGTCTGTCTCTCCCCTAGACATGAGGCTTACAGGGTCTGCACAGCATTTTTTTTCACAGGGCACATGAGGAAGTCCTCTAGGAGGCCTTTCTGTAATTAACCTTTTATGAGCTGTAAGAGAGAATTACTTGGGCTTCTCTTCTGCTGAAGGAATTAAAATCCAGTTGTTAAGTCACTGTGCACCGCAGATGCTACACTAAACTCTGTTACTTCTCTGTCCTGGGCCTCTCGCACCTTTCTTTCTGAACTGAGTGACCCTTTCCATTCCTGTTGTCACAGTGGTGTTTAACCTCCAGAGTGTTATTCCTCTAGTAGAGGTATTGCTTTTCTTCAACTTTCTTTTCCCTGCTATATCTTTTTTGTCTTTTTTGAAACAACTCTGTGGCACCTATGGTGATGTGATCCACTGAGATGACCCTCAATAAGGAATATGTGAGAACAGAAGAGTATTATTGATCTGCACTACCTGCTCCTAACGCTTTAAAAAATGCTGTGCCGCACACTTAATAATATGCTTGTGGTGTGCAATAGGACTTGCATTTTACCTGGTGGATACCAGGTACCTTACTACTTTATATCAAAATGGGTAATGCCTAAACTGAGATGCTTAATGGCATAAAAGCAATGGTTACCTCTCAAGCTAATTTAGTCTCTACAGGACGCTGTAGGCTATTTATATTCCCTTCAGTTGCTTTGCTATGTTATTCTTATCACACCTTTGCACCGCTCATTGTGGACCCAAGTTTGCTTTGCTACAGCCCCTCTGATACATGAACAGAGACAGAAGGTTCATGTAAGATAGCATCACTGAGGCTGAAAAGCGTTATGTGTGTTATGTGGAGGCTTAAAATCTGGCATCCTCTAAACCACATGGGGTGAACAGGTAATGGTATAGTTAACAATGTCTTTTAAATAAAGTTCCTTTTTAAGATGTCTCTGAGATGGTTCATGCCTTGGAGACCCTGAAACCATTTAATGTGCCAGCAGAAAGATAAACGAAATGCCCCCCCAAATGATTTATTTGATGCTGTAGAAAGGATTACATTTTGCTGATAAAAATTGCTGTTGTGGAACAGGCAATTGTCAGGCAGTAATGCTAACAAATGTGATCAGGTACAGCTGTGTAGATACAGTACAAGGTTTTGGATGCTCAGCTCTAGCAACCACATCTGAACAACTCAGCTGTAGTAAATTTATTAGCTATGTCATGAAGAGTTGCTTTTTACTGTAACAGTTAAATCCATTGTTAAAATAAGCCTTCTTGCATCTGGGTGTTCATCAGTAGTCAGTTGTGCAGGCTTGGATGTACTCTGTTCTGCAGGTGCTCTAATTGATTTTGATTAAGGTCAGTTGTGCTAATAAGCATGACTCGCACCTAGTCAAAGCCTATTAGCTAGTACTTTTTTTAATTTTAAGTCCCTATTTTAATTAAAGAAATCCTGTAACACCTTAAGATATTGTGTCAAAGATGTTCCGACTCTGCTAAGCTGTGTGACTAGCTTATTTATGTATGATTTTCAGTGATTTCAGAGTGCTCTTGTAGTCTAGGTAACCTCAGAAATGGCCTGTTCTTATGGGTAGAGACTTTTGCTTCCAGAATAAAAGCCTGGTTTTGCGAATGTGAAGTGCTGGATCCAGGCTAAAAGCCCTCAGTGCTTTTCAGCCAGGGTCAGGAGTTTGCTGTCAGATGCCCAGTGATGAGGTGTCCTCCTCCTCCTCCCCTTTAACATGCTATAATTAATATCCATTTAGAACTTCCTAAAGCGTTTCTGATGGAAAGTACTGTAACAATGAAAATTGCACTTGGGTTAATGGAAGCAGGGTTGAAATGTGTTTTCAAATTGAAAAAATAAAGGCACATAGTGGGGAAAAATTGGGAAGCCAGAGAAGAATAAAAATGATGTCATGGTCTTCAGTGTGATACAAATCAATATGAGCTGAACGGCACCTGCAGTCATAATGGCAGCTATGTGGTTTTCAAGATTTATGATCGCAATTTAACTTTCCTAAGCAATTTCTGTAATTATTGTTTCATATTAAAATTGTGAAATGTATTTCTTCAACTTGCAACTGCATAATTTTTATGATCTCCATACAGTAAAAATCTTATTTTAATTGTTAGCTAAATGATTTCTTCTTCTTTTACAAACAGAACAGGGAAAAGCTACTCAGAGCCTTGGGGTTATGGATGTTTCTGTGGAGGTGTTTTTTAGTTTCAGTCCTATATAGTTTACATATGAATTATCTATTGATTCTCCATGTTCAAAAGCTCTTTGTAAAAAACTTATGAGGATTTGAAATACAATAAGTTGAATTATTTGTGCTTAGTTTCAATAATTAGAGGTTGTATTTTTGTAATCTTTATTTCTATTGTAGTGTTGAGGATTTTTTTAAATAAAAAACCTCATTACATGCTTCAGGAGCTGGAGAAAAAAATGAACAAGTTTAATACAGAAAGCAAAACCATATAAATAATAAACGTAATTTAAATTTCATTTAGAGCAATACAGAATACAAACCCATAGTATTTCAGGTCTGGTCAGTGATCATTCAATTTGCATTGAGACTTTCATTGCATTGATAGTAGTTCAAGCTGCTTTCCCCAAAACAAGGGAGTGGTCCTTTGTGTACCTTGAAGAAACCCTGTAGCTTGTTTAAGAAAATCCAAGGCTGCCATTCCTCCACATTGAACATCTATTGTTACAAGCTGTGTAACTCCTGGAAAGCACTGGAATGCACACAGTGAATCCAGTTTGTTTAGGACACGTTGGACTTAGTACTTATATTTTCCAGAAGTTACGAACTGCCCATATCCATACTGCAAAACTGACACATGTGCGGAGGATGTGCTTGGCATTTCGGGACACCCGTTCACCTGAAAATCACTGACATAAGTTCAGTATACTTTAGTTTCTTTCTGATGAGATTTAAGGATGCCAACAGATGCACAATTAGGATCTGCTGTACTCTGCTGTATCAGCACAGAGGAACCAGAGCACAGAATGAACCTGCATCTGTTTTCCTACTTTTTCTTTACGTAGGCTCCATCTTAACGTCAAGAGATATTCAAAGCCTGTGTTAGCTGTGTGTTCTTTCTACAGCAAGGTAACCCAAACTTATTAAAAATAAGAGGGCTTAGATTTATGGGTTTGGTAAGTTATCTCCACCAGCTCAAACCAGAATCCAGGCTACTTGCTCAGTGTGAGCCTGTGTGCCTGTGCGCACATACATGTGTGGAGAAAGCTGAATTCATTGCCTGCCTCCAGAGAGAGACTCACCTTTCAGTTGTGTTTGTACTTGAAGAATCTGTGTGTGACAATGTAGAATGAGGTGGTCATTTGGAAGCTTTGATGTTGCTACTGTAGGCTTAGGACTGATTTATTTTACTTTTTTCTTTAAAAAGCGTGACTGCCAAAAAATAAGCTCTAAGCCAACCACATGAATAACCAGGGTTTAAAGATGCATTAACCTCTCCTTGTCAAAAGCTACTTTGTAACACATAAGACAAAACCTCTTTGATCCATAGCGTCAAAAATTAATAATGTTGGCTAGGGGACTGTAGGCATTCTCTTACATGACCAGTTCAGTGCTCACTTATGTACTGCATAATAGGGCACTGACCATTACTCTGCCAGCTCTACTTTCTTCCAAAGGCTAAAGTAATTTTCTCTAACATCCTTTCATTCCTTCAGAATAAAAGTAGTTACGATACCAAGCCTGAGTATATTCAAAAAGCATTCAGACAACGCCCTAGGACATGTGGTGTGAATTTTGGGGCTGTTCTATGCAGGGACAGGAATTGGACTAGATGATCCTTGTGGGTCCCCTGCAACTCAGCTCATTCTATGATTCTATGAAAGCATCAAGAAACTGAAAGCTGATCTGGGTTTAGGTGCTCAGATACTCGAAGTACAAGCTTGAGTTCTGATGCCTTGCTGTGGTATAGCTCACCCACAGGGTCCAGCTGTGTAATCTAGATACTGCAGAAAGCCTGTTCTGTGTGCAGAAACCACAGGGGTCCTCAATCTTGCAGTTGCTTGCAGTTGAGGTGAGAGTAATTTTCTGGAGAAGTCTTTCTGCTAGCTGCTTGGCACCGGTACATTAGATTTTTTTATTGGTAGAGGAGAGCATGAGGAATCTTGGGAAATTTCTTATCACTACAGTAACAACACAGACTGCATTTCTGAGTCTTGTATAACAGAAATTTCTGTGCCAACAACGCTTTTGAAAATTCTGTAGAGATTTGGGCATACTGGTTTTGTAAAGTCTTGATACTGCACTTTAGAGGTGGGTGTTGTTCCAGGATTGTGTTTGTAATTTCTGTTAAAGATGCTAAAAGTAGTGACTCCAGTCCAGCAAAACACTTAAGTATTTACTGCACTTGGAGCGTGTGTATATTGTTCCAGTAACACCAGCAGGACTGTCTACTTGCTTGAAATGAAGTATCTCAAAGCCTGGCACAGATGGGGCTACCCAATCAATTGTAATTTCTGCAAAAGATTGCTTTAGTATGTTTATATGGGAAAGAGTTTTCTGGCACGAGTTACATCTACACTCTTCACAATATCATGACCAGTTTCTCAGCAGCTCCGATGTGGTCTTCTACCACGTCCTTCTTGAGAGGTGGCAGGGAAGGAAGAATAGAATGTGGCTTACATGATGCATGTATTTGTGCAATCTAGATTTGTGCACCATTGCACAGGGAGGATTAGAAGATACTGGAAATAAATTATTTGTTTCATGGGCCAATGAACTGTGAGTTTTGGTTTTGTTTTTTTTTAATCAATTAGGTGATTTTTGTGATTTTCAGCAGATATAAGCTAAAGAGTTCACAAAGGGAACAGATCTCACATATTTCAGTCTTTGTTGTATGTGGAATGGAGGTTTGTAAGATGACTGCAAATGGACACATTCACATCCATTAGAAAGATAAAGCAGGAGCCATTCGCAACACAGTTGATGGCAGCAACAGCTGGAGCCTACCAAAATAGCTACAGATGGCAGATAAGAGGAATGAAGACTAAAGCAGCACTATATTCACGCCAAACATCTTCATTACTCAGGGGTCTTATATTTCTTTGGCAGTAATAGCCCAACCCTGTCATATACTGAGCAACAATGCTTTCCACAGACTTGATGAGGACTGAATTTCTGAGTAGCCACTGGGTGGCCCAATGGTATTGGTCCTCAGAATCCATATGCTAGAAAATCTGGATCGGTTACAGATTTATTTTTTTTTTTTAAGCTTGTTTTTGGCTAATCTAGGTTGAATTTCTCAATTCTTCCATAAGATGCATGAGACCATGCAAATGAAGTGCAGTGATGTGGCAAGCAGAAAATTAAAACAGCAACCCAAGGAAATTCAGCGTTGAGCAGCTCTGTTAGCTTGCTATGTCTCTCTGCTGGGACTTGATTTCCTTGAAGGTATTTTCTGTCATGAATTGCGTTGTCTGCCTAAACCAGTGAGGTCTTTTGGAGTCCTCTCTTTCTTGTTTTGGCAGGTTTCTTGGTTTGATGAGTGTCATATCCTAAACAGGATTAGTGTTAACCCCTTGCACTGTTCACAGGAGAGATGATTTTTAAAGGTGTGGTTTTGAAGTAAGCTTTCTGTTGTTGTTTTAAGTGGATACATACTCAAGTGTGAAGGGAGGGTCATTGAAAATTGTTTGTGAACTGATGTCACCCATTGGTGGCTTGATCTACTTCTTGTGCCAGTGGATATGTCAGGAATTGCTCATTTCCTTGGAGCAGCAGCAGGATAAATGTAGTGGAAGCCTTTGGCAAACATGATACTGACATTGCATATGCAAGTTGTTAACAACACTTGGGTACAGAAAGTGTCAGAATGAAGTGTGTGGACTCCTTGCCTTCTACTTTGAAGGTGCTGAATGTCTAAGGTCGGATCTAGGACAACCCTCCGCAGCCACCACTCCACGGATCATCTCTACATGGCTTTCTGTTGGGACAATTCTATATGGCAGTGTTTACTACCTTTATCCTGTGTTCCCAGTTGCTTGGAGTTGAGAAGGATGCTGGGGTGATGGAACACTGTGCCTATAAGTCTCTCAATTTAAAAACCAACACCACCCACCCCCTCAAAAAGAAAAAAAAATAGAGAACAAAAAAAAAAAAACCTGGCGCTTGGGCTACCCTACAGAGATTTGGCTGCCACAGAGAACTGACCATGGGGAGTTGTCCTTTTTCCCTCAGGCGGTGTTTTCCCATTCCTTCTGGTGCTACAATAGACAATACCTATCCTCACATTGAGCACTGAGTAGGAGAAAGAAAACGTGGCCAGCTGGGACACCAAGACTAGGAGTATGGAGAACTGCTTTGCAGTTTTGGGAGGATTATGGGGAGCTGAGGCAACATAGGGTGGAAGGTCTCTCCCTGCAAATACAACCATGTGGTGTGTGTGTACATGGCAGCCAGAACTGTTGCTGTTAGGGGTAGTTGCTGCCCACCCTTTCTCTCACTGGTTCGCACACCGGCTGTTCAGAATTCTGCTCTTAGGCTGAATCTTTAGTCTTTCTATTCTGAAAGCTGAATTCCACGCTCCTTGTAGCTGCCAGAACCAAAACCTGCCAAACAACAGCTGATTAGAAAACATTATTACAGTCTCTTCAGAAAAGCTCAGTGCCTCTTTGCAGTAGCTGTTAGTCATTTATTTTTCTTTTGCAAAGCGGTTATCTCCAATTCTGAAATATTTTAAAAAAAAAAAAATTAAAAAATCTCTCTTAACCTCAGCTGGTTCTGTTGTTATTTTGCTTCTAAGCCTTTCAAATGTTAGGAAAGGGGGAGCAGTCTAGGAATGAGCTATCTATGGCTAAAACAAAACTGAACTTCCACTGGCTCCTGCTGTGACTTTTTTCTTTTTTTTTCTTCCAAATCAACTGGATGAGCATTTGTGAAATGGTGGAAGATGTGCCAGCCTTGAGATTTATCTGATAAAGCTAAAAGCTACCAGCCTGATGAAGTTGCTCCATGGAAGGACAAAGAACAGCTATGTATCTTTGACTGGTGCAGGGAGGTGTTGAGGTGTATATTCAGAGAGGAAAGGTAACAACTGAAATGCTGAGGAAGCAAAAGTGTTAAAATTGAAAGCTTTAAAGGATTTCTGAAAGTGCAGCAGAACCCAAGGACTTAAATTCTCTCAGCCCTCAATTAAGTGTACGCTTAAAGTATGTGACTAACACTCTGGACTGCACCTCTATTTAAATCAAGTATATAATTAAGTGCCTTGATAATCTGCAATACGTGGCAAAGCATTTTGAGATATCGTAGTAGCTGCACTTTTAAGAGTGAGCTCCATTTGTAATAAATGCAGTTGCTCCTTTCTTTACTCTGTCTTCCCCTCCTTTTAACTTTTTCTACACTATTCTCAGGGATTTTCTCCCACATTTTCTGTTTGAAGGAAAACATTTTATACACATGTGCAACTCAGATCTGCTGTCCTTTTTTTGGGGTGTCTTCTTTCTATGTCTCACATATTCTGCATCCTTACCTTTTGTAATTTTTTTCAGATGCTGTAGCTGCACAAGCTCAAGTCCAGATACCACAAAGATTTTAAGCTTAGATCTGGAAGATGGGAGCCAAAGAGTAAACATTTTTGTCTCTGCAGGGACAGGAGATGAAAGTGGAATGGAGCAGCAGACCAAAATGCTACAGTCACTGAAAGTGTAGTTGTAGTAGAAAGAGCGAGTGGTAATAGATGTAGAATCTAACCTCCAGGAGTTGAGATGTCACCCATTCTGCACTGTTTTGTGGTTTTGTCATGCTCCAGCTGGAGCAGAGCAGTTTACAACCTCAATATGAAAAGTTGTGTTCTCTTCTCTAGATGTTGAGCCCAGCAATCACTTTGCAAAAAATGTTGAAAATATGTTCACAAACACTCCTCTCTCTCATCCTAGGATTACTTTCCCCATCGATCTGGAGGAAGACTTTATTGAATTTGTAGTCATTAACGTTAACGGATGGCAAATGTTGTTCTGTAATAGGATCCAGACTGTGAAACTGTTCATAATGTGTTGGTCTCTGAACCATCTGACTATGAAACTGTGCAGATGGGCAAGGTGGTGAAATCCTTCACTGGTTTGTTGTCAGGTTGGCAGATGTTTTATTCTCCTGGTGCATTCGCTGGCATTTCTCATGGACATGAACTACAAGCAGAAGAAATTGATTTGCTGTGCTTTCTCTCCCTTGTTCTCCAAGGTAGTTTGCATCTCATTTCTCCTGTAATCTTTATGAAGTGTGAGAAAAGGTGTGCGCCTTCTGACTTCTCTTTATACTTTCACAGGTAACTGTCTTTACCCAGCCAGCTGTAATTTTCAGCATGAGTGGTTTTCGTGGTGCGTCTCTTGCTTATCCCATTAGTGTACATAATACCCTTAAAGGTGCTTTAAAGATGAGCATTTGCATGACCGAATAAACAATCCTAAATAAGCAACCCTGTGTTATTCCTTAAGGCCTTTGAGTTACAGCCTTTGCCACAGGGAATGCTGAATAAGTGAAAGGAAATGGGGGACAGCTAGCAAAGGTAGTTTTGGCCAAATTCTGTCTTCATTGAGCACACAGCATGAAATTATCTGAACTGATGTAGAAAATGCTGGCCAGGTCCCGGGAGCCGATTTGTTATTGGACATGGCAAAGCCAATGTTATTAAACAGTTATTAAACAGTTATTAACAGTTATTAAAAATCTTAAATTCAGTTCTAGAGGAGAATAAATGGAATTAGGAAGGTCTCTTCTGAAGTGAAAGCTGATCCTGTCTTGTCATCTGATCTTTGCCATAGAAAGCTAATCACATTGTTTTATGCTAAAAATTTAGCCTTGCCTAAACAAGGGTATGATTTCATTGGTACAAACAGATTCACTAATTTTTTAGTGTTAGCTTTTTTAATTAAAAATTAAATTATTCCATACCTTGTGTAGCACATAGGTCATGCGTGTAATTCAGCTTGACTCCACCCCATCCATGATATTTTTTTTTTACAGAAGTATGTAACAATTAGGCTATGGGTGCATCTCCATACTTAACTCTGGAACCCTACAATATAAGCAAGAGTCGGGCATATACTGTCAATTTTTGTGAGAAATGACTGAGACCTTGCACCCAAACACTGTGATCATCTGTGATGCACTGTGATCACTCTGTCCTGCAGGACTGTAGCATGACCAGCAAGGACAGGCACCAAGCGCAAGCTGCTGCCATCTGGGCTGGGCCAGCGTGGGCGTACATACTGTGGGTGGCAACCCAGGGCAGTTCAGCTGTGTCTATGGCCTATGTGTTGCTCCAGGCTACTGCTGTACCACAGGGTTACTGTCCAACTGCTATATACAGCAGTGACTTACAGCTTACTAGATTCAACTTCTAATGTGATCTTCACTCTCATAGATTTCAAACCTTCTTATGAAGATGTACAGTTTTACCTGCAAATAAAGGATATAGAGAGGTGGGCATGACTTCACTGTGATGCCACAGATGAAATAAGGGTCTTAATGAGAAGTGATTCCCGGTTTGGTGCTTCCTCAGTGGTTTAGCTTAATCTGGTTGTTATGGGTGGCAGAGAAAAAGCAGCAAACCATTCTTATGCTGCATGCATGCATTCTGGTGACCCAGCAGGCAACGTTCGGAGCACCCCTTTAAGTTCTTCTTCTTCTGGATATTGATAAAGTTACAACTTCAAGTTTAAAGGCTTGCCTTTTGGTACTGGATTCATGACTATCAAGCTCTGAGATTTTTTTATTTTTTTTTTAATCTATGGTGTTATTTCCTTCAAAATGAATCTAGCAAGTGATCTTGCTGAAGTTTGGAAAACTGTGACTATCTCTTCAAGTGCAGATTTTCACAGAAACTCCAGCATCAGTTTAAGAGCGGTATATCTTATGTATAGCTCTTTGCCTGAGGATCATCAATGCTCCTGTCAGTCCTAGTAGCCGTCCTGTTCTCTGCCTGTCTCACCGGAGGATCGCAGCAGTGACAACAGAGGAGATGCTGCAGCTGTCACACCTATTTACGGCTTCTCAATCACTGACATGAGAATAAACAAACATCCTATTCATGCGGTTGCATGGTTAGTGATTTATTTTTAAAATCAGTCATGTGACAAATACCAAGGCAGAAGTAAAATAGCTCTGTCGGCACTTTCTATGTGTTTTGAAACCTAGTGCTTGACCTGAGGGTTTTCCTCTGTTTCTGTTAATTTAATAAGGGTTAAGGTAAAGACCACATCCTTACCTGGTGAAAACAGGTTTCTCCTCTGAGTAAAATTGTACCAGGTTGGGATGTGGCTCTCCAAATGGAGGAACATACTGATTCTTGTCTGCCACTGCCGTTTTATTTCCTGATTTTATTGTCCACTTTGCAGCAATGAGTAATTATCTCACATGTAGGCAAGTGATATTTACTGTAAAAAAAGGCTGAATGCATTCATAGTTGAGAAAATATTTAAAGAAATAACAATTAGAGATTGCTTGTTTGGTTTGGTTTGGGGTTTTTTTTGAAAACATTGAGAGGAAAAGAAATTGAAAATATAAATATTTTCTCTTTGATAGCCAAGAAAAAAGTGCTTGAGTTTGTATCTTCCAGCATTGCATCCCCAGAAATGTAGACGTGAGAGTGGTTCAGTTTAGTCATTAAATCTCTATTAAAGTCAAACAATGACTAACTGTACATTTAAACAAAGTAAAAGGATTTAAAACAAAGTAAACAAGGCAGTAAATTGGGAAAATTGACAGGATTAAAATTCGTAATCTGTTTTTGGGGCTAAAGTGGGACAATCCCAGATAAACAGAAGGAGGAAAAGCCCCTAATTACCCACACAGACACAATATTTGGGGACATGGATGTTGCACTCTAGTTTTCTTTCTGTCTCTGCTTTACTATTCCTCAAAGCTACAGAGGAAACTACACAGAACAAGCATCTCACAAAATCATAGAATGGTTGGGGTTGGAAGTGACATCTGGAGATCATCCAGATCAACCCTCCCATCTAAGCAGGTTCACTTACAGCAGGTTGCACAGGAATGCATCCAGGCAGGCTCTTAATATCTTCAGAGAAAAACTCCACAACCTCTCCGGGCAGCCTGTTCCACTGCTCTGTCACCCTCACAGTAAAGTTTTTCCTCATGTTCAGGTGGAACTTCCTGTGTTCTGGTTTGTTGCCCCTTGTCCTGTCACTGTGCACCACTGGAAAGAGTCTATCCCTGTCCTCTTCATGCCTGCCCCTTAGGTATTTATAAGCATTGATAAAGTCCCCTCTCTGTCATTTATTTTCCAGGCTAAACAGACCAAGCTCACTCAGCCTTTCATCGTAACAGAGATGCTTCCGTCCCCTGATTATCTCTGTGGCCCTGCACTGGGCTCTGTCCAGTAGTTCCTTGTCTTTCTTGAGCTGGGGAGCCCAGAACTGGACACAGTACTCCGGATGGGGCCTCACTAGAGCAGAGCAGAGTGGGAAGAAAAACTCCCTTGACCTGCTAGCCACACTCTTCTTGATGCACCCCAGGATACCGTTGGTCTTCCTGGCTACAGGGGCACATTGGTGGCTCATTGTCAACTTGTTGCCTACAGGACTCTCAAGTCCTTTTCCGCAGAGCTGCCCTCCAGCAGGTCAACCCATGACCAGTACTGGTGTATGAGTTTATTTCTCCTGAGGTGAAGACTGTATGCTTGCCTTTGTTGAGCTTTGTTAGCTTCCTCTTCACGCAGCTTTCCAGCTTCTCACTGAATGGCAGCACAGCCTTCCAGTGTATCAGCCGCTCCTCCCAGTTTTATGTCATCAGCAAACTTGCTGAGGATGCACTCTGTCCCCTCATCCCTCATCTCATGGCAGGAGTTTTATTTCTTGGCTTGGAGATGAGAGCAAACATCCCTTGAAAGTAGCAGATTGGTAATTGTCGCTTAGCAGCAGGCTCTTGGAGGTGTATTCCTATACACTACATCTGATGTACACCATAGCGGCTGTTTGTAATCAGACTGACCTGTGGTCAGTGTTCCTAACTGGGACTTACTGGTCCCTTAGGATTTCTCCTATAGATCCGTTTCTCAGGTTGTGGGAAACAGCATGGTTTTGTGTACTTATAAACTCAGCATGGACATCATTGTCAGGGATGTGACCTTAGAGCTACAGTGAAACATTTTGTGCCTCTTTGATTCCTCTGATTTTGGGAGGCTTCGTCCCTGCTGCTGTCACTTTTCCTTTAAGTGCTGATGCAGCCTTGCACCTAATTCCTGAGCGGTAACTGCACATGGCAGTGGTTGGGTATCTGCTACCATTTGACCCTCCTTTGACATGGCTCTGTGTCATGGTACTGTTCCCTTCCTGCTGAACTCCTCAATGAGTACCAAATAAGTTCTGTGCTTATCTATTAGAACTGCTAAGGGATGTATTTATTCAGCAACTTAAAAGCATTGTCCTGTGTAGGATCCTGCATAGGGATGTGGTACCTCTTGGTGTAGTTCCCATTGGTTCAGCAGCCGCAGAGCTTCACATTTCCCTGGAGGCACCAGACTGTAGCTTCCAACATGTAACAGTCTGCATGTTTGGGCTTTTTTCTGTCCCTATTACATTTTTCCTCTTGTTTTTGTAAATAATCATAAAGCAGACTCACTTTTTGTGATTTTGAGGATTGCTGGAACTGGAATCAGTGCTTCAAGCACTACAATTCCCATTCATCTTTCAGATGTGCTACCATTTTTCCTGTAGATTTATTTCATATACACTCTGGGCTACATTTATTTTTGGAGGTCCAAATTCAGCTGTGGGTTGTGCTGCCCAAACCCAGCACTGGATTTATCTTGTGGGAAACATCAGCAACATGCCCGAATCCTCCAGAATTGGATTTCTTTGTTTTTTTTTTTTTTTTTTTTTTTTTTTTTATCTATATCACCAAAGCCACTATATGGCCTCCAAATCTGTACTTAGGAAAATGTGACAAATTCACAAAGAGACAGGTTGATGGGAACAATTACTGTTAAAAATCACGAGGCAAAATGGTGATGAAGGCATATGTGCATTCACATCATGTAAACCTGACACCTACCAGCGAAAACCCGCACATGCATTCCTTTCTGTTCTGTAGCGACAGGATGCCACCTGACTTTATTCCCACTGAAGGACAGGGTTAGCCCTGGCCATATCACCAGTATGCAGGAGCAGACGGCTCCCTGTTTGTGTGTCCTGCGCATAGCAGTGGCCCCTGAGCTCTGAGGACCATGTGAAGAAGGAGGAGTAGAGGGAGGGTGGCACTGCTCTTTTGCTCTGCATCTGCCATTGGAGTGGCTACCTTTGTCTGCCAGAGCAAAAGAAGGGCATTAATTTGAAGAGCAAAAGGGGAGCCCGGGAGAAAGGGTGTTTGTAATATAGTTGCTCCTATGTGTTGTTCAAGGGTCTCCTCAGTTGCACATCTCTGCATGTGTGTACGGAGCGTTTGATGCTGAGGGCAGCCATAAAACATTAGTGGCAATACACATATATCTTGCATACCTATGTCCAACGGACAAGAATGCACATCTTAAAATTGTCAGATGCCTGAGACATATAGTAGAGTCGGAAAAAATACACAGGAATCACAAGCAGATGTATATGTGAGTGGAGTGCCCACAAACTGCTCAGGAACGGCAGTAAAGGCAAACAGCCTTGTACAGAGCCGTGGAGGGAAAAATACAAGCTGAGAAAATAACAAGTGACTGATGAGTACTCTGCTTTTTGTCTGGATGCAGAGCAAACCAGGAGTGCTATGATTCAGAAACCTGGAATGATTAACCAAAGAAACAAGCTATTGTTTTTCTCTTAGGCTCTGGCCTTTCCTTGGTCTGTGTTATCTTCCTGCTTCCAAATGAGGACCATTTATATCACAAATAAAGCCTTGTGCCAGACATCTCATCCACCATTTTGTGTTCCCTTTCAAAATCTCATCTCTTAATTCCAGCTGGCCTACAATGACCTCGTCTGTTATCCACCTTTTAGATTTCAGATCTGCCTTTTCCCATATATCCCCTCAATCTTGCATTTAGTTTCCAACATACAGCAATGCTGCTTTATTGTTTTTTTTTCCCAGAATACCTTCTGAAAACCACTGTTTTTTAAAGCTGACAAAATACTTGGCAGTGGATGAAATGCTGATGCCTGCAGTTTTCTGGTTGTAATTCTTCCTCATTGCTATCTTTGCCCTTCTGCCATCCCTTTATTCTTGGGTTTTGTTCAAGACCTTTTCATTTCTTGTCATAGTTCCTATGGGATCCTTATATTTAACTAGAATTATTAGTCTCTAAGGTCAGAGTAATAAAATGAAACATTTTCAAATTGCAGGTAGTGGAATCATAACTGAATATAATTATCAAGGAATTTTATCTTTTCCTCCATATCTGTGGAGAAAACTAGTGTACCTATACTCCCATATAAGTATCTATATATGCCTGAAAGCTGTTGATCCTCCCAAAACATGTTCCATAGTCACTGGCAGTTTATTGTCCAGCTACTGCGTGTCAGATAGCTGCACCTTTTTCTTCTAAACAATTAGTCAGGTTACACAGCAGACTAATAGCATGCTAGGTGCATCTCATTTTGGCCAACCCCCTTCAATTTTCTTCAAATTAGGAGAAAAGCCAAACAAATAAAGAACAATCAATTAAAAAAAATGAGATTAAGTTAAATAACTATATGGAATAACGAGAGAACATCTGTGAAAGCTGCTACAGTGCTGGTAAATCCTGTTAGTCTTTCAATTTCAATGTTCTTGTCTCAGCAGCAATGTGAAGGAGCTCTCAAGTCAGTAAAGCTGACAGTAAAAAGTAATTGCTTTGTGGATAACCGTCTTTGTGCAAACTTTCTTTCACTAAAGCAGTCTGAGTTCAATGGTTCATCGTTCAGTTGTCAGGCAGTTCCGCGGAGCAGCGAAGTCAGCTCTGTGAGTGGGAAAGGGCAGCCTATTTGCATCCATTCTTAACTGTCTAGCAGTGTCCCTCTCTACTTCTACCAGTGTGGCACTTTTTGTGACTGAGACAAAAGAAATCTCGTGTCATTGTGTATGCATCTGCTTTCAGATCTGAATTTCTAAAGGATGCATACAGATCCAGGTTTTGTGCATTGATTCATTACAAATACTTCATTTCAGGTTTTTAGTATTTGTTTATATTTTTCAGCACATCACTGAAATTACAGTTGTCTTAATACATTTACTTCAAGATGGAATAAAGATTTTTTTCCTGTTTTCAATCTTTGATCAAATGATAATAGTTTGTAGCTTTTCTGTACTTCCTTACTTCACTCCATCTTTTAAATCAAATTCTCTGAGCACCAAGTTCAGATTAACCAGTGGATGTTTATAGTTGGCTAGGTGAAAGCTGAGATTGTCTGACGTGTTCTCAACAAATGCGTCATTCCTGAGAACAGGAACTGTCTGTCTGTACTGGGTCCATGTCTCTGAAGAAGGTAGAAGAACCTCATGTGTGGGGTATGAATAAGGGTGTCTAAAAAGAGGTGGCTGTTGCCTTGAGCTGAAGTCAGCACATCTGTGTCATTTTCAGGTGTGCTTGGAGTGGTTTGGGTCCAGTTAACATTTGTCTGGTTCAGATTAATTTCTTTTCACTTTCAGTATCTTTATGTAAAATGAGGCAGGTTGAATTTGTCTGAAACCATGATACAAAGTAGCAGTTCTTTTTTTGTTAAAATTACATGAAGTCTAGCTGGTAGCTTCTTTTCCTTCATACCTTTTCACTTGACAGAACAAGACGGCCAGCAGCTGTAAGGGGTATCATCTGGAAGAAATTTTCTTAAATGTGCCTTTATCATGGTTTAACCCCAGGCAGCACCTAAGCATCACTCCTCCCTGGTGTGATGGGGAAGAAAATTGAAAGAGGAAAAGTGAGGAAACTCATGGTCTGAGATAAACACAGTTATTAGGTAAAGCAAAGCAAGGGATTTATTCAGTACTTCCCATCAGCAGGCAGGTGTTCAGCCATCTCCAGAAAAGCAGGGTTTCATCACGAGTAACAGTTACTTGGGAAGGCAAACACCACAACTCTGAATGTCTCCTGCTTCGTTCTTCTTCCCCAGCTTTATATTCTGAGCATGATATCATATGGTATGTAATATCCCTTTGGTCAGTTAGGGTCGGCTTTCCCAGCTGTGTCACCTCCCAACTTCTTATGCACCTACCCGCTAGTGGGGTGGGGTGACAGGTGGAAAAGGCCTTGACGCTGTGTAAGCACTGCTCAGCAATGAGTGAAGCAACCTTGCACTATTAGCACTGTTTCTAGCATAACACCAAAACATAGCTCTGTACTAGCTACTATGAAGAAAATTAACTCTATCCGAGCCGAAACCAGCTGAGCCTTTCATGTGTATGCATTTCTGAGCTGTGAAGACTGCTGCACTGGTGTTGCATAAGCCAGCATTTACCTTTATACTGTGATACAATACAGCATCATTAAAGTCATAGAATTCCTGCTTTGATATAACAAGTATCCTCTCCTTATCTTATTCAGCACTATATCTAAAAATGTTTGATTTTTCACTGAACAATGCTGTTAATCGCAAATGAAGCATTAATCTTCGTAACATTGTGTCTCTTAATCAACAAAAGATCACAGTAACCTTTTGAGAAAGTAGAGTACGTCAATATCCCTATAGTGCTTTCTACCAATGTCAATCTTCTCATGAGCAAAACATCTCATTTGCATTTCTTCAAAGGAAAGAAACATGTCGTAATCAAAATACAGGCTTTAAAGAGGCCTAAAATGAAAATAATATGGATGAGATAATTTTTTAAGACTGTCAACTCATACTTGGTTAATCTTGTTGTTCTCTACATGCCCAGGTACAGTTGGCAGATGTCAGTGCTGCATTTTCTTGCTTTTTCTACTTTTGTAACTAGAGATCAACAGGGATCAGCTATTCACTTTTCAGACCCAGAATGCTAGACAGCCTTTGACCAAAATCTCTCATGGTCTAACTAACTGAGATCAATCAAAGGCAGGTAAAGGAATTGGAGCGATAAGAGGGCAAATAGAACCAGATGAAAAAAAATGAGGGGAAAATAGAAGTGTAATGGGAGCAGAGGAGGAGAGATGAGGGTGGGAGAAAGGATACATGACGAAATGTGTATGAAGTGCAGATAATAGAAACATAGAATATCTTGGGAGGGTCTTATACGAGTCCAACTCCCTGCTCCTTGCAGGGCTACCTAAAACTAAACCATGTGACTGAAAGTGTCATCCAGATGCCACTTTGAACTCTGACAGGCTTGGTACCGTGACCAGTTCCCTGGGACCCTTTTCCAGTGAGCAACCACCCTCTCAGTGAAGAATCTTTTCCTAATGTCCAATATAAACTTCCCCTGATGAAACTTCATTACGTTTCCTCCTGTACTAACGCAGGTTACCAGAGAGAGGAGATCAGCACGTTCCCATCCCCTGCCCACCTTGTGGAAGGTATAGACCGCTATGAGGTCACCCCTCTGCCTTCTCCAAGCTGAACAAACTAAGTGATCTCAACTGTTCCTCTTAACTCTAGACCTGGGGCCTTTCACAACGTTGGTTGACCTCCTCTGGACACACCTTAGCAGTTTGGTCTCTTTCTTACATTGAGGCACCTAAAATGGCACACAGTTTTTGTATCGGTTCCTCAGTTTGGTTTTTTTTCAGCAGTTATTCTTCTAACAGAAGCAGGAGAACAGCTTGCTAGATGTTTAGTTTGTTCAGTGTTGTGAAGCCACTAGTTTATTAGAATCTTTGAAACAAGCTATAGATAAGAACAATTAAAAATTAACAATTAACAATTAACAATTAAAAAATCAGAGTATCACTGGTCCATTACAGATCAAGGCAGCTTTGGAGTTAGAGGTGAGCTGAGCACTTGTAATCCTTCAGAGATTCATCAGCTGGTCTTGTTCTGGATACAGAACAAGTGCAGAAAACCCTGAAGAGCTTACAATCGAAGCAGATGAGATAAGGCAAGGACCTTAACTTATGAATCAGAGGGGAGGATTAAGTTCTGTAAAGAAAATTATGTCCTCATTTCCTTTTTTTTTTTCCTGCTTCATTGTGCAAATAATCAGATTTGTAACGTATATCTTGTTGTGACACAATCCCAGCTGTCTGGTTTTGCTTCTCTTCTCTGCACATGAGCAGATTCTTGCTCAAAGCCCATCTTATTTGGAGCCTTTGGCCAAGACGAATTGGCAGCCAGGGCTTGGTTCCAACTAATAGATAAGGATTTTCCTGACACAGAATGTACTGTACTTTTCATTAAAAGGTGCCAGTTTATTCTGAAGGCAGACATGACCCAGTGATATTTCCTCAGTAATGAGTCATGCACTATATTGCTTTCTAGAAATCTTTTTCCTCTTTTTCTCCATCAAGTCAGTGAGACTTGGATGAATTGTTGATGTTCCTCCTTTTTTTTTTCCTTACAGCTGTAAGGAGCTTGAAACAATAAGGATGGGTATTGGTCAGATTTGCAGGGGGTGGGGGGGTTTCCGTGGACAAGGGGTACTGGTACTTTCGAAGCAGAACCTCAGCCTTTCTGCAGCTCCTCAAAGACTGGGCACTTCCACTTTGTAGAAACACAACTGATGCCAGCACAATGAGACCATGGAGGGAAATGGATCCTAATGGAAGGAGAGAAGTGGAAGCTAACTCTTCTGTATAGTTTGGAGAAGCTAGTAACTCTTATCTATCTGGCTGTCATGCAAAATCCAGGCTTTGCTTTCACCTTGGAAGATGGTGGCACTGGTTTTGTTCTGTCAGTGCTGGGGCTAATTTAGTGCCTCGTGGGAAGCTCTGAGCAGAGCTGGAATACACAGCCTGGGATTCTTACTTGGAATTTGAAGAACGCATTTAACATCACTGATGACCTGGATGTGTATATGGGTGTGTTAGTCCCTTTTTTCACACTGAGGCTCTGTCTACCCCCGGAAGTGAGTGTGAGGGGCAGAAGGCTGTTTTTTTTCTCTCTTTCGCCTTTTTTCCCTACTTAGATTGTAAAAAATATAAGCTGTTTTTTATAAGGTTGGATTAAATGGGCTTCCTGACAGCAGTGCTGCGCAAATCCAGAATTGAGCTCAATTTTGATTGTTCTCATCTGAGCTGGGAAGACCGAAGCTTGAGAAACATGGCATCAGACTAAGGTATAAGAGTATGTATCTCTCATCTCATTCCTTCTAGATGTTGCAGCAGCAAGTTGAAGCTGACCATGGCCCACTGTAAAATATTATCGGGCTCATGTCTTAAATAATGTGAAAGGCTCCTTTACATTTCACGGGAAGGGGGTTGCTGTGGCCAACGTGAAGTACACAAGGCATATATGACTCCCTAATGACTTGCCTTCTGATGCACATATTTGTGATGCACTTCTTTCTTCTGTCCCTGTGCCTATCTCTGTCTGACATCTCATACCACTACCTCCTGCCATCTTTTCAGCACTGTGTGGTGATCCAGAAAACCAGACAAGATAGTAAAGAGGAGGAACACACAGTGGCTTTCCAAGACACAGTCAGAAGGGCCATTGCTCTTACATGCAGAAGCTGTTAAAAGCACCAGCACAATCTGACGATTATTCCTTTTCCTGAAATGGCATGGCACAATCTGGTTCTCTTATCTCTGTTGCAGCATCTGAATATCACTGTTGGACTAAGCAGGGTGTGGGACTTTTAGAATATTCTTTAGTTGTATCTTGTCAATTTTGCCTGTAAGCATGTAAACCCTGCAGCCCTCTTGAAATCAGTGACATGATTGTGTGTGACAGTTATTAGTGGGTGAAACAGAAATCTGTCTGTGAGCATCTGTTTTGAGGGAGCCCAATATAATTAAAGTTTAACCATGCTGCATTTGCTCTTTTATTTGCTGGGACCCACTTTTTGTCAGGGACTGCAGTCACATTTCTTCTGGTCCTTCTGAGGAATTTGACGTGCGATTCTTTATCATTGTTTGTGTGCTTCATGTAACTGCAGGATCAAGCAGGTTTCTTCAGAGTTTCACTTTGGAATAATAAAACTCTACCTTCTTAAATGTCTTCAAGGTTTTCCCAAAGGGAATCTTTTCTGGTTTCAGGTTGTTCTGAGAGGGAAAATTCTATGTTTCCTAACATAAATGAGGTAAAAAATTACAGGTGTGATTTTTTACTTATAATTCTCCCAGACTGATATTATATTATTGAAGTAAATATCAGTATGAAATTAATGCAAAGAGGAGAGCTGGGTTCAATGAATCCACTGTTTTGATTTTCTTTTGTGTGTAGCAGACATGGATATGCCATACATGGGTACCTGACATCCATAGATTGCTTACACTGTATTTGCTCTTGGTAGAAAGAGCCACTGGTAACTTCTATTCCTAGTTTTAGTTGTAAACTAATTACACTGCAGTCAAAGTGTCTGGGCAAGGCTGGGAACTCACAGTGACAGACTTTGTGTGAACGAAAACTATTTGAAAGAGCAGTGGAGTTCAAACATTCTGCCAGAAAAAAAATCAACCCCAAACTAAACTGTTGTGAAGAAGTAAGAACAACAAACCAAAAAAAAAAAAGAGATGAAAGAAACACAGAAATATGTAGTTTCTGAAGGTACTGACTAGGGTAATAGCAAGGATGCAAATAAAAGTTTCTTGATGAACACCAGGCTGCTTGCCCATGGTGCCCAGTATGTCTCAAACTACCTCACAACAGGTGGCTATCTTTGATCTGTAGTGTTTATGCTTGAAGCCAGCAGAAGTTTTCCGCTGGCTTCTACAAGCCCTCTAGACTGTACTGTAATGGGATGTGGTTTGGAATTGGCCTGACACCATGTTGTAGTCAAGTCTCAAATTTGGGTTGTTTGTTTTTTTCAATGACTTAACTTGAATTCATACCAGCAATCTGGAAATAAAAGGGTTCAAGAGATCTTTGGAAGTTTCCCACACAAACCAAGCCTGGAAGATTTTTTCAGTGTTTTATGATTTCACACTTCTTTAGGTCACTTGTTCTTGAATTGAACTTATTCTATTGTAGCTGGTAGTGGATCTCTAAGCTGGGCAGTCCTCTTGCATCAATGGTACTGCATTTTATCAGTTGCATTTCCATGATGCTGTTTGAGAAAATGTTGTTTCATTCTGTAATTAATTCTATGTACTTGCCAATAAATAAAATCTTTCCTTTACTTAGAGGAACTTCAAGTAATGCTAAATCACGGATGAAAGGAATTATGTTCTTCTTTGAGGATGTAATGTAGAGATTGATTTTGTACAGTGCCTCCAGTCAGAGGGTGTATTTTGATATTATGTCATCGTTTCCAATAGATTTTCAAGGGAGAACTGGAGCAAATATTGAATGTGTCAGCAGAAAAGCAATCAAAGCAGTGTCCGTGCTGTAATGGAGTGCAAAGATCTTACTTAGGCCTCGGAGAAGCTTTGCATAAATGGTTGTCTTGAGTTCAGGCTTGCCAACAAATATGTAGAAAGCAGTGTTTTATTTGGAAGGTTTTAAACTTTCTAACTTGACCTCACTTTAACTTGGGTGAACATGATCTTCTGTTTATTATGGTCATTTATTGATTTTATCCCTTTGACTGTGCTTTCAGTGTATAGTCATATTAAAATTTGTATTACAATTATATACAATCATACACAATTCACATTACAAAAGGACTTGTGATTTGCAGGGGACTTCCAAAATGGCAGAAAGCAGAATTGCTTGAAAAATGATCATCTCTTTTGAAAAATTGGTCCATTCTCTGCCATTTCTTGAAGTATTAGTTTATTGATATAGTTACATTTAAGATGTATGTGAATAATTTTAGATGTATGTGTGACTGCTACTTTTTTTCTGCAACCCTAAAGCCTTAAATCAGATAATGATAGTAGCAAATGAGTTTCTATCAGCACCTGACTAGGTAAAAGTTTCTTGTGTAAAGTTGCAAATGAGCAATGTGTGCACTCCCTCAACATTAAGCACTTATATTCCTCTATATTGCCAGCAGAAAGAAATGAGTGTCTTCCCAAGGAAGATCTTAAGGTCCAGTTTAAATTCCTAAATTTGCCTTCTTTTGACTGGATGGTAAGTTTGAGAATGTTTTTAAAGAGACTGCTTCTGAGGATGGAAACCAGTTGGAGTGAATGCCTCTCTGTATTTTTTGTTCATGGCTTTAATTGTTTCTTGGGTCATGCGTTGTAACCATCTTTGTGACTTTTCTTCTACAGCTCTTGGTACCCCTCTATAAATGCAAGACACCACAGCATGGTGGTGTGGGACTCATAAGTCTCTTGGATGTATTTTTGAAATACAGATCTTCAATCCAGCATTTCAACATACAAGTGATTAAAGATGAGAGGGATGCTTGCGGTTTTACAAGTACTCGATATTTGCACTAGTCTTACAGAAAGTTTGCCGTGCTGCTTATTAATATTCTTGTGTTGGATTTTTGATGAGTGATGCTCAGCTTGAAAAAAGCTTAAGCTGCATTTCTGAATTCCATGTGGCTGGACAAAGCCCCAATGTGGGTAGATGAGGGAGAGCCCTCTTTCTGCCCTGGACACAACAACCACCAGAATGTTTTAGGGCTAGCTTAGATCAAATTTCCTTTGCCTATTACCTTTCTTTAAGAGGTCTCCCTTATTAGGCAGAATATCTGAGTTCAAAGGCTGAACTAAATGGTGCAGGGATGTATATCCCAAACCTCCATTTTTAACTGAGTTGCCACTGTATCAGAACCAGTAGCTCCTCAGTGAGAATCTTTTGGACCTCTCCAATTTTTATATCCTTCATCATTGAATATTTTTACCATGTACTCTTGATGCCATGAAAAAAATGAGACCATGATATTTTACTTAAATTGGTTTTAGTGGGGTCATAAATAAAACCTCAGCGTAGGTAAAAGTGTTACAATCTAGATCAGTGAATTCATTATTTACCTAAATAATGGGTTTAGACCAAAGAACCCAGCCAGCTCCTCAGTTGTGTTGGGAACTGCATTGCCATGCACATGCTAAGGTCACCTGTAGCTGAGAGTGTATGCTTCTGCGAGGCATTTTTTGCAACTGT
Source organism: Cuculus canorus (assembly GCF_017976375.1). Lineage (NCBI taxonomy): Eukaryota > Metazoa > Chordata > Aves > Cuculiformes > Cuculidae > Cuculus > Cuculus canorus. The sequence goes on from NC_071405.1 coordinate 26,056,407, forward strand.
TTATGTAGGACTTTTACTAAGGGCTTAACAAAACTGCATTTTCACTTTTTGTACAGGTCACTTACCTAGTATTTTAGCTTAATTTTTGCATTCCAGTAGTTGAAGTTTATTCTTAATCTTAGACTGCTTTTGGCCAGATTGATTATTTTAAAATCAGGTATAAAATACTACCACAAATTTGCACATGTGGTCACATACGTGCACGTACAAGTGAGTATCAATCTAAGGGTATGTGCATGTACTTGTCTTGCTTCCATCTGAACCTTGTCTCTTAAAGCATCAGGGTGTCTCTTAGCTGTTGTGTTGCTTTGACCAAGCTGAATTTCAGAAGCCTTTGACTTTGCACCTTCGAAGAAGAGTCTGGATTTAGTTTGACTGGAAGGCTCTGGAGAAGCCCTTCTTGACCTTGGAGCTAGCCCATTTTCTGATTACTTTTTGATTCCTTTTACATGGAAGGCTTTTCAACTGGTGCAGTATTCAGGTGGTGGTTGTTTTTTCTGCACCTGAACTGTGTGTCAGACAGCTATCAAGCTCAGGGACAATAGCATTTCTTTCCTATTTATTACAAGTATCTTAAGACGTTTATACTTTAAAAACCTTGGCCAAGGGCCCTAAGATCCTAAGACACTGGGGGAGTGCAAAGTTGCATCTTTTATAAGGCACAGGAAGCCACTGAATTGCTACTTCTCTCTAAACTGTTTGAGCTCTCCAGGCCAGTAGTGATTTCATAGTTCAGACTCCACTGAATCAAATGGGGAGGAAATGCAAATACAATGCTGGGGGTGCTGGTTGACAGCCGACTGAATATGAGCCAGCAGTGTGCCCAGGTGGCCAAGAAGGCCAACGGCATCTTGGCTTGTATCAGAAATGGGGTCACCAGCAGGTCCAGGGAGGTGATTCTCCCTCTGTACTCAGCACTGGTGAGACCGCACCTTGAATACTGTGTTCAGTTCTGGACCCCTCACCACAAGAAGGATGTTGAGCTCTGGAGCGTGTCCAGAGAAGAGCAACAAAGCTGGTGAGGGGGCTGGAGAACAAGTCTTATGAGGAGCGGCTGAGAGAGCTGGGGTTGTTTAGCCTGGAGAAGAGGAGGCTGAGGGGAGACCTTATTACTCTCTACAACTACCTGAAAGGAGGTTGTGGAGAGGAGGGAGCTGGCCTCTTCTCCCAAGTGACAGGGGACAGGACAAGAGGGAATGGCCTGAAGCTCCGTCAGGGGAGGTTCAGGTTGGATATCAGAAAAAAATTCTTCACAGTAAGAGTCATTGGGTACTGGAACAGGCTGCCCAGGGAGGTGGTCGAGTCACCTTCCCTGGAGGTGTTTAAGGAACGGGTGGATGAAGTGCTTAGGGACATGGTTTAGGGAGTGTTAGGAATGGTTGGACTCGATGATCCAATGGGTCCTTTCCAACCTTGTGATTCTGTGATTCTGTGATTCTGTGTGACTTTGTTTTCTTCACTCCCTCCTCAGCCTTCCATGATGCAAGAATCACTGAACAAACTTTTACAGAAATCACTTTTGGGTAGGAAAAAATTTATTCCCAAGGAAAGCTGTTACATATTCATGTCTTTAATTATCCTGTGCAGCTCCACCAGCTGCAAGAGTACAAAGCACAAATATCGAATTGCAAATAGAAGTATAATAAATTATGCATTGATTTGTGCCCATCCTATACCTATGCCAGCCACTAAGGAGTGTTATTTTGCCTACAGATGTATACACACGCTTATCTAGGAGTAAGAATCAATGTATAATTTATTATATTTTTCTGAAATGTGCTCTGAACTGTTTGAACAATCTTAAACATAAGCAAACAAACACAGATGGCTTGGCTGGTTTTTTTTTTGGCGTCATAAAGGTGCCATCAGCTGCTGTCTAGTTCAGCCTCACTTAATCATCCCTCGATAGTCCTAGTAGAAAAGCAAAACCTTGGTTGTGAGAATCAGAGTTTATGAGAACATATGGAATATTTGGCTCTGATGATGGCTGTTCTCATATTTTGATAAAGGTTTCTGCCTCTCCAAAAGAGAGTGAAATGTTCCATATGGGTGCTGCTATTTTTCTTCAAAGCAAAGAAATCCAGGCTGGTTTTATTGTGAAATGTGTTCACATTTTACCTGCTGACTTTGCACCAAAGTGGATGAGAAACACATGTTACCACTCATCCTCAGGCTCTGCTGTAGGAATAGTAAATCCTAGAAGACAGTTGAATTAGTGGCACTCAATATTTACCTATGATTGAGCTATTAGCGCCTTCATGATATTCAGCAAATAGTTGTTGGAAGAAATTTTTCTTAGCACTATGAATACTACTCTTCAAATACCAGAAATCAGGAAACTCAACGTTTTTTCACCTTCTAGTTTTTATTCTCTTGTGTATTTTCTGATTAGCTCACTCATGAGACAAACATGCAATAGAACAGGATTGACTTTTAAGCAAATTTGTGTGCTTTCTTGTTCAGGTATAAACCACCACTGAAGCATTGCAGAGTAAGCTGAGGATGATGTGCATTCTATAGTTTGTCTGAGCCATATGTTGAGCCCAATATGCCTGATGGGATCAAGAAGTATAGCAGCCTGCCAGATGTTGGTGTTCTATCAAGTGAAGTGTACACAGTCAGCACATTTGGCAGTCCTTCTTTCTTCCTAGAAGCTGTTCTGTATGGTTTACTTGACCTTCATGCCAGCCTCTACCCTTAAGATATGAAGAGGGCTAACACTGCATCAGCTTTTTCTCATTTTTTTTTCCATCTCAACTGGAATACATTGGTTTTGTTGACTCTCAGGCTTGTTGAGTGTCTTGAACTAGCTGCCAAGTAAGCAAGCAAAAATGTTTAGAAAAATAGTCTTGAATAAGACGTGGGAGATATACCTTAGGTATTCTGTTAGTGTATCTCAGCCCTCCTCCCCTTTTCTTGTTTGTGAGAATATAATGCAACATGAGGATGAATGAGACAGAAAAACATAGAAAAAAAATGTTGGATAAAAATTACCTATACCTGAAATAAAATAGCATACATAGTTACCAGTTTTCTCTCTCCCCTGCTTTTTTCAGGGAGTGTGATAGCGTATATAAACATAAGGAAAATAATCATTCTGGGTTGACACAATTAAATTGCTTTAATTTTCCTTCTGAGACTTTCTATTGTATCCCTGCAAGTATGTTCCGTGGGGGAATGAATCTTTGGAAGTCATCATAGAATAATTCTTCCCAGTGGGTTTCCATTATGATTGGGGTACTGACCTAAAACTTACATTATCATATATGGGGGTAGATTCCAGGTGGCAGTCTCAAAGGTGCTGAAAAAGAGGTGTTTATGGCATATCATTAGGTACAGCAGAGCTGCAATGTTAGCAATTACTTCTCTCAACAGGCAAATGTATGCCAGCCTGTCTTTGTAGCACAACCATCACTGTGTAAAATAAAAATGTACTATTTGAAAGCCTTTGAGCCTGCATGGAAGAGCAAGTAATTTCTCTAATGAAATAGAGCTAAGCTATACTATGCCTGTTAGTGTGGTTTAGTTAAACGGCAGCCAATTAATTTTTCATGGGCTGTGTAGCTGGGATTGGAGATAGCATGCAAGACTTTTTGACTTTTTTTACATGTTGCATATGCAGCATAGAGGAATTTGTATGCAATTATTTTTTTTCTCTAGAGGAATAAGATGATGTACAAAATGTCGCATCCTTCTAGGTCTAGCCCCTAGCACCTGACCCTTGGAATTCTTTTAGTCTTTGTGAGAAGCATCCTGATTACTGAATTCTGAAGGATAGTCATTTACAAAATCTCTGCTTTTGCCCACGCCTGAGGTTAGTGATTTAAACAATTTTTCATCTGAAATTATTTCTAGTTTTCAAATTGTTTTGTTGCTTGCATTACTGTGAATGGCTGCCAATTCCCATCCTTCCTACTGGGAATAGCCTAAACATCTTGTTTAGGCTAAGGGAGAGGAAGCAGAAGGAAAGTCAAAAGAATATGAATGTCAGCCCCTTTCTTCGCTGCCCAGAAACCTTGGTCACAATGGGCAGTTAAAAACCTCAGTTAAAACTGAGGCATCGACACAGGTGAACATGGCTGCAAAGATGACAGAGAAGGAAGGGCTTGTGCAACCTTTTTTCACTTTGAGAAATGGGATGAAGCTTCATTCGCTTGTTGCTCTACACTGCTCTTGAGCTTTGCTCTGTTGTTTTCCATTTACACCTCATCATTTGACTTTTCCCTTTATGGTGGTAATTCCCTTTCTTTTTGCAGGTATGAAGTGTCATTACCACAAGCTTGTGTTTGTTTTCCTCTTAATCCTCCAGCACAAGGAGAACCACTTACTCGAGGAGAACAACCAAACCTCCCACTGGTACCGTGTAGTTGTCTGCTTGCTTCCAGTCAGCTGTATTGTCTTGTCTTTAGAGCCAAGCTGTCCCTTGAGACATTAAAACATTATGCCTTAGGTAGTGTTCCTTTCTTTGCCTCCAGATTATTCTTAGTCTTTTTTCTTTTTCTTTTGTTTTTCAGTAGAGGAACTTGACACCAGAAAAAAATTGTTAGCCTAGGTCAGTGCAGGAGACCATGTAAGTCCAGTTAAATCCAGTAGTTTGCCTTTGAAGTTACCAGTGACAAAAATATCAGAGGTTATGCAAGAAACTCTCCAATAGGTGAGATAATCAGCACCTCTTTCTTCTCACATATGTGATTCATGGAGTAATGACACCAAACGCAGAGTTAGGTGCAGGCATGCGGCTGTGCACGGGGTACAAGGGGGATCTTTCCTCCAAGCTTACGTCACCGTGTGTCAAAGCCAGTACATCTCTATTGTACTATGTTATATATATGCATGGCACTAACATACATAGTCATGACTTTTCCAAGAAGTGGGTAGGGTTAGTAAGATTAGTCCGTGGAACTCATTATCATAGTAAGATTAATTCCGGGAACTCATTATCGTAGGTCTCCTCCTCTCAGTGCTTGCGCGTTTTCTTGTGGTAATAGTCAGTGGGGTCTTTGGGGATGAAGGCAGGCAGTCTTCCTCGCATTGAACTTTTCACCTTCACTCCTTGTGCATGCTCTTAGAGAGCCTAGGCCGCCTTCGGGCCTTATCTAGCCCAGCTGGTGGTTCTTCCTGTGACCGTTGTACCAGTCCTTGTTATCTGGCTTCAACCAGATATAGTCACTACCTCTCTAAAAAAACTTTTATGTCAGAATTCTATACTTTAGTTAATTCAAACTTATAACTTTTAACAAATGATTTCTTCTTTCATATGCTTAAAGAGTTTAAATTCAAAAGCTTGGTGTTTGAGGCCCTTCCAGAATCATGTTTAATATTAAACAGATGCAGTTCTGTAGATTGCTCTTATCTCTAAAGGAATTCCTGTTCTGAGTTCCGCAGTGTGACTACACATGGTGTGAAAAAGTCCTCTGCTTTGCCAGTTTTGGAAATCTTAAACAGATTTGAAATCATGGAAAACTCGTGATAACACTGATAGTTAGTTTTGTATCCTCCTATTGAGTTTTTCCATATTGATAAATACTCACCTTTCTGGTTCCCTGTTTGTATTTTTTCTTTCATGCATTCCTGGAAGCATAGAAGCTGTAACTATATGTGTAATAGGATCCACACATCTTCTGCTTTCCCAGCATGGGATGTTAGCCTCAGTTGTATTATTTATGTGGAAGGTCAGCTAGTGCTGCTGCTTGAATGGTTATTCCTGGGACATCCAGATAGTTTAGAGCACGTCTGCTTGATTGCCCTGCATGATTTTCCGATTCACCACCACCTCCAGGTTAGAGTACATGGATTCACAATTTAAATTATGTGTGAATTAGATTTGCAGCTTGTTTGTATTTCTGCTTAACACTGACAAAGCTTGTTGTTTTCTTTGCTGCAGCATTGCTAGCATTGACTGGAAAGAGAGGAGGAATTCTTGGGACCACAGATAGGCTGAGAAACTCCTCCTTTTTTTCTGTTTGAGACATATCACTTGTCAGCCATAAGAAGGCTTTTGTTTCTTCTCAGTCTTCCATGCTTGGAAGATTAAATCCAACAGCAGTGGGTTGAGAATGATAGTTTAAAAGCAGTAGGGTTCTTTGAAATAGTGAAACCTATTTTAAGGAGGCACTAGGCAGATATAAATTGTGGGAACAGAATAACAGCATGTTTATCACTAAGGTGTCTTGAGTGCTGCCTGTGCAGAAATAGGAGAGTGAAATAGCGAGGGTAAACTCACTTACCTTCATGCCGGTTATTTACACTGTTTCGTGCAGCTGATTTAGCAGAATAGCTTTCCACAGAAAGGTGCTCCAGTCTGCCCAAGGCATGTTCTCATAAAAGGCACGTTCTCATATAAGGCACTTGGGTAGCTATGCTTAGGGACAAAGGTCTAGCTGAGTTTGGTTCTCCGAGGGAATACCTCAGTTAAGGCAAATTGATTTATATAGACAAGAGCAAACTCAGAATTAAGTGTCTATTGCAGCTCTGGATATCTGTGGGTGTTCCTTCCCAAATATCTAGATACCTGTTAGCCAAGGCAACTCTTAGCGTGGTTCAACAGAAAAGCTGAAATTTGCACCTCCTGCTTCTGAGATACTGCTGATAAGGAACAACTTTTAACAGTTATCTCATCTAAAAGGACAGAGACATTACATCGAGCCTAGCATAAATCAGGAAAGCAGCAGGGAAGTAACACATCAGTCTTAGGAATATCATGAATTAGAATAAAAGAGGAGATTGATGTAGGATAGGAAAGAGAGGTTTTAACGAGATTGGTAATAATGGGAAATCCTGATGCTTCCAAATTACAGTGAAGATTTTCCATTGCTACTAGTAGGGTGAGCATTTTGACAACTACATTTTGAAAATGAGCAGTGTTTTTTCCTAATCTTGCCCACCTGAGACTGTGATTTCAGGGTGAAGCAGGGTTCTCGATTTAAAATGAGAATTTGAAATTAACTGCATAAAGCATTTGCGTGGACGCTCCCTCTTCAGTATCAGACCTATTTAATTAAATTAAAGACGATTGCCTCAGGTGCCCTTTCATTCTGGTTGTGTGGGGGTTTAATGCATTTAACTAATCCACTTGCAGTGAACATGTCACTGTGTACTAAATCCTCACATTGTAAGTAGACGGGTGATATTCTGGCAAGCAGTGGGCAGAAGAACTTGCTTCTCCAGATCTTACCAGTGAATAAATAGTAGCAAGGAAGTCTTCACTTATACACTAGTATAAGCTTTAGATGAGGAGAACTGTTTCTGTGAGACGTACTCTGTGGTTAATATTGGTCACATGGAGTATCTCTTTAGGGCAAAGCATTTCTTTAAAAAGAGCTTAAGAATTAAAATGTGGTTATGATGCTTTGGCAAACCTGTGTATTTCTGCCGTCTTCAGCAACTGCATTACATTGATTTGTGATTGCAGCTAGAAGGTTCTTAGGTCCAAATATGCACTGCAGTAATCACACACTGCCAGGGCAGATGAAAATAATTTCACTTTATGTTTTCAGTAAATGCCATTGTATAAAAATGTGCTTTCAAAAAAATTAACCTAAAAGAAACCCTGAAAAATTAGATATTATGAAGTAACAACAGGGATTTTACAAAACAACATCTGAGCTAGGGTGACATTTCACCTCTCAGTATCCCATTCTCAGAAAAGTATGCAGATAAGGCCAGGGCCAAGATACAGCACATCTGCTAAATCCTCTGCTGAGGTTTCCTCATTTCAGAAAAATGGCTACCAGAAGATTCAGAAATGCTTCCAAATATTTATGCCAAGCCTGATTTCCCAATGAGGTAGCAGGGACACTTCCCTATCTAACTGTAAGAAAATGGTGGATGCCTGATTCTCAAAGAAATGGAGCAATGTTATTGCTAAATGATGGATTTTATGTGATGCTGCTTAAGTAATCTGTCATTTTTACAGTATCAGTGACTGTTACCTGAAGTGTTGTTTTTCCTCCATGTGAATTGTTTTGATTATAAAATAGGATTTTCCTCTGACTGGAAAGTGTATCACTTAACTGTTCAAGAGACTTATTCTCCTTCTCGTGACCCTAAAGCATCCTCTTGAGATGTCAGTAGGAAGTATTAACCACAGTGGGTGTTCTCATTACCACTTGACATTTTGCTGTTTGGTTTTCTGCCTGTCGCTATTTAATGATTTGAATTCTTTCTTCACCAGTCACAAAAACCATTTAGCAAGCGACATGCTGTTAGCGCTACTTAACAATATCGTGATAGTCACTAGGAAAAGAGTTTCATTTCCTAACTGTTCTCCCTTGCCATCTGCTCTGCCACATCCCTCACTGTCGTGTTTCCAGTTAACCCTTTGCTCCAGCCTCCTTGCCCAGCACTCTTGGGGAGGGTGGTACAGGCTCAGCACAGCTTTACTTGAGCTATAAAAACCCTCTGAGGCTAAAACAGACTGTGGGTCACTGTAACGGCAGTGACATTAGTAAATTTTTGCACTGATGTAACTTGGCATGTATTTGTCTGGTAGAGGCACAAACAGACAAATAGAACAGGCACAGACAGACAAATAGAGCAAGCACAGAAAGCATTTCAGGCTTTCTATCCTTAGCCTACGTTTTATCACAGGCACTTTATAATTCCCATTAGTGTCAGGTCTGGATGTCTCACAGCCTTTAATGTAATATCTCAAATAAGGCTGCAGAGGGAATATACTGTACCTTATGGGAGAGGAAGGAATCAAGACTGGAGATGAGATTCATCTCACTGAAGTTAATCTACCAAAGAGAGAGATTTCCAGATGATATTAATCATCTATGCTTCCCTCTCTCTGGTGGAGAAGTTGACTTATCTCCCAAGGAGGATTTACATGGCTTAAGTCTCTGGGCAACCCTTACTGCTAAGTGGCAGTAAGACGCCAGACTGAGAGGGATGCTCAGCTTTAGACGAGCTCAGGTGGAGGCAGGACAAGTTTTTGGTAGCAAAATTCTTTGAGAGTCATTAAATCCGTAGCAATACCATGTGGGTTATAAACTTCCTAAGCCGAAAACAGTTGGAGATTGTGAGTTGTTAAGGGGTGCTGTCACACATAATTGTCCTGTTGTGCTCTTACTCTTTCCTGTGTCTATTTATGGCTACTGTTGGAGCTAGCACACAAGGGAGATGGACTTTCTGTCTGACACCATATGGCCATTCCTGCGCTCTTATGTGAGGCCATTTTAGCAGTGGAAAGGGGGGATATATGCAGGAGATGATTTCTGCAAATGGGGAATTGGCAGTAAGGCTTTTTTTCCAGATCTGCAGTAAAGTGCTACTGACCTACAAACAGAAAAAACGGAAGTCAATTTTACAGAAAGAGGCTGTGCCAGGTGCTGAATGTCAGTGCTTTATATCAGGTCAGCGCAAGCCTTTTGGAGATTCACATGAGCTGTTTCACCATGTGTTCACCTCAGATGGTGTAAACAGCTTGTTAGAGCCTTAGATGGTACAAGAAGATTCAGATCTGACATAATTTGCAGTGTGGTGTGTAGCTGTGCTGCTACATGAATGCTCCCTGCCTCAGTGACAGCACCAGGTGGACTAACAGAGTGGAAGCTTGTCACTTCAAATAATTCATTGAGACTCCAGAACGTGTGGCCTAAAAACCAGGTATCACTCACTAGAAAAGTACTTATGACCTCCCACTGTCTCGAGCACATGCACATTTATGTGTACCTCTATATTTTGGATGATGGTTCCAGTTGAAAGATTTTGCAGAACTAACCATCCTAAATGCTGATACCTGTAAAATGCTTCGCTGAGAAGGTAAGCATCTCAGATTGGCATTTTGCTGCCAATATGTTAAATGTATGCCTGTCATTTGCTGTGAAGATCTTTAACTAGTGTCTCCATAGCTGTTAAATAGCAGCAGCGCTGCATAATTACACTTACGTCTGAAGTCAGAATTGCCTTTTATGGCAATTTCTACTTAAAAAGAAATCCTTATTAAGCTGAGCAATGTTTTCCTTATCAAATCCCAAGAGGTAGAAAAGGACAGTGGAATTTGATTCAAAACATCAAGCTAGGCATGTTGTGAAATGGAAGCTTTTGCTTTCTTTAGAGCTCACACTGTGTTGAAACAAGTAGCAAAAGTCTTTGACACAGGGAAAATATATGAAACATGACTTTTGCAATTTCCTGTTTCATTTCTTGCAAACTGCTTTTGTCTAATCATATTTGATCTCAAAGATAATTTTATTTAATGTGGATTAGGTAGTATGATGTATCCATTGTCATCTTTTGTTATTCTCTGTTTCATTTTGACTGTGACGTGATATTTTTTAGTACAGATGAAACTAGTTTAGCAGTCAGCTTTGAAACAGAGTTGGTCCCTTATAGCTCTTTGAAATGTTATGGATAGCAAGCATAAAAAGTTACTTTATTCTCAAGCTTCTCAAATACTTCACTCTAATTTGTAGACTACAGCCACCACTGTTGTTTTTAGCATCTACTGCACAGCTGCACACAACCAGGAGAGTTTGGTGCCAAAGGGAGAAATCGAAGTGGAATACAGGTGTTGAGAGATGGGGTATTAAAAAAGGTTGGTTTTTTCTGTCATGTGAGTATTGGGCATGGTTAATTTAGGGCTAATGGTATAGCAGCCTTCTGTGATGTGGCTGAATGAAGATGAGACTGGCTTCTCTGGTATTTGTTGGCCATGGTGACTTCAACATTACTGTTGAAGTTGTTATAGCACTACTACTAGTGTAAAGGCAGGAAGGATTTTTATTTTGTTATTAGAGAGCCAGAGGGTTTCAGCTGTATAAGGAAACCCTGTGGAGAAAGGTGAAGAACAATAATGCCAAAACCACAAAAGCTCTTACAAGTAGGGTATAAAACATTGCATCTAAAGCTTGGAAAGAGACAGCAGCAGCATGGAAACCTTTGTGGTAGATGTTGGTGGGCACTGCAACAAGGGTGTTTCTTAAAGAGAACATTCCCAGACTTTGTCCAATTTTCCTTGAAGCACTGGAATTCTACCACATCTGAAAGCAGGGTGTAGGTGGGATGCATTGATGTCTAGGTTCTACTTGTTGCTCAAGACCAAACTAGTCATCAGTGTCAAGGTGGATTTTTTTCCTTCTGGTCAGGCTGACAGAGACATTCGGACATATGGCTCTGTTGGGTCTGGGCTTTTTGTGGCCAGTAATGCCATCAGTTTCGTTTACATTCTTACATGTAAGAATGGTCCAGGCATTTCAGTTACTAAGTACTTCAGAGACCTGGGGCTGTACAGTACCCATACAGCTCATGCTTTTCTTGCAGTACAGAACAGCTGCAGTTTTTGAGGTTGCTGAGCAGCTTTTTGACTTTTTACAAGATATTCAGAAGTGCATGTCCTGAGGGTTTACAGATACCTGAAGCAGGTGCCCTGCAACTTTTCTTGAAACAGTATCCTCTACTTGCATGAGACTTTGAAGTCTGCACTCAGTGAGCTGAGGAGACTCTTCCAGAACTGCGTTCTCAATATACAAGGAACAAGGGTGGGAGCAAATGTCTTTATTTTAATAGTAGAAGGTCTTAGTTGAGCATTAGATATCCTTCTCTTGCCTGAATGAAGAATCCATACATTTGCAAAAGGATGTGTCTTGCACCTCTGTGTAGAGGGTAAAATAGTTGTTGAATCATGAAGGATATGTGTTGTGATCTAGGATGAAATTGGGAAGACAACCAAAACCTGTATAAGGAAAACGTTAAATAATTCCTTTTTTTCCTTTACCTTTGCTATATTACTGTATTGAATAACTGCTGTCTTACTGAGAACTTTTCCTTGTTCCATGGAGGAATCCACTGAGAGCACTAAAGAAATTTTATCCTTCCTGGTAGGAGTAGTCTGGGGTGGGAAAATCGTTGGAAGTTTGCCACTTACTTCATTGCTATGGAGCCTTTCAAAATGAATTTGATATTTTGCGCTGCATAGATTCATAAATCCTGCATCACTGAAATAGTGTATTTTGCAAGTGAAGTTAGACCACTTGAGTACACTCCACCTGTACTGTAACAACTTTTGCAATTTGTACATTATTGCGTGATCTCTAGATAAATCAAAGATTTGCTTTGGAGCCATACATAAGGGCAGAACAGTGGTTACTCTTTTGTAATGACTTTGAGACAAAGCAAATACCGATATTTGGCCTTCAATCTAATTTTGCCCTATCTTTCTTCACAGCTTCCTGTTATGGGAGGAGCCTTTATGGACTCACCCAACGAGGACTTTAGTACAGAGTACTCCTTGTTCAACTCATCAGCCAACGTCCATGCAGCTTCTTCCATGCAGAATCCACCAGAAGAGACATCCCGTTCTTCAAATGATGCCATATTGCTATGGATTGCAATAATAGCAACAATTGGAAATATTGTGGTTGTGGGAGTGGTGTACGCCTTCACCTTCTAGGATGAGTATCGCTTCAAACGCTGGAAGAGAGTATACCTGCAACAGTATTTGTCATGTGTATGTACGTATGTGTGTATATATATATACATGTATATTTATATAAATACTTATAGGTAGGGACTTTGTTAATTAAGTGCTGCCACAATCATGGAAATGAAATGCAAGTTAAACATCTTGAATCTTGATGACATAATGTTTGGATGCAGTTGCGAATTGTATGGAGATGAGAGCTTTAGTTGAGAACAGAGCCAGTACGATTTTTTTATAGAAATGTAGTAAAAGAGATACCAACATGGGTATGGTAAATACAAATAGAAATTAAGGTTTATATAGAAAGTGCTTATTTTCTACTGTTTAGATTTTTCTAGCAGCTCTTCTGCATTTTGTCAGCTTTTTTTTGTGCATTTTTTACTGTTGTATAATGTTGTATGAAATTGTTCTATGTCATGTTTGCTGGACATCTTGGTTTTCCAGATGGACTAAATGGTTGACATTGGCTCAGTTCTGATGAAGCACAAGTTCATGCTTCATGTGTGACTCTTCAGCAAGTGTGTACACTACTAGGCTGTGTTGAAAATCATGAATCTTAAAGCTATGACAGGCCAGATGCATGCTGTCTTAATACCTGCCTTCCAGTATCAATTACTGGATCAGCTACTCAATGAATCAACGCTAAACCTGTCTGCTGTTTGGAGGAGAAGACACAGCTATTGCAAGGTATGGCTGGACCGCAGAACCCCTGCACTACAGAGGTGGAAGTGTTAAACAGAGCAACCGCATAAGCTCTCATTTCAGTCTAGAGATGCTGGATTGCAGTGATTTGTAGATAGGCCACTTCCAGGAAACAAAGGCCAAATACCGTGCTTTTCAGTTTATTTCACTGTAATCCAGATTTCCTACAGAAGCTATGTACTTTCATAAGCTTATTGGTGTATCAAAACAATGTGGGGGAAATTGCAAATCCTAATTAACAGTGAACAATATCTATGAGAAAAGTAGAATTAAAAGAGAGATTGGATGCTTACATGCTCATGAGGGAGTGATTGTGAGAGGCAGTTATGTCCTGGCGTAGAAACAGCACAAAAAAGGTGGTAAGTGGCAGATACACAAGTCCTTATATTACACTGTTAATATGTCTCTGGGTTCTGATGAGGCTTCTCAAAATAGAAGCCTTTTTTGTATAGACTGCTTTAGGTAACAACTCTGATTGTCATTTGGATTTGTCTCTTGAGGGACAGCATTGTCACTCCATTGTTTCAGTGAGTAGTTCTTTTCCAAGAGCTGTATTTTTTCAAAACAAGCTGTAGCCTTCCTTGCCTCCTTTCTTCCTTGAAGGAAGAAAAAAAAAATTATCTCTATTGGAAGTGTCCCTTAAAAAGTAAACACAAACAGATAAATTGCCTGAACTTAAAGAGTAGCAGACAAATTCTTCTATGTTTGCATGTGATGTATAAGTTCTCTATCTCATACATCTACTACACTAATTCCAGAAAGCCTTGTCTGCAGGCATAAAGACTATTTTTGACACTTGCCTGCCACTGAGCTTGAGGCTGGACTGAGACATGCTGAATATATAGAGAGGTTTGGATTTACTTCTTTTCTCTTTAAACCCATTTTCCTGCAGGGATGGTGGACAGCTACTTAAAGCATCACGCTCCATATCAGTATTTATATATAACCAGTCAATAGTCACTGTGTATATTTTTTTTCCCTCTATGAACTGGCCTTTAAAGCTGCGAAAGATGCAAACAGAGCTAGTGAAGGTGGGGAAAGAAACTAAGTTATTTTGAGTCTGAGAAAAACAATGACAACTCACTTGAGGAACTAAGCTTCTGTGTGTGGTTATTTCCCTGTTTTTATGCAGGATTTTGTGAAGATGGTTGAGGTTAGCTGAGATCTGTGCTGGGAAAAAGTTTGAGAAGACCAATTCAGGAAAATCAGCAAGACAGAAAGCAAATTTTGTCTATTAAAATATCTGGAGTCTTAAGAATAATGCAAAATTGATGATTTTCACTGTCCTAAAATAGCTATTCATTCCTTCATAGGCAGAGGATAATAAAAGACAGGGAAGCTCTATAAATTGTGTACCTTTCCTGTTGTTACATACCTTCTTATTCTCACTGAGCAGAACACAAGTGATTAAGCAAGGCTGTAAAGCTGCAGTAAAGTTTCCAGTACAGAAATGAGCAGGACAACATCTGGTGGACAAACATGTAGGACCCATGGAAATACTGCTTGATGTAATGTACTGTCCCCAATCATTTTCTGATATCCTGATGCCTTTGTAATTGTGCCAAATACTCATGGACTTTTCTTCAGTGTTTCTGTAGGTTTTCTACTTATGCCAGATCTCGCAAGCACTGTTTTTGCATGAAAAGGAAAACATTTCCACCATGATTAAAACCAGTTTGGCACTATGGTAGTTGCCCAATGGGATTATTTTTACTGCTTAATGAATTTGCCAGCAGAGTGCTGTGTTTAAATTTCCTAGAATATTAACCTTAGTGCAATCATGAATGTTTGCATCTCTCTCCAAAAGAACTAGACTAAATTTTTCAGCCATGAAGAAGAGCATTAGAGCAGGAACAGCAAAGAAACACCACTGTGCTAGGGAAACTGAGTGACACTTTTGTGTTGCTTTCCCCAAAGGAAGTGCCCTACTTTCATGTGAAATTGGAAAACAATGAGTTTTGCCTCCTGCATTCAGATGATCATCATACGTATTTTAAACATTAGAGGCTGAGTTGTCAAGAAGGGCCAGATAGAACTTTAATTAAAGTAATTGGCTTGACAGGGTGACATGGCAAGCTGTGTGCAGGCAGCAAGTGCAAGCATTTCCTGTCTCGTAGTTAACTAGACACTAGCTGTGCAGCTTTTCTGTTGGGAAAAACTAGGTTAGAGATAGAGGTGCAAGGATATTTCATGCAGGAGTCTGTACAGAATATTGTCAAGTGTATTAAAGATCCCTAACTTGCAGTGGGCAGAGTTGGTTCAAACTCTAATCTGCTTTGATAGTGATAACATGCGCAGTATGTTGCTGGATGTTGTGTTCTGGCTTCATCCATTCCAGCCACTTCCATCTTCTGGGAGGTTAGGGAAGGTTGATAATCAGGCATTGAAAAGGGGAACTCATCCATCACTGAGTTCAGAAAAGCCACAGAGGGGAGTGAAGCGGATGGATGGTGGATGTTTCATAGGTATGGTTCTGTTAAAGGTGGGTATATGTTATACCCCAAACTGTCAACACAACTTGACTTGGAGTAACTTCTTTCCTTGGAGCTAGGCAGCTGGATAACTGCTGTCACTCACTGAAGGTGACAAGGAAGCCCAAATGCATTCCCCAGAGCTGTTCTCTGGAGCTCAATCTGTAAAAGCAGAAGAGGGCTCAGTGCTATGCTGAACACTTTGTGTACCAGCACGAGAGCAGGATTCCACTGGTAGAAGATCTGTATATTAAATAAAAGCATCTAGCAGAGATAAGTTACATGATTCTGACTGGAGTTTGCTGTGTAGTGGACAAAGAAAAATAAGCAGTGTTAGACCTCTAGCTGTGTTTTAAACAGCATTGCTGGACACAAAAAGCAATATAATATGTGCTCTGCAAGTTATTACTGAGCCGTGGGAAGGAGGCAGATAGTTGAATGCCCTAACAAGACTCTTCTAGCAACGGCCTCTAGGAATCAATAGCAACACATCAAATAATTGAACTGTCTCATAGGAAATTTTTTACTCTAAGCAGCCAGCAGCTCGATTGGCAGCTGTGCAGCCACCATGGCAAAGAGACTAAAGGCTGAACAGGTACAAAGATCGGTGCAAAGACACATTAGATAGGAGATCGGCAGAGGAAAACTCGCAAAGATACTGCTGTTATATTTTTATCTGCAAGGCTAGAAGTCTGTGCTTGTCCACAGCATTAGCATCCTCCTAAAAGAAAATGAAGAAGGATGTATTTCTGTGTCAACACACCTGAAAAACTGCACAATAGATTTTGAAACTGATGCAAACAGTAGCAGAAGGCCTAGCCTTCTATATATAATGTATTTAGCCATTTGAATGGGCAGATGAGCTGACAGATACCTCAAAAGTAATGAGGTTCCCCTCTCCAAAATCCTTGTTTGCAATGAGACTTGAGGCCAGTCAGCATCCCACACCAAACTGTTGAGTAGCCTGTAATAATGATTCACAAATCAAGACTGAATAGAAGCAGCTGGCCATTACAGTCTTGTACATCCACTTGAAGATAAAGGGAAACTCTGCCTTTGTGTCTGGGACCAAACAAAAAACAGGAACCCTTCCTCTGTAGGTTATGTATTTTGACTACTATTGGAAGCTTTCATTTTGCTATTCTCAAACAATCCCAGTTTTTAATATCCTCTTCACATTTCTCTGCAGGCTGCTGAGAGTTATTAATTTCACATAGCTCTGTCTATTTATCCAATGCAATTTTACTGAGTTTCCTGTGGCTAATCATAGAGCAGAATCTGGAAAATTACTCCTTTTAAGGCTGGTTTCCGTTATTGAGATAAATAGGCCAAAAATCAGAATCCCAAATCAAAGTCGTTCTGTGCTGTTGGGGTATTCAGAGCTCTAGAGAATTAGATTTCATCTGGTTAATATGCAGAAAGGAAAAAGGCAGTCAGGTCCCTCATGATAATGTCAGACATCAGGGTTCTGACAGGCAGAGCTGAGTGCTTCATTAACTCTGGATTTGCCCCTCTGAACCCTGCTGGTTTCCTGGGTGCACAGCCTGAGCTGAGTTTAAGTGAACTAACCATCAGGTACAGCATGGCCCTCATCACCTTACAGCTTGTTAATCCTCAGGCAAACCAGTGTGTTTATTCCATTAACAGAAGGAGAGATCAGTATTCTGCTAGGTATATTGTTATTGGTACATTGGTCCACTACCAATAAGGTATAGAGGTGTTTTAACACGTGGTTAGCCCTTTGCCCCTGATCTGGGGACATCCTAAAGAAACCAAAAGCACCCTGAGGCCTTAAAATCTCCTACTGCCCTTGATCTGGCACTAACTTCTTGTATTTTCTCATATAACCCCTCTTTTACCTTGTTTTTCCAACTCAAAACAATGGAAATTAAGTCATCGCTGTGCTATTCTCTGGACACATAGGGAACACCTAACAGCTAGGGCATGACTGTGCCACTTCAGTTTTTGGACACAATGGTGGAGGAAAGTGTCCAATTGTCTATCCAGGAGACTCCAGATGAATATACGTCTTTGCAGAACAAAATGCATTGCAACGTTATCTCATTCTGGTCTGTACCAGAGTATTTACAGCACAAAAACATGACCGAGAGTTGCCTTTGCAGTAACTTGTTTTGGGAATTACAGCAACACAGCCAGGATCTGGAAAAGAAACATAAATGTATTACATAGCTAATCATCGCAATGGCATACCCCTGAAGGCAAGTTTGCCTCAGTGTCATAGGCAGACCTGATCTGTTGGTAGCAAGCAAATTTCCTTTCCTTTTGCATGAGCACAAATTTTTCAGGAAATCTTGGGAGCATTGCACCACACATCTATCTTTCCTATGTAGGCTGCTAGTGAAGATATTTTTCAGTTGTAGAAAAGACTCAAAAAGCTCCCCATATTGCTAGAATACATGCAAGATTTACCTTCTAAAGCTCTGCTTAATCTCCCTGCAAAAAAAACCAAAAAACCCTATGTTTCTTAAGTGTGGAATGTTAATGAGTCAAATATCATCTATACAGTATTACCACCTTATTTTAATCTACAGCTTTATGCCACTAGGTCTGAAAGAGAATCTTACCCAGACTTCCAAATCAGAGACAAGTCACTTCTCAAGACTCTCTCAAATGTCACTACCCCATCCTTTAGGCTGCATCATGAATCATTACACCCCAAAGTACCCTGACATGAACTAGCATCCATCCCTTTAAACCCTTTGTCACCACCATGTGTCTCTATGCCTTCATTTAATTTCTCCCCATGTCTACTCTGTATTCAGTTCATTCCCTGGTATCAGAGCATGCAACCATTTGGAAGCCAGTGATGTTCTGCAGTCCTTCTTAATCACCTCATTGATTGACACTTACTGGAATAGGGTCAGTGATAAGTAAGGACTTATCACAGTAAGTGCAAAGGTCAGTGATAGAAGGTCGTTTTGTGTAATCTTGTTATCTGCCTTAGCAAACCACAAAATGTTTTCCTCCAAGCCGAAGGGTAAGATGTGGCCATGAAGTTTGGTAGCTGTATTGTCAGTATCCACACAACCCAAAGCTACCTTTTAGAAATTCAGATTTTGTAAATACACTGCACTGTTTTGTAGTTAGCACTTACTAAGCTTTTCCCAGCCTGAAGCCCTTTGTTATTTTTAGCAAATCAGAATCAGTGGGAATGTACTGGGGTAAGGCAGGGGAAGTGGGCACTAGGAAGACTAGAAAAGCTCCAAGTGCTTTATTGTAAGGTCAAGGCCATTAAACAGTAGCCTATGCGGTAAAGACAAAACCCCACAATGTGCTAAGTCATTTCAAAGCTGGGCACCTCTATAGTTCTCAGATGCACAGCCAAGCTCCTATAGCCAGATCAAGCATCTCTAAATCTCATTGTGACCAAAAGGAAGTGTATTCCTTGGCTAGAACTGAGAGAGCCAAGCAGCCTCCCTCACAAGTCCCTGCTTGCTCTGGTATTGTTCTAGGAGCCTCCTGAGCTGCAGTCATTAAGGTGATTTCACATTTCCTGTGGAATTCAACCCCACTAACGAGGGAATAAGGTTGAGCTGTTTGCAGATGTAGGTCTAAAACCCTACTCAGTTACTGCCTTAGTAAGGATGATTGAAGTTCTTGAGCCTGCAATCTGCTCTGTCTAGAGGGAGCTTTGCCTCCACCTGGAGTCAGCTGGATTAATAACACTTCTACACTTCTGACATCTGCTTCAGTTAATCAGCTTGCAGGACTAGCTCTAGATTGCTAGGCTATTATTTTAAATATATCTGAAGATGTCTGTACTTTCTTAATCAAAATAAATAAAGAGAGCAGAGTAGTGTATTTTTTAAAATGAGAAGGTGATAGAAACCAAGTCTAAATATTTTGATAGATATGGTCAAGGGTATATAATGTAGCAAATAGTTACACTATTTTTTCTATTTTCTGAGTACCTAACCTGAGAAATATTTGTTCTTTCTCAAACAAAGACCTCTTTCAGTTCTGAAGTTATGAAGCTTGGAAGGAATAGAGCGTAAAGCCTCAATGAAATTTTAAGCTAATGTAAATAAATCCAGTAACTAACTTTGTACGATAGCCTGTAATATTTGGTTTTCTGTTACCTCATCTTAAATATTGCCTAATGCTTTGTTGTGATTTTTACAAAGTAAACATAATAGTGACACTTTTGAAAGCATCTATACTGCATGCAAAATTGCAGTCATATGGAAATTACATACTTCAGCTCATGTAAAACAGCTTTACAGGAGCCCTTTAGTATGCACTACTACTTTTCCTAATAATCCTTGACAATTTCATTTTCTTGTGTTTTCTCTCCCCCCTACCCTGTTTTGTACACTAACAAGTTTGCAGGGCTTCTCTGTATTGTTTTTGTAATATATGGGATGGTTTAAAGAAAAAACATTGCTCTTGTAATTATCGTTCTTGAAATGTGAATCTCTATTTGTAAAGAGAAAAACGACTTAAAAAAACCCCTCTGTTTACTCTAAGTTTACTCTAATTAGTTGGCAGAAATGTATCCTTTTAAGCTCCAGTTATTGACTGCTTTCACCATGTGTGTATTTAGTGCTGGTTCCTTCTTTTACTATGGTGAAAATTACAAGTTTTGTTAATATCAGATGGAAAATGTGTTTTGGATAAAGTTCTTCAAATCGAAGGTAGCGTGTGCTTTTTCCTTTTATTCTTAGTTTACTTGAGAGTATTTAGAAGTCTGTAAATGCAGTTAGTTAATTATTACCTCCAGTTATAGACTGATACAAATAACGTTGCAATTTACAAATCTGCATGACTTGTCAGCCTTTGGAAACTTTTTTCATGGTGCAAAAAACCCACTATGATTATTTCTACAGAAATGGGTTAACCTGCTTTCAAGGTCCAAGTAGTGCCTCAACACACCCTGGAGCCAAAAAAAGATGTCTTAACTTCTTCATACGTCAACTCGGAAGCCCTTATAACATAAATCCTTGTGTTATTGCTCTCTCCCAGTTCTCTCTTCAGATTAGCACGACTATCCTGTCCCACAATGCGGCGTAGATGGTTTTGTGACATTGGCCCCAAGCTCCAGTCCCAGGGAAGACATTCCAAGGGCTTTTGGGGGCTCAAGGAGGGCATCAGACTTTACTGTATGATTTTGAGCAAGCTTCATGAGAGTAAATAGTGGCAAAAGAAAGAAAGGAAAACATTTGGCTTTCCTGATGCAATACAGCATGTAGGTTACCGTATGTTTTATGATTCTCCAAAAGTGATCCAGAGAGGCAAGTGCATTCAGATCTACTCAGAGTCACAAAAGTATGTGCTAAGAAAACTGTCAAGCACAGTTTTATTTAAAAATTAGTCTTACTTTTGAATGAATCTAATTCAGAACATCACAAAGCTGTATGTGCCAATCCTGACAGTAATCTAACAAATTCATTTAAAAAAAAAGAAAAAATAGACATATTTTCTTCTAGTCTCAACCTTTATCTATCTGCAGCCTAGGAACATATCATATGCCATATCCCTGTAAGATGGTACAATTGCTATACTACAGCAATAGCTAACCATAGTTTGCTTTTCTATTGCGGCTATGGGATCATACAGATCTCAATTCTATTAATTTCTAAATTCTGCACAATAATTAGAAATAAGAAAAATTTAGAAATGGAAGAGAATGTTCTGTAGAACAGTCATGTAAAGATTTAGCTGTGTGTATTCAGAGTAGTCAAAACAGGTGAAACTGTTGGCACTCTTTTCTTGAACAGCATTATGTACACAAACGTACTGGATGCTAATGTCTGCTAATGTAAACTGGTTTATACTGAGACTAACAAAGAACATCAGTCTTTTACAGCCTATAAACTACAGCATTTCAGCTGATGTATTTTGCTTTGCCTAATGCTACATCACAGTTTTCTTTCGGATAAAGAGTAATTCAAATATTTTGGAAAGACTGAATGACTTCACTATGCAGCATGCACGCACCTTACATGGGGGTTGATGAGGCACCTCTATCAACAGCCTGCTATCTGTTTCATTGCCTGCTGTGATAATGGAAACAATGGAACCAAGAGGAGCGTGCCTTTTGCTCTGAATTAACATGAGATGCTGCAGTATTTTCAGAAGGCAGCAGGCTGTGAAATTGCCAACTCATGTGCAGTGCAGGTACTGGCACTGGAAGTCAGCCTCGACCATGGGGATCACAGCAAGGCAAAGCAAGAGGGCTCTGCAGCTCACCTATACTCCTCTCACACCTGCCAGCAGGAGTCAGATGAACACTGTTCTCTGTAAAGAACTAATTAATACTGTTTCTTGTAATGTCTTTATTTTGAGCTAAGCAAATCATCCACAAAGCTTACAAATATGCACCTTACAATTCTGAATACATCACACTGACTGATTTCGATTTTTCTTTACATGTTCAGGTAATCCTTGCCCATTAGAGGCAATAAGGATACTCCATTAAGGAAAATTTTTTGTCATTTCTGTTTTAAATTACAAAGTTTTATGCCTGCAGACGTTAGTTGGGTACAGAGACAAGGTTTACTACTCTGTGAATTTCCCTAGTAACTCCTCAAAGAACAGGAAAAGTGATTGATTACTCCCCTAAGCCTCCAGCATAGCAAACAATTTTAAATAGAGACATTTCTTTTCTCAGCAGTTCAGCACTTCTTGAGTTCTTCCAAGCAGCTGGGCACTTTTTTTTCCCAAATCTCTCTACTCTGTAATTTCTTGGTCTGTGCTAATACCCAAATTGTTTTGATCATTGGCAATATTTAGTAATTGAAAAGATTTTGAATAAGTATTCCTCAAAGTCCTTTGTGATAACAGCTGATGCAAAGAAAAACTTTAAAAGTACAGCTGATGCAAAGAAAAACAAAGTACTTCTGTCCCTCACCTTCTGGTAAAACAAAACCTCATTAATATCTTGGAAAACCTCATGGTTTTGATTTTTAAAATATTTTATATGAACACGCCAATTTCTCTTAGCTGTAGTACTTTCTATCCTCTGTGCAACCTTCCCTAGTAATTTCTGCTCACAGTTTTCTGACTTGATTTTGTTTCAGGGGGGTCCTGTCTTCTGAAGTATGTCTTAATGGGAGTCTCCTAAAGTCAGATTCAAACTTTGACCATGTGAGAGCTTCCCTTGCCTTCCTATTTCTGTTTTAGTACAAGTATATGTGGGACCTAATTCTCAAAGTTGTCATCCCACTTGCCTCATTTCTGAATCTAGGATACTGTAGATGAAACCTTAATTTTTCTATCTTCCAATCACAATGTAGGGTTCCTATTCTTCAGGCAATTTTGGAAAAAACAATCCATTCTAAATATGAACAAACAGACAAATATCAACCCCACAATACTTTGTCATATTTCAGGATAGTTTTATTTAGCTTTAATTTTACCTATAAGATGTTAAGAGACCTATATCATAAGAAACAGAGCATTTTTAGCACAGTATAGTGCAGCAGCATAATTGTAAACAGGTTTGGACTTTCATGTGCTGAAATCTGCAATACAGTCTTGTCACTGAAGCAATTTTCAAATTTATCAATATGTGATCAGCATACTATGTCAAATTATGCTGGCTTTTTATAAACTAGTATCTCTCCTGTGATGAAATAGTACATTGGCTATGTTCTAACCTGTTCAAGTGGTGGGGTTAAGAATGCTTTCCTAGAGAGGCTGATTTAAGTTAGATGAGAGCCACCCTTTACAGCTCGATAACAATCTTCTGTTTCCTTCAGTGTCTATGCACTTACCATGTGTTAATTGACACAGAAGTGTGTCAGAAGACAAAAGACCCATCTCAGAAACCAGCTGTAGCAAGAACAAATGACTTAGGGGTCTGAAAATCTCTTCTTAAGTCCAACTGATGATTTGAGCAGCCTAGGGAATAATCACGAGTGCTAAAGAAACCCACAGCAGCACTACTCTGATGAGAAACTCGTGCACTTTCCATGTGTCTGTGTGGAGCTTGGGGCTGGGAATCAGGGCACCATGTGAGCTCCCACACAGGAGCAAGGACTTACCAGGATAGGGAATGGGCTGTGCCTCTTTAAAGTGGAGCAGACACTGGTGACCTGGGAAACTGCTGCAGAGTACCTACTGATCATAGGTTACTCTATCTATTCCCTCTGTGCGGGTAAACTCTGTGACTCCCTACAGGGAAATAGGAAGTGCCTCCTTCAAACCTGCAGAGACTTCCATTGCAATACATCCATTTCAGCAGGAAGGAACTACGAGAAAAGAATAGATGTTAAATCAAGTGGTGAAGCACTGTTTTATATTTAAAGAAAATGGAAACAAAAAAACAACCAACAGAGCAAATATTACACAGAAGCAAGAATATTGTCACTCCTAAACCACTTGACTATTTCCTCTCATGGCATGATACGAGCCAGGAAAGTGCCAACACACCAGATTACCAGAGCCACAGTTTTGGACCACTTTACAACTGGAAATAAAAAAAACCCCTAACGTAAGGGGGTTTTTTTCCTGCACTGCATGTGTCAATTGCCTATTCCATGCACATCCCACAGATAAAATTATAGCACGTTGGTGAGATTTAAAACAAAATATTACCAAAAAACACCAACCAGTTCCACAGGGCAGAAAAGTAAATTTTGCCTGGAAGCTTTGTTCTGACTGACTCCTTGAAGGACAGATTGTGCTTTTTGTAGCCTGTTGGAAGGGCAGCTCTGCCGCATTCCTAGGAGCAATTCTGACTGGCACTTCAGTGGCAAGAGTGACTGACATGACCTGCTACTTACCCTGTGGACGCAATCAATGGACTTCCATTTTGCATTCCTCAGGTACCTCCCATTTCATGTTTTAAGTTTTTCACAACACCAAAGACTGCAAGATAGAACTTTATTTTCATAACCAACTTAGTGTCTTGTCAGTGCAGGCTTTTGTCACTACCACTTTATTTAACATACCTACAGTCCTGTCAGCTCACCACTGTTAAGATTCCACTGAAAAGCTTCCAAAACTGGTATGTGAGGAACCCACTTTGCTGTGAAGAGCATACAAATTGTATTCAAATCCCTCTCCCTCTCTTGCATTTGTTTTTATTTTCAGCTGAAGCACTAAACTTCAGCTATTGATTCTCTGTACAAGGATTCCTGTCCAAGTCCCACTGAAAGCCGTTCTGAGCAAGCGTTGTTTCCATTGCCTGGCAGAGAGGTGTAAAGAATGTGCATCTGGACTGAGAAACATTTATATCCTGATCCTCGCCTGTCCAGACTAGGGACATCACTAGAATATAGAAAGTTACTTTCTAATCTGCGTGCCGGGGCACTGCTTGTTTAGGAAGAGTCTGGTATATGCCTTAGTTGGGTTCAACTACTTAGTCAGGAACTCATCCCAATGACCTTCACACCAAACAGCAGAAGAACTCAAAGCGGACCAGTGATGCAAGATAAGGACTGATTATTCCTTTATAATCTTGAAGTTTTTGCAGGTGAGAGTTTTGATAGCACAGATCCTGAGATTCAGCTAGTGAGAGGATACATGTGGTTAACAGCTGAGGTTAAAAGATAAAAATGTTGCAATTTCTGCATCAGATCTTAAAACTTGATATCAAGGAGATTCAGCTGAAGAGTTCTACATACCATACCCAGTCTTCCTGGATACTACATAGCCATTTTGAATTTCCTCCTCTCTGGATCAAGTTAAAAAACATAATCACTTGGCTCTAAATATTTGAAGTTAATAATTTTTTCATGCAAAGAAAGAAGTCTCACCCTCTCTATCTACTTCTGGCTTTGAATTTCACTTCAACTCAGGGAAGGTATTTAAAAGTTAACTATGTTCTTCCATAGTTTTTACTATGGAAAAATTTGGCCAGAAGAAGCTATGAAAACCCTTAAATTACTTCAGATGCATATTCATCAATTGGAAATCTGCATAGCATTTACAGGGAAACTCGAACCTATTACAGTGGCTATGTTAATAAACTATGGCTGCAAACTATATTGGTTCTTTTTGTCTTATCCTTCTTAAAATATGTAATTGGCCATTGAAGGAGCAGTGTAAGACTTACCTTCTCTGCTCCCAGCTGAGTTTCCTGATTGCCAAGAGCCTTGTGTTTGCTGCTTCTCATCCTGTTAATCCTTATTTAGTGCCTGAACACTAAAATGGGAGTATGGAAAATAGTATTCCACAGCTCAGTGAGTGCAGCCTTCACCTCAGAAATGTGACTTTGCCTCCCCACATGCAGCACAAGAACATGAGCTGCTCTTCTCCATGTTTAGGTAAGTGCTCTGACCAACTAACGCTAGGCATTGTGGGAGAGGAAATGGAAGAACAAGGAATACAATATCTTAGTCATTTATCGTTAATTAGTTCTAGTAGTGCACTGAATCTCACAGTTGAGATTTGAGGTTCATAGAGCATGAGCTGCCTACGTATGACCATCAGAAGAGCAATCCTTTGGGTAATGTCACAAAGCAAACCTTAAGAACTCATAAACGTTAGGGTAGTTCCTATGTTAGTTTCCGAGAGAGATTTAGGAGGGCTTAGAGGTTTGGAGGGGTTTTGTTTATTTTTTTCTTTGGTTGGATTTTTTTAAGGTGAAAACCCTGATGGCAGAATTCAGAAGCTTAACCTTTTTATGGAACAATTCCTAAGTCATCTGGAAACCTAAGTCTTATCTATTGATTGATTTATACACTTGAAAGTCATTAAAAAAAAATCATTACAACTAGAGACTGGTTTGATTTCTATCCCCGTTAAGATATATAGACTTATGTTTATTTCCAGCAAGGTATATTGTTTATGATGTTTGAGACATGTTACCTTTTCAGGTTAAAAAGTTTTCTAATAATTAGATTGAAGACAATATGCATTTGGAGGAACAGATTTTAATGTGTATCACAAATCATAGGGTTTGGGTTTTTCAGTTGTTTTAGTGCAATATGTGAGGCTGACAGAGGATGTCATGTTTTGAGTGGAATTGCAAAGAAGTGAAGGAGATTTCTGAAAGAAGCTGTTAAAAAAATCTTGTTCTAATGAGAACTGAAGTAATCTGACTTGTTAGATTGTCATTTACAAAAATGTCATTCCATGTAAAACTTGCAGTGTCTGCACCATTCAGCTCCTTTAAGTCTTGGAAACAACATTTACCTTGGATTTGAACAACTGAAGTGTATTCAGAACTGTTGTTCTTCCCTATAAAATCAAAGGCAAAAGCCTTATCTACTTGCGTGGAAAAACAGCCTCCAAGCCCCTATTACTTAAGTTTCCAGCTACAAGGATCATCACGTTCCTTTTTTCCTCTTGACCTATAAAGTTACCTCAAAACATCACAAACCCAAAGAATAATATTTATTGTATAGTGATTTGCTTCCCTTCTTTTTCTCTCCTTTTGTTCCTTAAATTACGTCAACTCACACATTACAAGTGCCTCCCACTCTTCAAATTATTTGACATTGGAAAAGTGCAGGTTTCCGTGGACAGCTGCAAAGTTAAGGTGCGAGATAGAAGCATTATTCTTCTGGATGAAAACTATCTAAGACAGCACAACCTAAAATTTAAAGTGATATGTTTCCTATCTTGTTTGGGCTTTGATATAATCATAACCAAAGTATTTGCCTTCTTTTTCATCAGTAACACATACTGTTTAATGTACTATTCTTCCTTGAGACAACATTAGAGCTTTCTACTGGAATGTTACATTATCTACTATGAATTAATTATTATGTCATATCACAATTACTGTGAATGATGAGTCTTTTTACTTTATAGATTACAAAATCAAATTTATATCCCATCTGTTTATCAGTATATGAGGAATTCAAAGAAGGCACTCCCTGCCCCCTGTTACTGCTTGCTTTATCCTAAGTCACATAGTATACAATCATGTTAGTTACGTAGAGATGAATCACAGACTTAAAATAGATATCAAAACAAAAATACTCTTAGATGTGTTTTTTAACAAAATGCAGCTTTGAGAAAATACTCCTCCTTAATAAACAGACCTCAGATCCGGAACAGATTAATAAAATAGTAGTGTTGAGAAAGCACTGTTTGGAAATTTGTAGTCTATTTATAGACTTGATCTGGTAGATGAAGTTAAATAATCAAAGTGTCTTTTGGCTCTAGAATCCTTTTAAAAATTCCTCTTAGATATTGCTGGAGGTCTATAAAACAACCTTGAAACTTTCCTCTCTTGTGCAGTTTAGAAACACATAGAAAAGTTGTTTTCAATGGTTTCCTATGTATTTTGCTAAGAATATTTCATTTTCATTACTCAAAATAGCACCATAATGTATTCACTGGAGAAAATCGAGCAATATTTTCAGCAGATGCCCAACAAGATAATCTTATTCATCTTTTCCATACATACGACTCTGCCTAGTGCAACTCTGACTTCAATAGGGTCCTCCTTGATTCACATCACCAACAGTCGGCTCAGAGCCATGCCTTCCATTTCATGTATGGCCCAGAAAACACCCAGTAAGATGACTGCTAAGTGCAAGACCGCAAGGAAAACAAAGTCATGATTTCTTGTTGCCCAAACTATGATTCTTTAACAAGCTCAAAAGCCAGGAGAATTTGAAAACTCTCCTTTATGGCATTTCCGTGATTGCTGTCAATATTTCCATTTGCAGAATGACAACTCAGCTTTTCGGTTTTGAACTGGCATATTAAAAGAGTGAATCTATCCCTCAGGTCCTGCTAGTACTCTTTCTCCTTTGCTAAGGGAACCTGCATCCCTGAAGGCAATAAGGGGAAAGCTCTCTGTATAAGGATATGAGAACTGCTGCTTGACTGACATGTAAATGTCTGTTGTCCCTAACAGCTTCAGGTTTTTAAAGCTAACCCACCCAAGTGCAGTGGGCCTTGAAAGTAATTTGCTGATCTTTCCTGTCACCACTCTTTGACATTGCTTTCTCACTGTTCCATGAGTGTTATCCTGTCTCACTAAGGCATGCATTAACAATAAAATATTTCCTCTTTCCAATGTTTCATGTCAAAAGAAATAGCACCTTAGTGGACATCCAATCTCTGATCAGTTTTTTTATCCTTTTTTTTTTTTTTCTTAAATTTCTCTTTCTAAGCTATATGCAGGGCTCCTGTGTTGCTACTACTTTTGATTTTTTTTTTGTTTTGTTGGCTTCTACTATGATTCTTGTTTTTAAATTTGGTCCCTTTCTGTCTGTGGGCTTTCATTCTACAGTTTGGCAATCACCATTCAGATAATCTCAGAATCTCAATTTAATGAGCGGAAACTCCTGTCTTAAACCTTCACTCAGAGAGCCATATACTGGACATTTTAGTTGATGAGAGAGACTTCTGTTGTTTTGGTTTGGGGATTTTTTGTGGGTGTTGGGTTTGCTTATTTCTTTGTTTTTAAAAAACTGTAACAAAAAAAACCTTTACAATCAGACACACAGGATTCAACCAAACTTACACAAAAACCCAACAGCACTTCTCTGATCGAATATATACATTTATGATGCGATGCAGCATTTGGCCAGGGCACCTGAAGACACTTTCCTGTCTACACCCAGCAGTGAATTCACATTACCACAGAATTCTTCGGGGGTCAGCATATCCCTTTATCAGGAAGAAACCTTACCCGGAAAGATAGTCCCTCTCACATGCATCTAGTTATCATGCATCAGTTATCTTGGTACAAGGCACCACTGTACCCAAAACACATCCTGGTGTTGTCAAGCACTGACAAATAGTGTGGCTGTGCACAGCCAGAACTGACTCCAGCCATAAGAGTACCCAGAACATGTACACCCCTTGCAGGGCTTAATTTCTTTTACCACATGTAATGGATCCATTCCCTGCATCCAGACACAGTTGTGAACACTGCTCTATTCCTTCATGTGCCTGCAGATGGAAAATCTGACATCCTTGACCGTTTTTTCCATTACAGTAAACAATTTTGAGCACACTTTAAGGAACTGAGAGATGAGGCTGAACATCTGCAGAGTCTACTCTACAGAGTCTAGCCATCAGACAAAGGGACATCTTATCACAGAACCCGCTTTCTTGGATCAGAAAACCAGTAGAGTGGTTATATGACAAGAATAACTATGACATGAATCTTACTTGTACAGGTAGGTAGAAGCTTATCTGACCACTCATGGCCGGCTAGGGCACCACTTTGAAGCTGAAATACGTGAACTTTTAGAGTGGTGTATTGGCAAAATAGCACTAATTCGAAATTTAATGGAGCCACACTGTGAGTATTACTAAAGGTGAGTGAGATTATTTAAAAATATCAAATAAGTTTTCAAGCAATCCAGTATTAGTAGAAGGTTGCAACTCTTTTGTTTGAGACACCACATTTGTCCTCTCCCAAGAATTTAAGTCATAAAAAGAGTAGTTACCTGACAATTTTCAAGGTCCTTGAATGTGTCCAGAGGAGGGCAACAAAGGTGATGACAGGGCTGGAAGGAATGGAGGAGCAGCTGAGGAGTCCAAGTTTGCCTAGTTTGGAGAAAAGGGGGCTAAGGGATGAATTCATCGCTCTCTACAGCTTCCTGAGGAGGGGAATTGAAGAGGGAGGTGCTGATCTCTTCTCCTTGGTATCCAATGATAGGACACATGGGAATGGTTCAAAGTTGAGCCAGGGGAGGTTTAGACTGGACAGTAGGAATAGGGTAGTCAAACACTGCAACAGGCTCTTTAGAGACATGGCCGATGCCCCAAGTCTGGCAGTGTTTAAGACATATAGGGACAATGCCCTTAATAACATGTTCTAACTTTTGGTCAGCCCTGAAGAGGTCAGCTGGACTAGATAGACACTGTAGGACCATTCCAACTCAACTATTCTATTCTAGGATTCTGAAAAGGGACAAAAGACAGTGTACTACTATTTATTGGGTTGGGTGTGGGAGGATTATATTTTAATATATGTGAATACTACATTAAGAATTTCAAGAAGTCTGATGGACTACTATTTTTATTACTATTATAAAAAATAAGAGTAATAATTTCAGACTCAACAGAAGAGTGTAACATCCACCCACAGTGAGAAACCTGAGACTTTCTGTATATACCCAAGCGTGACAAAATTGGAATGGGAAGCAAGCCTCTTCAGATAGGTGTTGACTGTAACGAACATAACGAAATGGAAACATCTTGGTAAAGGATCATGAAACAGGCTAAACAGCAGCAGCTTTGCAGCAGACTTTGCAGCTAAGGCAGCAAAGACACATGCTGCAGTTCAGAATTAACTAAAAACAAAGCTTGTCCACAGCACAACAAATTATCAGCAAGACAGATGGCCAAGAAGAGGAAAACCATAATTGTTTCCTCTGGGGCTGTATTTCTGAAGGTAAACACTCAATCCAGTCCCGACTTTGTAACGGAAAATAGAATTCAATAGCATGGAGAAAATCCTAGAGAATGATACAATAGCAACGCAGTATTTAAAACCCTATCCATATGAGGGAAGGGACTGATGACGACAATCATTTTTCAAGTCTGTGCTGAAAGCAGACTTAAGAGGAAGTTTCATCTGCCAGAAAGGCAACAGTCTGGGTGTTGGGAGACCTTGGCCTCCACTGGCTCTCCTGTTTATTTGTGATCTCTGAATCAGACATCAAATCCCCTTGTTTATACAGTACTTCCCAAGTGCTTTTGTCTGGGAGGGGGAGATGATCAAAGTTTTCAGCACACTTTAAAACAGAAAAGAGCTGGCAAACAGTATTTAAAAAAAAAATCACAAGAAGTTGACATAGTGAGCTCCAAGAGACTACTCTGTGGTGGTGGCACAGATCATAGAACACAAGACACATGCCAGTTTCATTTTAAATGCACTGATAACAATTAATTCTATAATTTTATTAAAAGGCTGCCATTTTATTTTTCTCCAGATTTCCCAGAAAGTCTCTGCTTAAGGTCCTCATGCCAGTTCAGTTGACTTTTGACCAAGTTAAGTAAGGATTTATCCAAATAAAGAGAATATTTTTTTAACATAGATGAGATAATTGTTCTGGGAAAGAATCCAGCCCAAGCTATTTTGAGCACCCTTAATTATATGGATAGAATTGCCTAAGTAATTAGTTAGGTCTCTGCCTAATTTGGAGAAGTTTCTAGCCATTCCCATGTAGAAAGAAGTTCACCTATAAAAGTTGAGATGAAAACATATTTTCTTAAGAACAGAATTTAGACACATTTGGATCCCTAATACTTCGATCATAGAGAGAAAAAGCTTCCTATAAAATCTAAACACAGGCTGGTACTTCTCCATTTTTCCAATTCCAACCTAATGCCAATAAAATCCATTTCGCTGTGCTAAACAATAATTTAGCTCCTTAATACGTTGCTTGCCAAAAGAAGGGATTTGACTAGAGTACCAGGTGATTTAATTGGCCAAGTACTGCCTCACATTTGGACAAACTCTGCAGGTTCTAAACAGCTCACAAGCAGCCACGTGTCTCAATATAACCTAGTGCATAGTGGTATCTATACTAAACGTGGGCAAGGAAGAAGCAAAGGAGCCAAATATCTCAGCTGTCTATCATCCAAATGGTCTCCTCTAGCAGGAAAATTCTCAACTGAGCAAATCCAGCTATACTCTAGCATCCTCCTCTTCCCAGATAACATAAAGAAAGAAAATGTGGAATAATATGACCCTGTGCCACAGTCACAATCACGTGATTTTAACAATGAGAGGAGACAGTTTTGTCCCATCAACACCATCAATTATAAGACCATGATACAGATGTAGCACATGCATCACAGCCAGTTTTAGCCCTAAGATCCATTGCTGACAAGATAGAGCACAGCCTGAATCAGAGAAAGGGTAAGAGGAGCAGGACTGCGTAGCCACATGACCACCACTATGTTGCACAATCAGGAGCAGACATACTTAACTACACTGAGAAAAGGAGCAGGTCAGCCCTTCTGGTCTGCAAACCAAAATCCTTATAAGCATGACCACCGACAGTACCCATTGTGCCTGCTTTAAGCAAGTTTCAGACATCTCTGACTCTCAATAACATAAATAGAGACATCATTTCTTGTTAAATGAAAAATAAATTACTAGCCCTTTTTTTTTTCCATTAGAAACTGCCCTTAAAGAAATTTATGAAAAAGAACATCACTTGCAATATTATTCACAGCTAAACATAACCTATTCCAAATACTGTAGACAGGAAGTTAATAGGCTAGCACTACCTTTTTCTCACACAGAAAGGATGACCTGCAACTCACCTCCCTAAGGAGGTGAGGAGGAAGCCATCCTGTCCCTGGAGTTTTGAAGCCCTGTCCAAATTTCTGCTGCACAGCATCACTGTCAGATTGTCGCACTCCTGCATCTGCCCCATCACACTGACCAGCACATCACCCCACCTACTTTACGTCTCATCTCATCCCTATGCCTGGCGGAGAGAGGGAGACAAACACTCCTCTCCTGCTTTAATACCTCTTTTTTCCAGAGGAAGTGTTCTGGAGCCATGACAGAATTTGAGGAGACAGGAGGTAGAGTCAGTTGTTTCCTCCACTCTCTGTGTGGGACCACTTGTAACCAAGTTCCAATATTTCCTGTCAGCAAGGAGAGCTCTGGACTGCATCATACTAAAAGAAAACTTGTTTGCCTCAGTGATAAATTATACTCAGAAACTTGACAATATAAGCTGATGAGGTATTAAAACTCATGAAAATACAAGACTACTTTGAGGGAAACCGGTTTTGTACACCTCCTTACACTTACCATAAATACCCCAAGGCTCCTCAGGTCCTGGATGACACAAGGAGAAGCAAATACCTTTCGCACAAACATACATTCCTTGGCTCACCATGTGATGAAACATTCTTCCTGCCAAGCTGTTTGGTGCAATAGTTGGAATTTATCCCATGCTTTTAATCTGTCCATAAACAGCAGCATTGCATTTGTCTCTCTCATCTCTGAGTGCTGCTTTTACTCTGTTGGCTGTAGAGAAGGCTAGTTAGTCCATCTGGATTTCTTCCCCTGCTGCTTTCCAGGTTCATTAATACACTCTTTCCTGTTTACTGGTACCACTATGTACTGCCAGACACAGGGAGTTGTGGTGGTTCGTATCACTTGGCTTGAATTCAGGGCTGAGGGAGAGGATTAAAAAAAAAAAAAAAAAATGTACCTACGTGCCAGTACTTTCTAAAAGAGGTGTAAAATGGCAGTGGCTACCGGGAGGAATCAGCATCATTTCACCTTGAATTCAGCAAGGTCAATACAGTGGGAAAATGCACCCATGTCATTTAACAATGTACACAAAAATGAAGACAGTTTAGATCACATCTGGGCACTTCAGGCCAGGTGTTCAAAGCTCTTAGCAATTCCAGGAGAAATATTTTCATCTAAATATTTGAAAAGTCTTCACATCCAGCAAGATGAGCAGTTGTAAAAAAGTGGCTGCTTGTCTTGGAGCACTTGGCAGAAGCGTGCAAGGACTTTTTCTAATAGGAAGCCTGTATGAACCTGCATATACAAAATGCATGTGCCAGGGATTGCTGCAGGCAAATTATGATACTTCTGAGCTTTTTTGTGAGTTTGGAAATAGAAACAGAATTCAGAGTGTGAATCACTGTATTAGGCTAAAAAACTGGACCCACATGCCAGTGGTTGCTGCAAGGCATGACTGCCTCTACTTACTTTATAGTGAAGCTGTCCTGTGAAATATTTCTCTTGACAAGGGGTATGAAAATATTACTGTAGATTTCTAAGCAAAAGCAAGCAGAAGAATAGGATAGTTTCCTAATTTCCATGGGGAAATTCCAAGGCAAAGAGTTCTCTATCCACCATTAGTGAGGATGGCCAGTTTTCTCGGTAATTTTATATGTCAGAAACTAATCCTAGCACAATTTATACATACTCAAAGACTGTCATGAGGAGCACTATGGGCTAATTCATCCCAGTCTCTCTAAAAGAGGCTGGTGTCATATGTCCAGACAATCCAGTCACATCTGTGCTGCACATTACAGAGGTGATGTCAGGCACAAAATTCTACTAGTTCCAGAAACACACTTTGGAAACTTATCTGTAACATCCCTCAATCTAGTACAACAACACAGCGTTTATTAAATCTGATTATTGTTGTCACAGGAATGAGCAAGATCATACTCTGCATGCAGGTATGTGCTTTCCCACCTAATGTCTCTTGGAGAGACAGAATGGAAAGGACAGAGCTTCCTGGGCTGTGCTCTATTAGACCACAAACAGTTGTGCCTGAGTCACCTCCAATTATACAAACTTACAGTCTTTGTTCTACACCACGAAGGCAAAAGAGGGAAATTCACTGACTTCTGATTTGAAGCTGCATACCACTTATGCTTCTGTGTGCATCCCCTCCTCTGGCTGAGCTTCAGTACTCACGGCTCTGCAGATGCGTAGCACCAGCCCTCACTTCCCTCAAGACAACAGCAATACAGTCAGCCGCACATACTGCTCTTGGGTGTTGGCAAGAGTAATTACAGTGGTGTGGAAAATCCCAGCTGTACATGGATACCATTTAACAGCTTAGTCACATGGTTTTGTTATAGACTGTCCTAAAGAAGACAGACCTATCTCTCAAGATAGAATCCTGTTGTTGTTTTGGATTTGTTTTTTTTTCCCTAAGAGGGCACTGTTGTTAAATTCCGTACCCTACCTTTCCTCTAAATTATACCAAGCCGATCATTGATTGCCTCTCTGGAGCATTCAGATAGCCAGAGACCGTCAGCTGCAAAGTGCCCTGCCTCAGATTGTCTTTACTGCACATAATTCCCCTGGTCCAGCCTGCAAGGGCACACCATACCGAACAGATCCCACAGGACTTCTGGGGGTTTTTGCCAGATCCATCAGGTTAGCCCATTCCTTTCTCACAGAAACAGAGCAGCCTAAGTGGAAGGATACCAAAGTATTTTTAAAATATGAGGTGTACAGGAGACGGCCAAGAGCCATCCCTAGTTTTCAACAGCGTAAGGGAGGAGCGAGCAACTTTCACTTGCAGAATATCACATCTGCCCTTATGACCAACCATATCTGAAACAAAACAAAATTAAGCTTCAACTAAATTTTCATTTCATTTTAACAGCCCCAGGGGAAAGTGTTCCGCTAGGATGGAAACACAAATAGTGGGAGTCTGGATCAGTAAAATGAAATTGGTTGATTAAGGGAGCAGAGAGAAGACAACTCTTGGGAAGGAAAATGTAAAGAAACCACAGGCTTTTTAGCACTTGAGATATTCTATCTTCTCTCCCAGGAGTGGCAACACCTAGCTGCAGGTGCTAAAGTTGGGAGCACAGTTGTTCTGAGTTTGTGATTTTTGTCAAAGTGAGAGATAGGTAACGTTGTTGTGTAACATCTCTCAGCTCACAGCAGCACTGAGGCGATGCCCTGAACTCACAGGTGACATTAAGAGGCCTGCAGTTAGGAGCCTTCACCCTTTCTATTTCTAAACCTTCAAAGGAAGACAGCGAATATTTATATGACAGATCCTATTAGAGACACTTCACATGTACATAGCCTATAATAAATGTATGCCTCAGATTACTTGGCAAATAAACAAAAAGATGCTAGGAAAGCAAAATAACAATGTTTTTAAAAATCAGAAAGGAAAGACAGGAGCAGTGCTTGGAAAAAAAGTGATTTCCGTGATCAACAGACAAGTGGAGATGCAGCTATAGTGGTAAAAGTGCTTTTTCTACAAGAATTTAATTTATTCAGACAATAGTATCATGAAAAAGAACCAGTCTAACACGCTCCTTAGCTTCTATGGAGCAATTTCACAGTAAGAGGGATTGCTAGCACAGGTATATCAACCTCGACTTTTTTTTTTTTTTAATCAGGCAACATAGCTGCGGATGTAACAAAGATTTTCCTTTAGCTGCAAAGAATTTACAGTTCACGCTTAATCAGATTTCCCTTCAAAGAATGAAATGAGTAAGTAACAGACAAAAGTTCATGAACTCAAACCAATGGAGCAAACCTAAAACTGAAGTCATTTGAACTTTGCTGAACTTACAGATCTGAAGTTTGAAGTATGACTTAGAGTGCTGCTGAGTGCAGCCATGACACCGACACAAACCAGAGTCGGATATGTCTTAAGCAGTAGCGCAGATGGTTGCAAATACTTTCATCCTGTGGCTACATACAGAATACTCTTTGAGGGAGCAGAAATAGTTCTCTAGCAACAGTCATAAATAAAGCACTGCTCTAATTTTTTCTTTTACTGTCTATTACCGTCTATTATTTTTTACATTTACTGTCTACCCACAAGGATGTTTTCTCATTCTGAGAATTAGAAGCATATTTGTCAAATTGCAAAGGACAGAGAAATATTGCTTTGACTAGTGCGCTGGTGTTTGACTCAGTGTTGAAAGCTTCACAAGCAGGCTCAAGAAGGTCAGAAATTTGCACATCACAATCCTTCATTTTGCATTTTGTGGTTACAGAAAGCCCCATATGCATCCAGCCCAAAGGCATCAGATTTAAATACAAATAGCAGATAAGAAAACAACTCCTTTTAAAAAGTTGTAACAGCCTCAGGTACTAGTGCACTGCATTTATCTGCTACTGAAGTTTCTGAAAACACTATTTTAAGCTAAAGGATAGGTTGAAAACAGAAGGTCAGCAACTAGCTGGGTAGCATGGAGAGAATTTCTTTGTCCTCAGACTCTGCTCTAGCACTTCAGCTGTTATCAGCTTTCAAGTTCTCTTCCACATTTCTGATGGAAATAGTGAAAGACTAATGATCTCATACCTGTCATCCATGTGTAGCCTGAAAAATTATTTCAGCAGGATTCTATGAGTCTTTTGTTTAGGTACATGCAAATTGATTTTATTTGAAGGTAAATTACACCCTGGAAACTAGCTCTTCTCATTTCCTATGCGGGCAGAAATAAAGAAAAAAATTGTTCAAGAAACCTTTAGAACAAGTGTCAGGACTTGCCCTTCTTAGGACAAGGGGTGGTATGATACATTATCTTTCGCATTGCTTTTGAAGCAAACTGCTACACGTTGCAAGTGGCAACAGGAGCCCCCGATTCACCTTGAAACAAAGAGAGAAGCTTTTGAGAGCGTACCCCAGCGAGATTCACAGCAAGGCACCTCTTTGCCCCTACAGGCACAGATTGAACAAAGTATCACAAACCCAGATCGTGGAATATGGAAATTCTGTTGTTGCAGTCCTGCATTTACGGAAAAAAACAACAAAGCAACATATACAATAGACGATTTCAGAAGCTATTGAAGCTACAAGTACTGGAACAGCATGTAATTGGTGAAGAATGTTTCTGTTTTAAACCACACCCTGCAGGAATGCTCCCCAGTGCAAGATATAAAACAATCTTCAGCACTTAATCTGACAATAAATCATTTCATAAACATTCTTCGTGTTCACATAGGAGATAGCTGCCTGAAAAATCTTTGTCATAAAAGCTGCATATTGGAAAGTTAATACTGAACCGCATAAATAATGAATTAGTGGATAGCTATTCTATGGGTCATATTTTAATAGAATACATTGGAAGAAGGGAGCCACAAGGAGTTTGGCTTTTAGCATAAGTCACAAGAACTGCACCAAATTGGATGAGAGTGTTCTTATCTACACTTTATCTTGTCATCTTCATCTGTTTAGGCTATACAAAAACCAGGCAACAAGTATAAAAAAGGGTTAAAAAAAAGAAAAAAAATCCATGTTATACTTATTAACATTTATGGATCGAGATAATCTTTTCTCACCAGCAACACTGAGATCGTTTCTGAGCCAAATTCTTGGGCAACAACAAACACACAAAGCAAAGAAAAAAAACTAGCCAAAGTCAGATTGAAGACAGGATTCGTTTAAACAAATTTAAGCAAGAAAGGAAACAAAATATTTGGAGAAGCGCTAAAAGGAGCTTTAGAGCTTTTACTTTGCAGTGGTGGACATAGCTAACAAGACATAAGTTTTAACTTTTAATACTTTGACTTCTCAGCTGTAACTATTTTAACTATTTTCTGAGATCATAAATTATACATAAGTAGGTATGAATGCTTTCATGTTGAAGTGGCTGATCCAGATCAGACAGAACATGTAAATGGCCAGTTTCAATGTATATGTTAGGGTTATCCCATATTCAGATTATTAGAGCCTGCCTTAAATAAAAGAACTGCTAAAAGAAAAAATCTCTAATTGAAGCTACCCTGAAGCAATGAAATTCTAGATAATTAGTTAAAAAAATTCTTGTTTCCAATTTTAAAAATCCAAATCCATTTTTAATATAAGCAGTAGTTTGAAATGGGATGATTTAGCATTTTGGAAAATTTGTTTTATATTTTTCCCTATTTTTTGAAAGCAAGAAATTCTTCAAAGACCATTGAGGATCTTCCCATCATGTCTTGGAACCAACCATCCACCTTCATTGCTGAGGCCATTTTCAGGCCAACCATAACCTGTCTATAAAACAAGATTTCAAGAACAAGTGCTCAATTCCTCATCCTTGCAATCCAACATTCCAAATTAAATAAGCTACTACAAAGGCAAATCCAAACAAAAGAGTGCATCTCTTCCCACCAAGAGAGAATTCAAGTTTGAAATTGAAATCGTGACTCTAGTCTGTCCTGTTTTGCACAGATGTCACATGTGGTACATGCATCTTGTTTGGGGGATTTCTCCATACAGTGGCACTGAAGATGCTTAATCCAGCTACAAGCGTCACATAAGTGGAAGCAGGCACAGCCTCTGTGTGCCTTGCTGCCTGTGGTCTCCACAAGA
This sequence comes from Cuculus canorus, assembly GCF_017976375.1. Classification (NCBI taxonomy): domain Eukaryota; kingdom Metazoa; phylum Chordata; class Aves; order Cuculiformes; family Cuculidae; genus Cuculus; species Cuculus canorus. The sequence goes on from NC_071405.1 coordinate 26,095,664, forward strand.
GTTCTGTTACTACTGAAATTTCTCGAGGAGATGATTACTAGAGTTTTAATTAAAACATGATCTGCCTGCTTTAGTTAAGTACAGGAGAAACTGTTTACCCAAAATAGTTAATCTAGTATGTTTTCAAGGATTGACACACACCTGCTAAAATGGCAACTACACAGTGTTTCTGCACAGGCTCTCACATTCTCAATATTTATAATTTAATAACCACACTGGTGTTGGCTTAGAAAAATTAATTGGAAGGAGAGAGAGGGGAGTAGAGAGTAAGGATGGGTTTTATATTATTTCAGTAAAATCGGAAGAAAAAGCCCATGTCATTAAAATCAGCTGATCATTCAGAAATATTTTGTCCACATATTTAACAGTTGGAGGATAAGGCAGATTTTTTCATGTACTTCAGTTGTTACATATTCCTTTAGCCATTCACTTTTTGGAATAAAAGCTACTACATAAAGACATTTTCATTTAACGTGAAAACAAAATGCATAAGGCACATGAAATCTCTTAGTCTCTTGATCTCATTTCACTTGGAGCAGAAAAGCTGGCAGACGTCACACTGAACACAACTGGAAGAACTGCTGCACCAAAAGATGTGGAAGCTGATTTTCCAGGGCTGAATTTGCACGTGGAAGTGTAGATCTCAGCACCCTAAAAGTAGAATCCTGAAATCCAGGTTACATTTTGTAAAAAGCTAGACACCTAGTATTGCCAAGTTTGTTAAAAATCAGAACTTTTACCCATCAGTAAAACTGTCAATATTTTTCTGGTTTTCAGGTTCTAAGAGAAAATACAAACAGATCAAACACGAAGAAAAACCTTTGAATTCTAAACTTTTAGGAATAAATAATTTTTCTCCTGCACACCAACATATATTCTCTCTTGCTCTGTCCCTGCACACACCTTTCATCGCTATTAGCCATAAATACTTAATATTCACGTGGTGTTACAGAAAAATCCTTTTATTAGGTTGTTACCCATCACTTAAATGTTCTCATAGTTTCACTCTGAAAAATAAACTTGATAAATGTACTGCAGCTCACAATTATATATTTAGAGCGTGTATTTTCTCAACAAGTAACTTTAATGAGCTTTCACCACCATACAGATCTGCATAAATTACTTTTTCTATATAGTATTTAAAGAAGAAGGATGGCTATAGACTTCCCCTTAATTGATGAAGAAGAAATGCCAATTTGAAAACAGAGGCATGAAACCTTAATAGATAATATCCCGAAGTTCTAGTGTGCCAGTGGGTTTGAAGGCTTTAGCTCTTTCCTTATCACAGTAAAAGAACTGTGGGCAGCAGCAGGGAACTGGGAGTCCACAAGTAGCACCCGGACAACTGGACTGATTTCATTCGTCCTAAACCGTCGCAGGACAGCGTATACATCAAAGACACAAGCAAGACATTCAGAGGCAGGATTTTTAAGTACTGAGACTTCTTTGACCTATTACATTCTCCTTTCCACATTTTGCCAGTCACTTGAGCAGCGATGCCCCTGCACACAGAGGGTGAGATCCTGATCAGCTCAGGGATTGCGTGAGGGGCTCTTGTGCTCAAGGTTGCAGAAGGCATTTATAGTTATGCCTAGGTTCAGAAAGACAGAAGTATCCTTCATGCACTTCATACTGCTTTCAAACATCTTTATTGCTGCAGTTTTTCTAGCCAGCTCCCATAATTGTATACCAGCACAGGAAGGCAGGAAATCAGGGAGGCCACACAAGGGCAATCGCATCGTTTGAAATGTCAGATTTGAAACACTTCTCATCTCTTTCTCTGTGTCTTTGCTGAAAGACACACCTCCTTGTCCCCCAGCCACAGATCCCTTTGAGCTACTTAAATGGTCAAAATAGAACAGGTGCCTGCAGAGGAAACAGTATGTCTGGAGAAGGGTAGGGAAGAAGAGGCAAAAGGCAAAAAGAGCAGGAGCTAGGAGAGATAGGAGCAGCAGCAGCAGAGGCATCACAGGAGATAGGATGAGAAAGGAAGCAAAGAATATGGGATGTCAGCAGATTAGAGAACGAGTGGAGCACTGGCAAGAAAATCAAAGCTGGCAGGAAAATGAAGGGAAGCAGCCTTTTTGTATTACAAACTTTTATATTCTACATTTTCCCCTTGGTTTTTGCTTTGAGCATCAAGCAACACAGCTGGTTCTGATTTTGACCAAGTCTCTCAACTACTATTTTCTTTCTTTCTTCTTCTCCCCAGTGGGTCATGCAGTTAAATGCTGACAAACAATGCTGCCAACACAAACTTTATCTTCACATCAGTGTTCTGCTTCATTGCCTTCTTAATTACTCTTAGAAGTATCACCTCACCAGCCTTTGAAGCCTGGTATTTCCAAGATGCCATCTTTCTTTTTCTCACTTGATATTAGGTCAAAATCTGCGGAGTTGTTACAGTTGATGCTTATTTGGCAAGATATTAGAATAAAATTTCCACCACGTTAATAGATGATTCTTTGTTGTAGTGACTGGAGGCCATTGCAGCTGTTTAGCACTTGCAATGCTTTATGAGCTTCAGGTACTGTAATTATGCAGAAAACAGGCTGGGTTTGTTTATCCTTTAGAAATGAACATGTATGATGTTATTATCTCTTGGGGTTTTGAATGTTTCTGCAAAGAGAGATATAAGACAAATTAAGATTCTAGCAGGTGAATAAGAATAAAATTTCTAAGGCTGAGACTCTCTCATAACAATACTACTATCTGAAGAATATGGATATTAAGATCAATGCACTGTTACTATACCACTAATTCATGTAATAGTACTACAAACAAGGATATTTTGCTGGGTGAAAAGGACTCCAGGGCTTTCAAAATCTGCAAAGATCTGTCTCTTCCTTCACCTCCATTAGCACCCCCGTGCCTCCACACATCATCTTATCAGGAGTATAGACAGAAAGGGGAGACTTATCCTGAAAAATTCCTCTGCAAGGTCCAAGTATGACAGAATTAATTATCAAGGTTCTCCTGCCCTCAGCACCCTCCTCAGACCCACGTCCCTATCCTGAATGACTCTACTCTCCCGTGCCCATTCCTCATTGGCAGCAGAGACCACCATAGATGTGATGCTCCACTTTATCCATGATGTCCCCAGGGTAGGGAACATCACACTTGGCTAGGTGCCATATGACAGAGTATGAAATTAGTATAGATAGTATCATAGATAGAACTGTGGCGTCTATGCCTAAATACCAGCTACTGGGTTTTGTGGTTAGCCAAGGAGTCACACGAGAACAGCAGAAACTGTGCAACAGTAGTTGTGACGCTAGGTATCAACCCAAGTGGTTCCTTCCCCTTGACAAGGTGCCTTTGTCTTTATCATGCTGTCTTAAAACACTGGGCTAATAATACTTCTTTTTTGAAATCTCAATCCTAAGTGGATTTTGTCTCCAGAGCTCAGAACACTTCTATAACAACATATCGGGTATTAATAGGAGTTTTCCTATAACTATGGATTAAGTTTGGCCCTCACCCTTCTTAGCTACAAAATCTTCAGTTCAACAATTCTCTTCAGCTGTGCCAGAGATGCAGATATATGCATGGTAACACAAAAGTTTAATCAAGGTCATCATTCCCTGCTAAAACAACAGCAAAATGCCCAAGCAATGGAACTTTAACCTGTGGCCAATGGGGATTTTGAGATGTGCGTCATAAAAAGGAGTATTACTGATTTCACTCTCTTAAGGAAAAGCAGAGGACAGTTTCATAGCAAAACTCAGAATTTCAATTTCATTACCTGAATTTATTTTCCCATTTAGACAAAGATAATTTTTTATGTACTGCTTTTAAAATGTACTAGCAAATATGGAAGAGATTCTAGATAGGGTTAAGCTTTTTTCCAGAGCATTCTAAATGCACTTTCAGTGATGATTTGCTGTGGACGGTTATTAAATTAATAACTTGTGCTTAATGTTTAAATTTCATCAGCATGGAACAGTTTGTTACTGGCATATGCCATTACAGTCCTTCCACACTAAACATCATTCTTTCTCTTTTTCCCCTTTTCTTCTCTGGCAATTAGCTTCAACTCTCATTGGTGTTAATGAATCATTTTCCAAGCAAGGTGGAACATTGCGGACAAACCTCTTACAACAAATGACTAACTTGGTGGAATCATTAGTGAATCTTCCATGTGGCTTCCCACACAACCCCTTCTCTTTTCCTAAAAGTAGTTGACAAGCTGTTATGCAAAAGCATCACTACAGTGGGGCTTGCCACAAAAATTTTGCCAAAATTTCAGTGACAAAATGTTTTGAAAAAAATAATGGCCAGCAAATTTTTCATCCCACATACACATACCCACTATTTCCTACTCACATTTAAAGTCTTCCCTATCATTCTACAAGTTACTGGATGGCTAAGCTGTGGACATTTTTTCCAAATCCATTTCATTTTTCCCAAAGATGGATAAGCACTGGGAAATTAGGAGATTGGGGTAAAGAGGTGGTATGCAACACATTTGATTTTGCGGGACTGCAGCCCTACAGAATTAATGGGCTCCACTGATGTCTGACAAACCACAGTGCTGTGACATACAAAGGCAAATAAACAGTCAGGTATGAGCTTTGTATGCCAGTAAAGTTGTCAAAGACCTCTTAATGTGAAACAACTATTTGGAACAAAGGGATGAAAATTCAAGGCAGAAGACAGGTGAAGATTTTCAGTCTCTGCCACCAGTCTTACAATGGTAAGCTGGAAAAGTCTCATCAGCTCCATGCAACAGAAATATGCAAAAGCAGAGGAAGAAGTGGGATATATTCTTAAGTCTGCAGTACAAACTGCAGCCAAATTAATCACAGTGTGGTCTGCTCCTCTATCTCCTTTATCTCAATTCGCATATCTATGGTGTGTGAAGACACACAGTAGTTGGTATTAATAATTAAAGCCTTTAAAGACTGATCAATTTTCTCCTTACCAGCTGTGCTCCAAAGCAATGGAGAACCTCCACACAGTTTGGAAAGGACTAAAGAATCTGACATATTGTGGAAATTGAGTTAACCAGTTGCTTTACATTTTTCTCTAGCAGTGCTAATATTTGTGAAATTTTTCCTAGGACTAGAGTCATACCATCTTTATCATTATGTAGGACTAGGTCAGTCCTCACCTCATTTTTAGCATCACTTCTGCTATAAATAAACTCAAGCCTGACATACACAAGGAAGGTAACACATTTCAAAGCAAGCAGAAGTTTTGTCCAACCCTCACAGGGACACACATACTCCTTGTCTGTACTCACAAATATACAGCTAGACTCCAGTCGAATTCTGAGGACTTGTTCCTGCCACTCGGAAGAAAGATGCTCACAGCACACACTACCGAAGGAGAAAGAGGTCTGCAGGATCCCTTCTTACCACTGATCAAACCAAGACCAAATCTAGACACAGGTATAGCAGGTCAAGGCAGAACAACAGTAATGCCTCTGACGTACATTTGCCTCCAGCTGAATAGCAAAACTGTTAGATGTTGCTTTTAGCAACTGAAAGCTCGAGGACTGTAAGGAGGATGGTCACAAGAACAGGTCCTCCTGTAAAATCACCAGCTGCTACTCTCTGCTGCCCAACCGTAGTCTTTGGCACAGTGAAATTCAGTTCTGCATTGCATGCACTGCTGAGAGCTCTGGGGACAGGTGCTCTCTGAAGCAGATGATAACCTAGAGACAATTATGCCTGAGCAACCAGTGTCAGGACCTCATTAGCAATATCTGCTATAAGACTGGTGTTTGCTGTGCAGCTGAAAAATAGAATGTAACAAAATCCCTGAAAATTTCAGCACTGCAGCATGATTTCTACTCTTTCTGCAAAAACCCACAACCCAGTAAGAAGAGAGGGAGTTCAGCTTCAGTACTAGAAATGTCTGCTTTAGGAAAACAAAACAAAGCAATAAAACTGAGGAAGGGAAAAAATACCACAAAAAAAACCCCCAGCAGTAAAGTTACTGTTGGATCTCTTTCAACTTGCCTGTCACCACCTTTTTCTGGCTTCTCCGCAATTCAGAGAAGCAATGCTCCCCGTCCAGCTGTACAGAAACAGCCAGCTGGACAATTAGCAACCAAAGGTGCTGGAGTTTACAGAGAAACAGGACCCAGAAGGTTTACGAAAGCTTTCTCCAAAACTAGCCCTGCATCATGATTTCTTTGTGCATGAAATAGAGACAACACTTAACCACGGCACACATAAGTTAAAGGAAATGTGTTTATGTAGCTCCGTGGTATGGAAGGTGAGAGACTGCATACAAATTATAATATTACGTAACATTCACTATTATTTCCACACTGTATTAATTCCTTAATTGTATATTTCAAAAATACACCCTCAGAGCATATCAAGACACTAAAAGAAATGCCCAACCCCCCACCCTGCTTGTCTCACAGTTTCTAGATTCTGCTTTTTGTTGCTAGGAAGCTTTTTTCCTTCCTTGTTATTGAGACTTTTTTGTTTAGATATTTGCATTAAGTAAAGATGAAGCATTTGGCCACGATTGCTGCTTATTTTGTACTTGCTACAATCATTTTTCCCTTGCAGTACAGAAACTGATCACTTTTTAGTACAAGGACAGTGGGAGCACTAAAAAAGCAATCAAAGTCAGACAAGCTTTCTACAGGGAAGAGACCACTAATCAGGAGTTACAGACATGGATAAGAAATAGTCAACAGACAAAAAATTCATTGAATTAAATACTGGACAGCACTCCTCAGCCCGTTTTTACTCGCACACAGACACACAACTGCTTTCAGTGTCTGCATTCTAGTCTCTTACCACGTAGTGACCGACAGGGACAAATTCTTTCCTCAGCCCCAGGTACTCAGCATACTTCCAAACCATTTCTCATTTTTCCATGCAGAAAGAAAAGCAGAAATTATAAAAGGGATATCACAGTCCACAAGGACTCTGATTTTCTTTGCAGTGACTTCATCACTTTGCCTAGTACCCATTTCTTGGAAAGTTGAACCCTTAGAGTCAAATGCTCTGTATTCAACAGGTTCCTGCAAAGCACACCCAGCCTAAAGGATACTCCAACACACCTTCAGCAGTAACGGAAGTGGATTGCTTTATAAGTCACAGTTCACCCTGCTGAGGACTTCCTGGCTCAAGTGTTACCCATTAGAACCAGATGTGGAGATTTGTCTAGTTTCAAACTCCAGAATCACCGTAAGCTGGATAAGCAGCAAGGACAGAAGTTGATTGTCATCAGTGGAAGATGGGTCTGGTTTATATTCATGAAATACCCTTTCTTCTCCAAGGAGACATCTCAGGTTAGATGGTCTGAAGCTGTTCACTGTTGACTTTGTTACCAGCTGGGAACCTGGCATGGAGAAAAGCACTTGCTAATTCAAACCTTGTACAGTCACAAGCAGCAAAATTAGCTCCTGCCCTGAGGTTGCACAGGGCATCAGTGGGATAAACACAGATCCTGGAACAGCCCTTTTCCAGCAACCAACAGTGTGCAACTTAAGAGTTAAAAATTCTTAGATATTGCTGTTTCAGTCCTAAGAATCATGCAGCTAAACATAATCTTGACAACAAAAAAAGACTCCAGGTTAGGCAGCTGCCATTCCTATACATAAGCAATGAAACATATGATTAATAAAAGGTTTGACAAGTAGGGACAAACTACTTTCTGTGCACTACCTTCACATCAGAGCTTCCCTTTCATGGTCCTTCGAGTCTCATAATCCTCCAGTCTCATAAATATTGCTCCATGTGGGAGCGGCACATCTATCTGTTTAAATTGTTTTTAAACAAAACTGCCTTGTCCCGACACTAAACATAGTCCCTCCCAGAATTCTACTAAAACGTGTATGGCTCAAGACCACTTTTTGTGCCCTGAGGGACACCTCTCCAAACCCAGATGGAAGCATTTGATCAAGCTGTATTAAACAGCCTGAAGAAATCCCACACCAAAATTTCCTTCTGAGCCACAAACTTATATAGTTTGTATAGCTGTTCGGTGGCGCTTTATAGACACTGGGACTCCCCACAGATAGGCCAATTCCATGCAACCTCTTCTCTGTGCTATGAGCATCATCAAGTTAGTCTTATAAATCCTGATTAAGCACGTGTATGTAAATGTGTACACTCTTGAAGGTCTGCCAGTGTGTGTGTGCACATACTGTGGCGGGGGCTGCTGAGCTGGAGAATCACAGAATCACAAGGTTGGAAAGGACCCATTGGATCATCGAGTCCAACCATTCCTAACACTCCCTAAACCATGTCCCTAAGCACTTCATCCACCCGTTCCTTAAACGCCTCCAGGGAAGGCGACTCGACCACCTCCCTGGGCAGCCTGTTCCAGTACCCAATGACTCTTACTGTGAAGAATTTTTTTCTGATATCCAACCTGAACCTCCCCTGACGGAGCTTCAGGCCATTCCCTCTAGTCCTGTCCCCTGTCACTTGGGAGAAGAGGCCAGCTCCCTCCTCTCCACAACCTCCTTTCAGGCAGTTGTAGAGAGTAATAAGGTCTCCCCTCAGCCTCCTCTTCTCCAGCTAAACAACCCCAGCTCTCTCAGCCGCTCCTTGTAAGACTTGTTCTCCAGCCCCCTCACCAGCTTTGTTGCTCTTCTCTGGACACGCTCCAGAGCCTCAACATCCTTCTTGTGGTGAGGGGTCCAGAACTGAACACAGTATTCAAGGTGCGGTCTCATCAGTGCTGAGTACAGAGGGAGAATCACCTCCCTGGACCTGCTGGTGACCCCATTTCTGATACAAGCCAAGATGCCGTTGGCCTTCTTGGCCACCTGGGCACACTGCTGGCTCATGTTCAGTCGGCTGTCAACCAGCACCCCCAGGTCCTTCTCTTCCGTGCAGCTCTCCAGCCATTCTTCCCCCAGTCTGTAGCGCTGCATAGGGTTGTTGTGCCCCAAGTGCAGCACCTGGCATTTGGCTTTGTTAAACCTCATCCCATTGGTCTCGGCCCAGCAGTCCAGCCTGTTCAGATCCCTTTGCAGAGCCTCCCTACCCTCCAGCAGATCGACACTTCCTCCCAGCTTAGTGTCATCTGCAAACTTGCTGAGGGTGCACTCAATGCCTTCATCCAGGTCATTGATAAAGACATTGAACAGGGCTGGACCCAGTACTGAGCCCTGAGGAACTCCACTTGTGACTGGCCTCCAGCTGGAGTTAACTCCATTGACCACCACTCTCTGGGCCCGGCCATCCAACCAGTTTTCAACCCAGGAGAGTGTGCGCCTGTCCAGGGCAGAGGCTGACAGTTTCTGCAGCAGAATGGCACAGGCTTCCAGCGTTTGTCCTCACAATACAAGACAGAGCGCCCACACTGCCGTCCCCTGTGCCTGAACCCAGTCTGCTAAGAGGCAGTGATGACACAGGTCATGGTGACTTCACAGACTTTCAGCTTGTAATTGAGCTACCGTTTGGGTATGATACAAAATTTTGGAAATCCAATTGTGGTTTGTTTTTTTTTTTTTGTTTAGGGTTTGGTTTGGTATTTTCAATGGGATTTGATGCCTTCCAGAGAAAGCTGCAGGGTTTTGAGAGTAAATAGCGTCTGGTGAAAAAGAAACAAACAAAAAAGCCCCATCTGAACTTGCAGATAACTTGCGGATGAAACATACGCATATGCTGCCTCAAAGGCAGCCTTAGTCATTAATTTTTAGACTGCATAGTAAAACTGAGACATGAAGGGATTTCCAATATTTAGAAACAACCCAATTCTTGTGCCAAAACAAGGACAAAAATGATGGAACAAAATGTGCAATAAGCCTTGTACTTGCCAAGATCTTTTATTTAACAAGAAAATCCTGACAAGGGGATTAGTAAGAAAATTAAATTAAAATATTTGTTTACATCAGAACCAGGCACCAAAATTTGGATATAAACTGGCCTATTTCCAGAGCATGAGGGAACACACTGTTCTAGTGCTTGCTTCACCTCACCAGACATGACCTGCCATGAATCAGAAGTCCATATCCAAACCTCAGGCCACTTCCAATCAATAATTTGTCAATCTAGACAAAAAAAGTTTAGTTATATTGGCAGTAAAATATATTTGCTGATAATTTAATGTAACCTTGTAGCTCAGCACAACAACTTCTTCGTGGCCTTGTATATATAAATACAAACCAAAAGTAGGAACAATGTAAAAGACACACCTAGAGAACATATATTCAACACGATATCACATTAAATCATTTCTAATGTGCATACTGGGGACTTTTTACCTAGTCTCTATCTTCCTTAAAACTATTTAAGCCTTAAACCTATTTCTTCTACCTTACTATTTACTGTAAACATTTTAGACAGCACAGTCTTCTAGAAGTTATTCTGTTTATTTGGATTGCATAAAAGACAGAATTAGAGAATAAATCAGGTTCAAGGTTACCTCTAGAGATCATCCAACTGTATCGCATTGCTTAGAACCTTGCCTAGTTTAGATTTTTTAGTTTATCACAATCATCACGTGCCCCAGCCCCCTAACCAACTTACGGGCCTTCTATTGAAGTCTCTCAAGCTTGCCAATGTCTCCCTCATACTGTGGAACCCAAAATTAAACACAACACTCCAGATGCAGCTTTGCAAGTGCTGGGATAAAAAGAATATTTATACCCCTTTATCTGGTGACTGTGCTGCATCCAGCCTAATCATGCTTTGTCACATCCTCGCTTTCTAGTCTCTCCCAATTGTTCGGTATAATCACTCGAGACTTGATGCCTTACAGGAAAGGCTTACTATAAAAATAAATAAATAAATAGTCATACAATAAAAGGTCTATAAATAACGGTCTTATCTGATCTGGGACCCAAAAACAGGAAGAGAGGAATACTAAACCCAAGAATACCATAAATTAGAAAAAATAAGCTGACTGATCCTGAAATTAATGAAAGCAGATTAAACTAATGCATAAGTGCAGATATATTTCCATTTGGACTGTGGACCAGAGATCACAATCCAGGTAAGGATTATTATTTATTACATTCTACTTGGAGAAAACTAGCAATAACACCAATAAAAGAATAGCCCACAAAGATGAGGAGAATAAGACTTTAAAACTGCTCAGCATGCTTTCAGGCCTCTTAAGAGGGATTCTGCGCCTGAAGAAATTAAATTAGTCTTCAGAACTGCTGAGTAGTTCCTGTCTTTCCACAGTGCTCCAAGTACCATGCAGACTTGATTGTTCCATAAATAAACATGCTGAGGGAAGGAGCAGAAAAATCAAAGTGAATACAGGAACGTGAATATGGGAGCCTGAATACCTCCCAAGACCTGTTGCTCAGTATCCTGTCGTCAATAGTAGATTCATCACATTATATTTTTCCTAAAATAGACACAGCAGCTAGACAGATATAGTCCCCACTTGAGAAAGACAATACCAGAAAAAATTAGCATAGCCTGACCATCAATAACATTTATTATGTTACTAATGTTAATGGTAACATTTATTATGTGAGTTATACCCCAATTCTGTTTAGTCCCTTTGTTTTCACAGGGAACTGCACCCTTTATTCCTCTTCATCTATGCTTTGAAGCTTTCAGCTTTTGCCTGTCCAACATCAGACTGTGGGTTGGTACTGGAGACAAAAATCCCTTTACTCTTGCACATGTCACTTCTCATCTTCTTAGGGGATTTTGGATCACCTTGCTCAGCCCAAGGCAAGGATGTAAATAAAGGGAAGGGAGTAAAGGAAAACAGAAACCAAGCTGTTAGAGAAGACTTATTTCCATCTAGCAACATACAGCCACTCCATAGCCTCTAGAAAAATAGATAACTTACTCATATTTTAATATTTGCATAGAGTAATGGGAACAGACATCCAGTGATGGTGTCAGGCAATCTCAGACATACACAGCACATGAAATGGAGATGAGTGCATTGGTTTGAACATGACTGTGTCAGTGACTTAGGTGCACAAATAAGCTTCTTGACTCTAACATACCTGCTTGTGTGCAAAAAGCAAAGAAGATAGGGCTCAGGAACAAAGAGCAGACAACTCTCCAGATGCTTCCCAAGAGACAAGGTTTACTTTTACTGCTACTATTAATTTCCCGAATTGTATTAAGTGGCTCTTAGGAAAAGATCATAGAGTTTTAATTTGTAAAAATAAAGTATATTCAACTGTCATTTTTTATTAAACTTCTTTAGACAGTATTAAAATAGCTAAGAAATTAGTACATGAATTTATTGCTCATTCCAAAATCTCATTTGATTTAGTCACAGTATTTATTTATCTTGGTCACTAAGGAGCAAGTGTTTCTTGTTCTCATGGCTGTCCAGATGGAAGCAAGAAGCTTCTGGGAGCTTACAGAACTCTGAGGGATAGATTCCTGTTAACCCACTCTCACCAAAACAAGATCAATATTTTAAAGCACCAATTCAGAGGCCACTAAAGATTAGCATAACCCATAAGTTGCTTTGATTCAAATAGGATGTACCCTCCTACATTCAGAGACAGATACGGACACAGGAACCCTTGTCCAAGCCTTCTTTCTGTAGCAACTGCTGGAATGTGTTTACAACTTAGATTAGGGAAAGGAAAGCTTTTGTTTTAAGTTTTCATGGTAAAAAATAATTGACAAGGATTAATGATAACACTGTCAATTCAGGAGATAAGCTAAGTGTAATTGCATGACTGTTCCAAAATATGGGGACTTGGCACAACTGTATTATTCTCAATTTTTTATAGTCTTCAGGAGGGAAGACCACTCCTTAGTGAAATACTTTCTACATGTAAGCTTACAGCATGCAACTATTTGCCCAAGAAATTGTTTGCAATATCTAGGCTTTTCTGAAGTTACGTCCATTGCTGCACATTTGTCCTTTTCTAAACAGAACTTCCAATAAGGTCAAACTTGTCCAAAATCCCTGTGTTCCCTGTGCAAGGTTCAAATGTGAAGGAATAAAACCACCTTATTCACTTCCTCCCTGCACACTAAGGACAATATTTCACCTCCACTCCCCTACCAAGGGCAGAGTTTCCTTATTTGCTCTTTTATGCAAGAGGTCAAGAAAAAAAAGGCTGCATCCTAGAAATGTACACTTCTTTCCGTAACCAAAGGTCAGAGCTGATTTGCCTTCTGTCCATCCAGAAACACTTGCATTACACTTTAGGGATCCATTTGCCATTATTTTTGTGATACAAATCCAATGTTCTCTGCTAATATACTAATATTTCTATTACAGTATGTATAAATAAGACAAGTAATTAACTATAAAAACCATAAGGAGATCCATTAATACTAGTCTCTTGTTTTCTTTTTCCTGAAGCATTTTCAAATGAGTTTGCCTTTTTGTTGTATTTCCCCTTTGGCAAAGGCACTTATACAAAAGCATTGGGACAAGGTGTTCTCTTTCAAGTCGGCAATCATTTCAATCAGGTCCTGCATCTTTCCACGTTGTGATCACATCTGGATCAACAGGAAAATTATTTCATATTGTTAGTAACATGAGTAGTCCAAATACCCATTACTCCAAGTCAGCAACAATAAGGCCCGTTTATGAGTTGTGCCTGGACATGTCAAATATTCCCAGTGTGTTCAGAGTGAATATTCTCAGATGGATCTATAAGCTATTTCTCTACCCTTCTCTTTCCTCCAGGCTTTCAGAGTTTATTGCATGTTGAAGACTATAAAAGTGACAGTCATCTGACAGCAAGGAAGAAATAAGACTATTAAGTCTGCCAAACAACCACAACTGTCCTACTCTGTGTTCTTGCTAAAATGTAGGAGAAATCAGGGCAAGAAGGTCAGTAAGCAGCTGTAGAAAAGTGATGCACAACAACCCTAGGTAAACCAAATCCTGCACTTTATGTCTGACCTGGGAGAAGTCCAGAACCTCCAGGTATTACCAAGAAAAACTGCTTACCACCACACAAATACA